>NC_134701.1:286278946-286578946 GCF_043290135.1 Rhipicephalus microplus
CCCGAGTGCAGTATCAAGTGGCCGAATGGAAACGAATGCTTTGGCATAGGTTACGTTCGCTTGACCTTTCATAAGGCCATCTAGAGGTCTTTTGCCGCAATAAGATTACAACAACCATGGTTTGTGAGGCCTGCTATATTCACCAAGCTTATTATTGGACGATTACTTTTATGACCTATATTTCAATAAGTGGAACTTCACCCGCATATATTTTGTCTCCCTAATCCTAGCTCTCACTACACGCGCTTCTCTACAAGGGTTATACTGACTGATGTGATGTGCGAACGTTGCAAAAATACCTGCTCGCATCGTTTGCTCGACTGTTATTTACAATTACGGTATCTTGTTTTTAGTGACTCTGCTTGCCTCTGGCACCAATCAATTTGTTTACCAGCAGCTCAGCCCATCACGGCTGCTAATTGAAGAGACGTTCGAATATTATGCATCGCAAAATGACAGCATTAGGACAAAATCATTTTCGCCGCTCAGAGCTGCAGACAGCTGGAAAAGTTCTGTCGGCCTGCTGTGAGCAAACGTCGCAAATCTCTGTGTGCGCATTCCAGGAAAGTCCACGTCGTATTCACCAGATATCAACTCCAACGCAGTACACAAAATGTTTTCGCAAGAGTGCTTGCCGCGCACGCGATAATCAATGCTGGGTTGTTTCCCCATTCTCGGCTTTATCAAACATGCATCGCACTGCTTCTTTGTTTAAGCGTATACGCCCGAAAACTCACACCAGGGCGAGAAAAGAGCCGAACAGAGTATTGGGATTCAAAGCTTCAGGAATAGGTCTTTCCAGCTTGGTGCAAACAAAGGCAATTAATTCTTATGCCTACAGATCCGTTCAGTACACCGTCATACATACCGAAAATTTTATCTCTGATTCCAGACGAAAAAGTTTTGCTAATTCACCGATGCTCAAAAAAAAGTGGCCGCTGAATGAGCTGCACACCTGAGGATCAGTGCTGAGTTGTTTTGTCAATTTAGGTTTTATTGGTCCAGTATATCGGTGCTTTTACACCATTAGGGCTCACTTCATTCCGTCCGGTACTGTGGTAAGGAGCTTATAAATAAACCCGTATACGTCAGAAAATGAACTTACTCGGAATTGAAAGCAAGCGCACTGCATTGACGGTAGGCAGGGTGAGTCCCGTGACATTTGTATTGTACTTCACAGCTACAGCCACGCTGGCCTCTCCAGTGGTTGCCGTCGCTCCCAATACTGTTATCGGAGCACGAAAGAATCGTTTGATTTTGAATTTGTCGTCATGGTGACAATGTTTCGAGCTGCAAAGTCTTGCGCCAGCCAAACGGACAGTGTGTCCAAGTTCCACCGATCCCAGTCCGATCCGACGCTGAGACAAGCCCGGGTAGACTTCGTGTGCCACGGCCGAGCCGGAGAATCGACGCCGACCAAGCGGAGTTTACCCTGTTCGCTGCCCTTCTTTCCGGATGCATCCACACGCAACGTGCAGTTGCTGACCAGCTTCAGATTGTCGACAAAAAACCTGCGCCTTAAATGTGATGTCATCCCGACTTTGTGCCCCCTCGGCCACGACAGTTGCCACGGTTGCGGTGCGCAGCAGGCGCAGCAGTCGATCGAAGAAGCGATGCGCGAACGAGCATACGTCGCGAAAACTTGAGCATGCGCATACTACCACCTACACTGTAAAAAAAAATGTCTCGGTACACAGCAAAAGCTGCTGGTAAATCGTTGCCGGAGGCATTCTGTAAATGAGTAACAGCAGGCTCCGTATCACGAAGTCTCTGTTATACATTTTTCCGTATTCTCTTTCACATCATATCTGTATTCCTGAACACAGCAGATCTGTTATTTCAAACACAGCAAATCTGTTAACCCAAACACAGCAAATCTGTCAACCCAAACACAGCAAATCTGTCAACCCAAACACAGCAAATCTGTTAACCCAAACACAGCAAATCTGTTATTCCAAACACAGCAGATCTGTTATTCCAAACACAGCAAATCTGTTATCCCAAACACAGCAAATCTGTTATCTCAAACACATCATGACTCTGTTTGTAGGAATACAGAATTTGCTGTATTTAGAGGAGGAATAAACGGAGATCGCTGTAGAGCAGTCTGGCTGTAAATTATTCCGTTATTATTAATGAAAACAGAAGCTTCAGTAAAACACCTGGTTTCGTTTAATGGCTTTTCTGTGCTTGACTAAGGTTTTGTGTAGTTTCTTTGCCTTGAAGGAAAGAGTTGTTTCACTGAGCATAAAATAAACTTAGTTTTGGTAGTAACTTAATTTGTGAAAAACTAACACAAGCTTTTGTTGACCAGTACTGTCGAAAAGCCGATGTTTTACGGGATGGAATGGAATGTTTATGTGGCTGCCTGTAGATTCTCATGATTGAGTTTTATGTCCAATTTTATGTACTGTTTCAACCTACACTAATGCAGTCTTTATGTACTGTGTGTGTGTAAACCACCCCTGCTGCTGCATACCATATAAATAATAATGCAACATTAACAAAACACAGATGAATTTATTTACATATAATACATGTGCTGTAGCTTGCTACATCACCATTCTTCATCACTTCAGCATGTTTATGCCTGAAAAGAATGTGAAAAACAAGTGATCAAATGAATGCAAGAAGCAACTTACACACACTTTATAATGCCTTCTCTGTGTATGTATATGGCCCTTGATACAAAAAGTAGGGGCACGTGGTAGAGCAAAATGTGAAAAAAAAAATCGCTTTGTTTTCTTTGCAATTTGGGGAGGGGTGTCCCTTTGTGCATCCACATTCGTGCTTTTCATAAACAGCATTTTTGGTGGCTCAAAACCAGTTTTTCCAAAAGGAAGTAGCCAGTGAAAACACACTCTAGTGCAAGCCCCTTGCATTCGCTCTATGCTTACGGCCTAATTTTCTGACGTACAAAAGTCAAAATGCTTGTCTAGAGTCAGCTGTGTATAGAAGATTGTCGGGTAACTTCTAAAGCAGTCCGAAGACACTGTGCACCTTTGTATTCACAATCCGCCTTCAGAATACATAGGTTGGAACACTTTCAGCTCCTAGCATCATTACACCTTGCATTTGCCGTGCTTGTCGATAACCTTAGATGCTGGGGGTAAAGAAGGTTCTGAGGAAGTGTAAATTTCGTTGAAGCCCGTACAGTTTTCTTGTTAATGTGAATAAATCCCTGTGACGTACTGAGGTGCTGAACCAGCAAGCTCTTTATTGTTAAACCTCCCAGCCTTTTCAGCATCTTTCGAGGTGAATCACGTATATACATGGGGACAACGGGTATGCTCTAATGGACATGGACTAATATTTCTGATGCAACTGAATAACAATGTGTGAGAACGACTCAGTGTAAGTGTTGAGTTAATGGGAATTGAGTCACAGAATCTTTCCTTTCTTTGTTTAGGGTGAGAGTCCTAGAAATGGCGACATTGAATATTTTTTTTGCATTTAATAATGGTAGTATCACACGAGCCTCTATTCTGAGATAGGATTGAAGCTTGGCCAAACTACAATGAATTTGCTGGAAATCGTTGACCACACTTGACGATACGTTGCAGATAGAGCTGAATGACATCTCACAAAAAAAAAAAAACAAGACAAGCATTGCGAGAGGCTCCACGGCGAAAAATTGACTTTGGCAGTGATTACCAAGCTTGTAACTACTAAACAAAATAATTGAACAGTGTTTCTGACAGTGCGATCACTTTTCACCTGTTTTTGAACTTTATTCCATATCTCAAAACAGTTTTTTATTACTTAGCTACCATTATTTCCCATGTATTTTAAGATAACCAGTTGATTATTTTTTTTGTATACAGCTACTGAAGCAAAATAGAAGCTATGCACTTTACCGTTATTGTGTTACAAATTTTCATAGATGCCAATTAACTCAAAAGTCAAGCTCTAGTGGTAAAAAATTCACAAAAATTCTATATTATGAAGTTAAAAGAGCAAAAAGTTTGGAAGAAAATGATGTATGGATTATATGAATATCCCTTTTAGTCACTGAGAAAACTACCTAAAATCAGCAAAAATGCACAGGATGTATAGGGCCTGCCCGGCGCTCCTGAGAAGTTTCCCACTGGCTCTGATCATGCTCAGAATGAGCAGTTACATTTTCAGAAATATTTGTTGCTATTGTATAGCAGAATGCACGGGTGAATACCTATACTGATTTTCAACTTTGCATTCTGCTGTTAAGCTCTATGTGCCACATATAGCTACAAATTATGGCTGAACTTTCTTAATATAGATTTACCAGCGCAAAAAAAGACGGCACATATTTTAATCATGAACCAACTCGCCCAAGCAGCAGCTTTAGTGAAATTTTTTAAGCACTGTTTATTGATCACAGAATGTTTTTTTTCACTATGCTGAGGTGGGAGGGGGGGGGGGTTGAGGATCCTGTAAAAAAACTGAAAGAGCTTGACCTGAACTAAGAAACATCATGTGAATATACACTACACTTATTCGTAGCCAGGCGGTGGCACACCGGGCCCGTGCCTCTCCCCTCCTTCCCCCCAAACTTTTTTCTCCATGAAATACTTAGCGCAAAATTACCATTTGCCTGCCCAGACCTCTGGTTCAGATCAAAAAGGGCCCCCTCCCCCTAAAAAGTTCTGTGTATGCCCTTGGTTTAGATGAATGAATTTCCAAACCCTGTTTAACATAAGCATCAGTGAGATTAGATAGATATATGGGGTTTAATGTCCTAAAACCACATATGGTTATGAGAAACGCTGTAGTGGAGGGCTCCGGAAATTTCGACCACCTGGGGTTCTTTAACGAAGCATCAGTGAGATTGATAACTAGGATAAAATTAAGGCCAAACCTTCCATTTTTCTCTTTTCACAACATACTATATGTCCTTGGCACAATTCACAGTATATAGAAATCTCAATTGAGAGTGCATTTTCATGTGCTGGCTCTTGTGAAATAATAGCAGTATATTTTGACTACACTCCGAAGGACAAAAAAAAAGAAAACGCCAGGCTCATAATACTTACAAACAAATTAAATTGAAAATGCAAAGCCACAATCAAGATAATATTCAGCTCTAATAACCGGATATCATCAGAAAATGTGTATGATTCATGCTCACACTTTCACTGATTGAAACGCAGCTTCTGGGCCAACTTCATTATCTTTGTGTGCACACTTGTGCGAGACTTCTGGCCACCTTCGCACCTGCTGCCCTTTTTCGTGTTGGAGCCCTTTAAGGTTATCAAGGTGTGGTTCAAATGAAACATATGAGAAGAGCACAAGGATGGGTACAGACTCGTCAATGGGCTTCATTTAGAACACGTATGGTTACACGCTACAGTCTGCAAATTCCTCATCTATGCATCATAGACTTGCATTAATTCTTGTACAATCTGAGCCAAATACGCTGGCCCAATCATTTTCCTCCTGAAAAAAAAAAAGAAGACCTCAGCAAGCTTAGGAGCCAATTGGTCAAGGCTGCATCTCCGAATTTCATTCTTGCCAGTAATGGCTGTCATAGTTTCTGACAAGTAATCAATGGACTTTCACTGAAGTCAGAGGCAGATAAGACCCTTGTCAGGAATCAACAACTTGTGTTCCCTGCGCCGTTCATATATATATTGGCCTGTTTGATTGATGTAAACATTCCTCCTGGTTTGATAAGCAACTAACAAACTAAAAGGTGTGGCACTTAGTGCAATTTTACACACCCTACTAGTGGTTTGTACGCTCCCAAAATTTTTCCAAGGCTTCCTTTGAAAAAATGTGCAATGGCCTTTTTCAGTCTTCGAATACGCACAATCATAAAATAAGTCTTCACATGCTCGTGGTAAATATGTTCAGAATGTATGATCTGATGTTAAAGTTGGGTTAATATTAAAGCACAGCATTTTGTCTGGTGAGCTAGTTTGTGGGTGAAGGTTACTCTTCTGTGCCGTTCAAGGTAAATGCTAAGACCCCGCATTGCCTCTATGAGGTGTGCAAGATTGCACTAAGTGCCACCCCACTGAGTTCGACGTGCGCTCGTCAAGTAGGATAACGAAGTCACTCAGACATGGAGGAATGTTAACATTGGTCATACAGGTCAATGTATAAATGAATGATGTAGGGAACACCAGCCCTTGATAAAGACCAGACAAGGTTCTCACCTGCCCAACTTAAATGCATACGAATTGTTTACTTTTAGTAAACCATGGCAGACTTTACTGGCAAAGACAAGAATTGAGATGCAGTTGTGACCCAATGGCACTTGAGCTTGCCTAGGCTTTTTTCCTAATGAACAAAAGCAATGATTGTGTCTGTGATACTTCACTCAGACTATCAGAATGAACGCAGGTTCCCTGCATGAGTGTACTGAATAAAACCCAGTTGCAGGTCTGCCCTCATCTTCCACTCTTCTCCTCCGACAACATCTGTTATTTAAGTGTATAAGTATCTACTGCACCTTGTAGCTGGAGTTAGGCTCACACTCATGTTGTAAAATGTCATCAATTTACTTGACCTCCTCGCACAACAATCAACACATAATGATATCGACAAGGGAACTCACCCAGTGCAATGATTGTAGGCGTTGATGGCAACTCGGCAAGCTTTTCAGTGATGCTTGTTCCCTCCTGGATGAGCAAAAATATCCCATGTACACAAAAGCACAAAGAGATATGTACAGTTGCGGCCATTCCAATATATAAATCAGAGATGCGATCCCTGCAATTCCGTTTTCCACCATGGTTCCTGGTCTATTGCAGGCTGTGTGCACCAAGTACAAATTACCTACCTAGGAGCCTTGAAACTTGGAACAATTTTAGAGCAAAGTAGAATGGATAGCGAGCACGCAAAAAAACCTGCTCACATTTTGATTCATTTTTCTCTTTGGATTACAGCAACATCATAGACAACTCTGAATGATTGCAGGTCAATATATCAATGTTAGTGGTGATAGTATTGCTTAAAATTATTTTGCATGTGCGACAGCAAGGGACAAAGTGAGCAACATCTTGCAACAACTCTGGCCTATTCCCATTCTTAGTGCCCTCCTCACTGCGTCGTAATGAGGCACTACAGCCAAAGTGACGAGAAACATTGTTCTGCAGTGCATTGCAAAAAACTAATGCTTTGTGCATGTGGAGCACTCTGATTGCACACAAACACTTTTTTTCCCATTGAGCCTGAAAAAGGCTAGTAAACCAAGTTTGTGCACTGTGGTTCACCATGCGTGCACCATGCCCCAACACAGTTTTTGTTGCATGAAGTCTCACTTTTCACAGCGCTACGTTCCTTCTCATTCACTCTGTGAACTTTATAGTCGGATGCTTGGGGACTTCACTCCCTATCCTAGTGGCTCTGATGAAACAATGGCACCTGCCCGCACTAACTGTTGGCTCAAGGGCAGTGTATTTTTTTTTTCAGAACATTTTTGTGACTACGACACAATGCGGATAACCAAAGTAAGTTCCACAAAAAAATTGAAAATTGCCTTTTTTTTACACTATCTTCAAATGCTGATACTTGTGACAAAGCGCGTGTTCCGGTGTAATTTTAATGAATAATGCTGCTGTACAAAGCCACCAAAATTACCTTAAAATGAAGCACAAAGGCAAAAGATATGCAAAGCTACACTATCCTCCTTTTAACTTGTGTCCAGCAATTCATGAATTAGGTATTTTTGGATGTTTAGCATATTTGTTCTGTCAAAAAATTTTGCTGCAGCGGTCACTAAATTCTCATACGGTAGCATTGCACTTGTTCTTTATGGGAAGAAAATACATCGATTAAGAAGTGTAAAAAAGTTAAGTCTGCTCAAAGTTCAGAAATTGTGAAATTAGAAGAAAACTGATTTCAGCAGTCAAAGTTTAATTTTCCTTTATACAAAAGCAGCTTTTTTCACAAAATTCAACTGAAAAAGCTATTGTTTTGTGCTAAAAACCTGCACAGCATTCAGTCGATCCCAGATATATTGAACTCGAAGGGGATCGCGATATATGTAGTTCAATATATCGATGAGTCGAAACACAAAATATGTGTATTTAAGGCATAAATTAGAGCATCTCAGACCTAAAAACAGTTTTTTGAAATCCTAACAAGCACTTAAAGAATGATTCTCTCACAATATGATAAAGAACAAGGCCTGAACATCTACTTTTGCAAGTTATCGCACTTCATTTCACTTGAAAATAGTCTGTAAACTTTTCTCTCTTTTTGCGTGCCACCAAGTTTCAGTTGTCCTCAATATCACTGGACCCTTCCAAGTAAGCAAATTCAGCTCATTCGGCCACAACAGCGCTGAGTGGCACTGAATGCCAATGTAAGCTCCGTAGAGCGTTGGTGGCGAAAGCAATAATTCCACGGCACCGTCAACATTGGGCATCATCTCGGCATCCATGCAGTCAGAACCAGCGACGTCGTCTTCTGCTCCAATGAAGCCGCTCGCTGTCCGAGATGGTGCCCGAAAACACTAACAAGGCATAGAATTTACTGAGGCATTGTACGCCCTTGACAGCAGTCATGACGCACTCAAAGTCGTCACCTGGCACAAAGCCCGCAAAGAAACAGTTCACGACTGTGCTTTACTTGAGGTCGCTCCTAGCACCAGCCATGATTTTTATCGCTACGAGCGTATCAATGTGTAGCGCCGACTTCCAAATGATGATTTATCAGTAACGAGGCGAGAAGTACACAGGTCCACAAGCCACAAAAGGCGATGCTGCCCACAAACGAGCAAGCTCCCACCGTCAGCATGTTGGTGATAGCGATGTCACTTGTGGCTTTGTCATTTTGTAACCGACAGCTGTTGCTTTGGTGCGGAAAGCTAGAAAAAAGCGTAGCCTCCGAAATGAGCGTTCTAAAACCGGAAGCACCAAAATACCTCATGAAGTTGCACATCTCGAAGGCCACGCTTTTCAGTCCCACATGCCATCATACACGATTGAATGCGAACATCGCAATGAGATCACTAAACTTCCTTAAGTCATTCCACTTCGTTTTGGTGCCCTCGGTCATCACCATGCCCCCACGTTAAAACCTGCAGATCGCACATCAAGCATACCGGTGCACTCACAAGTGCTGTGCAACGAGCTAGATCAGCAAGATGGAGTTTCAATGTTTCACTTTTCAGCACCCCCTTTTAGTCACTTGCACGCGAAAAGGGATCGGAACTTGTCGAATTGTGGCTATAAATGATCATTATTTGTTAGGAAAAATGCAATTTGTGGGCTTTAGCGTGGCTCAGAGTTCAATTTAGCGGATGTTCTGCTGTGCGTGAGTTCGATAGATGTGTACAGCAGTCCCGTATTTTTGCATGGGAAATTCAAGGGGATCTCTCAACTTTTTGATATAGCCAATAATTCGATATATCATAGTTTGATATACCCGGGATCGACTGTATTCTATAAAATCTAGAACCTAAAGCTGTTCTCAACAAACCAATACATCACTTTCTGAAAAGATGTTACTGTCCAGTTTTGTACTAACATAATGCAACAAAGTGAAACTTACTTCAAATACTTGGTAAAGGTAGTTCTTGTCTTCCTTAAAATGCGCGCAGAGGAATGGTAGCACAGCTACCTGGACTGCTTTTTCTCTTTGTCCTTCGTCTCTCACGCGCACCACCAGTTCCATAGTATGTTTCGTCGGCGCCTCCTCCATCATCTGAAATAATGCAGGCGCACAGGCCGCCATCCTCTCCTGGAAGATTTCCTGCAATTATTCCAAAAATCAAAGTAAATAACAGTTACTTGATAATAGATGAATTCATCTGTAGAGATATTAAAGTGAAAACTGATTGAAATGTAGAACTATATTACCACCCTACAATTGAGTGCAACAGCTGTGACACGCCAAAAAAAGAAGACAAAAAACAGACTGGTGGGGAATACCACCCTGAAACTACTGCACCAGCTTACTAGAACATGTTGTTGGCTAGTAGGTTCAGGCTGAAGAAAGGTAGGGACGTAAACCACATAGACAAGAAAAAAAGAAGTGGACGAGATAGAGCATTGATTGCAACAGATTTTGTTTGCAAAATAAAAAAGGCTCCTTTTGTTTTTGTAAACACCAAAGCATATGAGCAGGAAAATGGCGTGCACTCCACGATTATGACATCACTATAAAAAAAAAAAGGGGTTCAGCGGCAAATCGCTGTCACAACCAGACTCCCTTTCACAGTTATCTCCAACATCAGCAGGGGGTGTGCTACTGTGCTCTTGATCTGAACTGGATTCAATTTCAGGTACTTCCGTGCACTGTGTTGCAGTTTTGCCCCGGTGATACCTTGAAACATGTGTTCTGAAGGAACCTGCTGACCTCAGCACACTACCACAACCCACAAAAGGACACATAACAGCATCAATTCCACTCTCCAGATGGGCAGCTATGTGACCAAGAAGCTCCGTGCGAGTAGGCACACTCGCCCCGCATGACAACACAGAGCAGACAAACGCATCATCAGTCTGTTTGCTGCATCGCTTCTTGTGATGTCTGAAGACGTGACTTCTTAGGCTCTGATAGTTTTTAAACAAAGCTCCACAAGGCTCACAAGGGCAAAGGGCACCGCCCAACACACTGCTGTGATAGTGGTAGTGCTCGAAGTAGTCGGTCAATGTTGAAAATGTCTGTGCGCAATGCCGGCAAGTGGGCATTCTTCATTGATGTTATGGCTGCAATGAAGGTAGAGCACTTATTTTGCTAAATTACATTCACTGGCTTGTGCACTTTTTCAGACCGCCCAATTTTATAATAAAAACACTGCTACAATGGTAATAATACCTTACAGTCTACAATAGTAGAATCATTCCAATATCTGGTTAGCATGTCAGGTTATGTTCAATTTCATATGAACATTAGCCAATGCTTTTTAAGCAGTCCTCTATATAAGAGCACAGTGAATATAAATATTCTTGACCTGCTACAAATGTTTAAACTAAGTTGAAGCAGGCGGCGCAAGGAAAAGAAATAATGACGGAGACTGTAACATTAACTGCACAAATTCTACAGAAAACTGCACCCATACTTGCGCAACTTGGGTCTCTTAAAAGGCTATTCCTGAATGTGCAGTCAAAAGTGAGCTTAGCATATGCTCCAACATTACACATGTTCACAACTTAAGTAATGCTATCCATTATATCGCTAATGTTGACAACAGATGTTCATATCTTGCACATATGTGAAAGCAGCTTCAGCCTCTCAAGTGCAGCCAGGTCCAATATTGAATACAATTACTTTAAAATTTTAGCTTGAAACATAATTACTTTAAACAATTACTTAAAGCTTTTTGTGATATATTGACTAATCAAACAGTTGATACCAAGTATGAATTGCACCGTAGCCTGCCAGTAGTATGCGCAAGAGATGGAAATGGGTGGCTTCAAGATAGGGCACCCAAAACTTCGCATATGCGATCGCTTGATTCTGTTGCCATACACCAACTTCTTGGGTACACACAAGGACTCCCATGCTGGATTAGCTGCAGTTAAGCAGTAGTATGGCTAAGTGACGTGCAAATTCGCAATGTTGTCGGGTGTAAGCAATGTGTCGTGCAATTCCAAAGAAATGAACTGCTGAGCACGCAAATCAATAGACACAACAGAACATGCATGCGAAATGCGAGCGCCAATCGTACCTCACGGCTGTCACTCAAATTCCGCCAAGTACGGCAAAATAAGTTTACACACAGCCAAGTGACAGTTGCTGCCCCTGTCGTCTCCTACACCTATTTTTGTAGTAATGGACGTATGACTTGCAAGCGATGCAGGCATGGAAAACACGAGTGCTTTGTCTGCGCTCGATAAGACGACAAAGACACGTACACGCCTGGTGTGTACGTGACAGCAGACTCCTGCTGATCCGGCTTACAAGTGCACCTTATAACAGCCATGTGCATGGGCACCGAGGAGATCACTAATGAGTGCGTGCACAAACTGACCTGTGACATCCTCAAACTACAAAGATGCAACTCAACAGCAGGCTTCACCACAATAATACAATTAAGTGACACTAACAAAGGAAAAATGCCGTTATTGCTGAGTGCAAGCAATGCTTCATATAATTCCGAAGAATTAAACTGTTCACTGTACTGCTTCCTGCATGCGCAACTCAATAAAGGTGCAACACAGCGTGCGAGCACTATGGTCGTACCTCATAGCCGACACTAAAAATCCACAAAATGCACTGAAATATGCCTACGCACAGTAATGTTACCGTTGCTACCCCTACTGTTTTCTGTGCCTAATTTAGTAATAAGGTATGTATGAGCGATGCAAGCATGGCAAACACGTGTTTCATTATTCACCTTATAATAGCGACAGACATGTTACATGCCTAGCTCGTATGAGCTGTGGCATGCGAGTGCACCTTATAACTGTTTATAAGATAGGTAATGATCGATAACGGTGAAATAAATGCCTACCTGATTGTGATGTGTGCCAGGTGATGGACTTCGCAGGAAGGTGAGAGAGCTCTGACAATAGCCGCCTGCCTTGACCACGTAGGGTGCCAGAGACCACTGAGCTGAACAAGTGAAGAGTGCGCCAAAAAACTTGACAAGTGAGGAACCAAACAAATGAACTGCTAGCACTACTTGGTCCTGAGCACGTAAATCAATAACAAGATGCAACACAACCTGCATGCAAAATGCGAGCACCAATCGTACCTCACGGCTGTCACTCAAATTCCGCCAAGTACGGCAAAATAAGTTTACACACAGCCAAGTGACAGTTGCTGCCCCTGTCGTCTCCTACACCTATTTTTGTAGTAATGGACGTATGACTTGCAAGCGATGCAGGCATGGAAAACACGAGTGCTTTGTCTGCGCTCGATAAGACGACAAAGACACGTACACGCCTGGTGTGTACGTGACAGCAGACTCCTGCTGATCCGGCTTACAAGTGCACCTTATAACAGCCATGTGCATGGGCACCGAGGAGATCACTAATGAGTGCGTGCACAAACAGACCTGTGACATCCTCAAACTACAAAGATGCAACTCAACAGCAGGCTTCACCACAATAATACAATTAAGTGACACTAACAAAGGAAAAATGCCGTTATTGCTGAGTGCAAGCAATGCTTCATATAATTCCGAAGAATTAAACTGTTCACTGTACTGCTTCCTGCATGCGCAACTCAATAAAGGTGCAACACAGCGTGCGAGCACTATGGTCGTACCTCATAGCCGACACTAAAAATCCACAAAATGCACTGAAATATGCCTACGCACAGTAATGTTACCGTTGCTACCCCTACTGTTTTCTGTGCCTAATTTAGTAATAAGGTATGTATGAGCGATGCAAGCATGGCAAACACGTGTTTCATTATTCACCTTATAATAGCGACAGACATGTTACATGCCTAGCTCGTATGAGCTGTGGCATGCGAGTGCACCTTATAACTGTTTATAAGATAGGTAATGATCGATAACGGTGAAATAAATGCCTACCTGATTGTGATGTGTGCCAGGTGATGGACTTCGCAGGAAGGTGAGAGAGCTCTGACAATAGCCGCCTGCCTTGACCACGTAGGGTGCCAGAGACCACTGAGCTGAACAAGTGAAGAGTGCGCCAAAAAACTTGACAAGTGAGGAACCAAACAAATGAACTGCTAGCACTACTTGGTCCTGAGCACGTAAATCAATAACAAGATGCAACACAACCTGCATGCAAAATGCGAGCACCAATCGTACCTCACGGCTGTCACTCAGATTCCGCCAAATATGGCAAAATAAGTTTACACACAGCCAAGTGATAGTTCCTGCCCCTGTCGTCTCCTACACCTATTTTTGTAGTAATGAACGTATGACTTGCAAGCGGTGCAGGCATGGAAAACACGTGTGCTTTGTCTGTTGCACTCAAAGGTGGTGTGGTGTCCATGTCGAACGCGGACAGCATCATGGGCACTTCGGCATTGGGGTCACTAGTAGCCGGCGTTGCGCCCGCGCCAGTGTTGGGTCGGCGCGGGCATGACCTACTACACTCCTGACCTGTTCAGATAGCGGGGTTCCTATGGGAGCGCGTGTCCCCGCTCTCGTTCAACCGCTCACCATTGGTGGCGCTACCTATAACCTGTTCGTCTGTTTCTTTACGGTTGTTTTGTAGGCGCTGGTATAAGAATGCCTGCATTCTGTAGTGAACTGGCGGCATATATGTGACTATTTCTTCCCATACATTGCTGGTTAAGCAAGGTGTTCAGAGCGCTTGAGTATTTATAGCACACTGGTTGACAAACGTGGGAACCCGTAGATTTACACGATGTAGGGCAGCCTATGCGTGGTAGCGTGCATTTTATTGCAAAAAAATTCTGAATGTCTTTTAGTATTATTATTTCTGAATAATTCTAAATTTTGGATCATAAATACGCACTACGAGTGCTTTGTTGGTCAAAATTTGACCACAAAGAGTGAAGATGACGTCAGCGAGCAGGTGCTGACTAGCGCCACGCCGCTCGTAGGTGACGGCCCTAGCGGCAGAAGGTATGAACTAGAACGTGGGCGCTGGAAGAGGTGCTCTCTGGGCAGGTCAGGAGTGTAGTAGGTCATGGGCGCGGGTGCTTTGTTAGGCCTAGCCTTGAACGTACCCCGGGCGCGTCCTCGTTGTGGGGTTTTTTTCGCTTCTGTGCTTTAAGTCCCGAAGATTTTGGTTGCAAAAGAGTCTTAGCAGCTTTACTGACCTTGCGCACAGGAATCTTGGAGGCAGGAAGAGAAGTTCCGGGGCAATCCGGCGTTTTTGTGGGAGCAGATGCAGCCGTGACTGATGTACACGACGCTCGTAGCGCCCTCTTAGGCTACGAAGGGAGGCGCTCAGCTGAAACGGCACCGGCGGGTGGTGCGGCTTTTAATCGAACTCGCGACGCTCCCTTTGGGGCAAACTGACTACTTTAGCGCCTGCCTACAATTTGTTTTTGTATTCTAGCCGACACCACGATGCACCGATGCTATCTTGCACCCATTCTATTGGGCAGTGATGGCCGGACACACCGCAGCAGTCGTGTTATTTTGTGTGACCATCAACGCATTTTTTTTTCTTTTGGCCTGTTGTGGTTGGGAAGAGCTATGGTGGTGCAAAAAATTTATCGGTTATTCAGGAAAAGTGGTGTAAAGGGAAATAGTTCTGAAGAATCGATGTTCTCGTCGCAGGTAGTGAGAACCATTCAACAACCGATGAATTCTTCGGTGACGAAGTGAAGTCGCCGTCGGTGTTCACCGAGTAGACTCATGAATTCATAAAAAGAACAAACGTTTCCCCGAGCCTTCCAAATTTTATTATTGGGCTTGAGCTTGCATGGTAGGCTTGACGGTGCGAAACAGCGTGAAAACAACGAGTTCATACAAAGAAACAGCAAACCGCACCCTTTTAAAATACACTTCATTACTGTGTTTCATTGACTGCGTGTTAATTGGTGTGCCAACTATACAACGCAGCTACGATTATAGGATTGCTCTCACTAAACAAGTCAAGGCTTGCAAGCACGAAAAAAAAAAGGAACGAAAATAGGAGAACATGTACACTGTCTCTTCTTCTGTGTGTCGTGCATTCTCACGATGTGACGAAAAAAAAAAAACGTAAACTATTATGCACACCATCAAGATTCACATATATGCAGGGATTCTTGGACGGGTATGTTTTTTTTTCACTATCTTTTGTCAATAAAGTCTCATAGACGCAGTACAAGTACCTGTTCGCTTTCAATCTTGCAAGATTGAAAACGAAGTGCAGCGCCTTTCGACGATATATATATATATATATATATATATATATATATATATATATATATATATATATATATATATATATATATATATATATATATATCGGAAGCGAAAAAGCACGACGTACGCCGAAACACCTTTACTAATTACAAATGTTTCGGCTGATGGGCCAGCCTTCGTCAGTGTGACCACACTAACGAAGGCTGGCCCACCATATCGTCTCGCTTTATAACTTTTTATGGCAACCCGACTTCGCTACTAATAGTAAATTTAGCTTCCCTTGCGGTGAAGTATCATAATGCT
This sequence comes from Rhipicephalus microplus, assembly GCF_043290135.1. Classification (NCBI taxonomy): domain Eukaryota; kingdom Metazoa; phylum Arthropoda; class Arachnida; order Ixodida; family Ixodidae; genus Rhipicephalus; species Rhipicephalus microplus. Next base: position 286,294,932 of record NC_134701.1, read on the forward strand.
GTAATTATCCTCTTCCTTAATCGGTAAAAACTCTGAAACGTTCTCTTTTTCTTTTTTACCGCTGCTATCCTTCTCCGCCTCTCCGAATATATATATGTATCCATACTGGCACTTTCCAGTGATCCTGCATGCAGCTCTTTTTCTCCATTGTGAGTTAATGAACAGTTTCTCTTCCTCATTCTCTCGTATTTCTTAGTCTATCTTCGAACCCAATGTTGCTCTAAGCTTAATTTCCTCATCAAAGCCTGCCCAGTTATCACACTTTCCGTCTTCGTTTTCTGACTTTCCATGAGCGTACAATGCGAATCTGCGCATTCCTTACACACTGTGGGACGCCTCATCTTAGTCGGCGACTGCAGCGTTGCCGCTGTATGTATACGTTAGCCACCCGCCACGATAGCTCTCTCAAGGCATTGTCCATGGCTATCGCTTAATTTTCTGTTCTAGTTCACTGTATCATTGTCGAACGGGGGGAATGGTCAAAGTTCAGCCAGTATGTCGCCGACAGCTCTCTCAAGGCATTGCCCATGGCTGTCGCTTAACTTTCTGTTCTAGTTCACTGTATCATTGTCGAACGGGGGGAATGGTCAAAGTTCAGCCAGTATGTCGCCGTGCACACAAATCACGGAAGCGTGTTCTTGAAGTACAGAAGACATACGTTTTTCTGGTGTTTTACGGAAGGAGCGAAAGAACGGAAACATCGACTGCTGCTTTACGGCAACTCCTGCTGTTTCCCATAAACCGCAGCACAGTTTGTGCTTTAAACGTCCAGTCTCGCTATTTTTCAGGAAACAGATGTTACTCTGTAGTTTCTACGGTCTGCTCCGACGTTAAAACACGGATATTTTTTACAGTGTAGTGGCACTGATCATACCATGTTGTGACGTCAGGGTACAGTAGGAATCGAAACTAGCTTTTAAAAGCATGCAGTAATAATTTTTTCAGGGTACACTCACGTTTATCAGTACTTTTTCTACGCTACATCGGAGGCCTTGCCTATCATTTGATGCTAAAAAAAACGATAAGTGAAAAATTTCGTGTCAGTACCCCTTCCATTAAAGCAAAAATTCTCGAAACCCGTGTGCTTAGATAAATAAGCAAGTTAAAGAATCTCAGGTGGTCGAAATTTTCGGAGCCCTCTACTACGGCGTCTCTCATCACCTTTCACCTCTGGACGTCGAACTGCAACAAATATAATATTATTACTCTATAAAATCAATTTGTGAAGAAAACGAATGTGCAATGGTTTGAAATCGCTTGCTCGGCTACATTTGCGAAGAGTTTGCGGTACTTGTGTCCTTGCTTCTGCATGTAGTGTACCACGTTAGAAGTTTCTTTCGTGTTCTTCTTGTCTCTGTGTCGTCGTTTTGTTCTCGCGCTGTAACTGTCGTCATACCACGTTAGAATAGAGTAAAGTAGCAAATTTGGCTAGTTGGAACATACTCATCCCGATCAGCACAGAAAAAGAACATGAAAACACGAGGAAGAGCATGCACTTGTGTCGTGCCCTAGCTTGTGTTTTCTTTTTTTTATTTTGCGCTGATCGTGATGACGTTAGATTGGGTTTTAGCAAGAAGTGAAACGTCCAATGCCACTGATTTGGGGGGGGGGGGGGGGATGTTGGTTTTTCATCCAGCTAATACCACCCTCAAGTACTTTCTAACTGCCAGGTTTGATAACAAGTTTATAGTTGAAACAAATTGACACGAGGATAGAGACAGTGCACGGTTGCCTTGTCCCTTCTCCTTTCCTGTGTCCCCGTGTCTTGCCTCGTTCATTATACGCATCAAACAGCCCCTTATTGCGCTCTTCCATTCGAGCTAGTGATTCTGATGAAAACATAATCATGAACTTTTATTCTTCTCTCTCATCGCAATCAAGTCTCGTTAAGGAGACAGCTCTAGATGACTCAGAAGGGTTGTTGGTCACGTGACTTCGTCGCACATAATAGCGTATACTTATAAGCAAGACGTCAGAGGTACGCGTAGAGACAGGTATGGGCCTGTACCAGTGTGTACGTGTGTGTCGTGCTTCTTTCTTGCATATGCTGCGCTAATACACGCCGCGATACCTCATCGAACGTGACAATTGTCTGTTGGCATCGCCGAAATCAACACGAGTGATGAAAAAGATCATCACGTGATGACGTCACAGATCGCCATTATTTGTACGTCACGTGGCCTGACATCAAATGATCACGTCATCGCATTATATCATCGCTTGGTCAAGGGTGCGCAGGTCGCGAAGGCAATGTAGTGCGTTCAGGCAAAATGCAGGAAGCGTGCAGTGCAATCGGGAAGGAAAAGACTTCCAGTCATCTTAGGCTATCGCACTCGGGAGCACCAGTGTTGTTGCTCTTGTTACAGTCGTGACATGTAGACTATCCCATTTCCCTCTTTAGGAGAGGCATAACATTTGAAGAGACTAGCCCATTCAACGCCTTCAGTTATAAGCACTGAAATTTGGGCCACTTTGTACTTCACATGCGGCCAACACTACGCAGGTCAGACCGGCCGCTGCCTGTAGTAAAGGAGCACCATAGCTCCCTAAAAGGCGCCCCATATTGACACCTCGCATGGCACTGTCAAGAGTGTGGGCGCATTCCAGAGCTCAGCAGTACTTCAGTTCTTTTTCGGCACTGAAACAGGACATCCAGAGAAATAACGGAGGCTTTGCGATTCCGCGAAAATGCTTCCACGTGCGCCAGCCAGCCCTCTATTAACCTACTAACTAGTGAAGTGGCTTACCTATTGATATGTTCTCGGTACTGAGAGCTGACCAGTGAAAGCCATTTGCTCGCTCGCCATGACATATTTGGTCTTTCACCTCAGTTGTCTGATTTCTTTTTTTTTTTTTTTGTAAGGTGTCTCCATGCGTAGGAGACACGTGAGGTTCGTTGCGTTTCTTTAACTCTGGTGTCTGTTCTCCGGTTTTGTTTTCTTTTTTTTAGATTGTAGTTTCACGCATGCGTTTCCGTGTTTGGTGTAGGATTGGAATGCATAAACTTTTTTTATAAACTTTTATTTTGGTGTAGGATGAAACCTGGCCTTTTCTGTGAATAAACTTCAGTTTGAAGTCAGCGCTTTTTGTATAGCTCTGTCTTTCGTTTCTTGTCTGTTTACGCACTCTAAATACGACTATGCCTTCAGTTATTCCATCGCTTGACACAAAGCTCTGTTTTGTTATGCCACGTATGTGAAATTCGTCGTCGTAAATATTGAACGTCGCTATGTCTTCGCTGCGAAATGCACAGCGCAACAAAAGTACGCTAGGTGCGTACCGACTCGCCCGAATAAAAGTATTGCTAGGTCTCCGTTACGTCTTTCCTCTCTACATCTCTGCTGCGGACGATTTTCCCAATGCAACGAACCTCCGGTGACGCGCGTTTAACCTGCGACTGTGCTTATCACCGTCCATCTCCTGAGGGCCCATTCCGCTTCTCTCACTTACGTGTGTACAACCTCGCTCAAGTGATTTCTCTGTCCGACCTCACTACGCATTTCAACCGCCGACGACGAACCGAGCCTTTATGGGCAGCTAGCACGCAACGTTGATTTCGGTGCCTTACTTCAGTGGTTTACTTTTCGTGCTGCAAGGCGTTTCACTTGCTGAAAGACAGAAGATACAATGCGTGTTCCCCAAATGGTCACACAAATGTGCTGATATCTGGGCACCGATTAAAATTTTGAGGGCACTTGAGCTACTCTGTCAGGGTAGAATGCGATGACGTAATCGAGCCTCGTGCACATCGTCTTCTTAATCGCTGCAGCCTTACTTTGGTTCTTGGTGGCAGCCTCAGCCATGCCGTGAGAAAACGAATGTTTGTACGTGCAACGCTTGCCGTTTCAGGCCTGCACTATAATTCCTGCTGCAGGTCCACTACACCACAAATTCTTCCTTTTGTGAATCAGCGAAACGGTCTCCACTAAGCGTCCGCAAGGCAACACGCGAACCTACTGAGCTGTTTGTTTTGTTGATCATCTTGCTGATGATCATGATTAAGCATGTATGTGCTTGTAAACGCTTTGCAAAAAATTTGCCTTTAAAACACTAGCTCGTTGCACAGTTCAAATATTTGACGTCTAACACGGTTCTGAGCTCCAGCCTCACAACATTAAATGCGTCAAGGGGACAACCCCTCTAAACATAACATTCATATAGTATTTTTTTTTTCAAACAGGCTTCAAGCAATGGTGTGGCTCTGCAGTATAACATCGGCTCGCTGCGCAGAATGGCTAGGTTTGATTCTCATTTGAACCGAAGATATTTATTTATTTTTATTGCACGTTTCTCTGTGTTTATCTCACCAACAACGCTTATTCTCTAACACTGAACGATGCCGACGCCTACACAGGGCTTCCAGCGAAACGATCCATTTAATGTTTTCGTGTAAATGCATAAAATTGGATAACAAGGATCAACATGCAGACGTAATTCCTTTCAAAAGAATGCGTAACTGTGATAAAAGTGACAATTAACTCAATGTTGAGGATAGTTATAGCGCGAGAACAAAACGACGACACAGAGACAAGAAGGACCCGAAGGACACGAAGGTCCTTCTTGTCTCTGTGTCGTCGTTTTTTTTTTTTTCGTGCTATAACTATCGTCATGCCATACCAACTAGCCCAAGCTGCCACACTTCAATGTTGAGAACGTGAATTAAGTAAAGAGTGCGAAAAAATAAGTTGGTGGTCTGAGTGGTCTTGGCAACAACACGAAACATTTTTCGTTTACAATGAATGCTAAAAGCAACAGAAAACCTTCGCCTAATTAGAACGGACCTGGCTATTTGGCGTAGGTACACCGGCAAAATGTGGATGTGTTCTCAACTGCTTTTTACGATAAAGTGATTTTCGATAACAGACATCTCTTGAAGTACTACAAAAGGTGTGTAATAAGCAGTTCTTAACTGCACGACGTTCTTCAGGTGAAGTCACATTGATGACATTATTCGATATGAAACAGTTCTTTAAAAAGCGTTTGAGGCTAGCACGCATAAATCCCTACTGCCTATTAAATCATGTAACGTAATACTGTAATACTCGGGCTCTTGATTCACCAGACCATTGTAATCAAGCCGCGGGTTACTGATTTAGAGACGCATTGTGAATTATGTCTCTAGATCGTCTCACAAGGAAGGAAGGAACGAAGAGGAAGGAAAGGAAAGCTATAGGGATGCCAAGCAGTCTAGAAGGACTGGTATGCTGCCCTACACTGGGGAAAAAGGTGGGGTTTTCAACACGATGGAAAGAGAGGAAGAAACAGGAGAAAGCACACTCATAGAATGTCGCACTCCACCGTCAAACTCCACCATCACAACAGCATAGCTCTATAATCACCGGTTCTTTTACAAAGAGAAAGGTGAACACTGTTTCTTTTTCGCTTATTGCATTGTATGTCTGCGTTGAAAAACATGGCTGTCTTCAGTGAATGACGACAGCTTTAGGGCGCGCAGCACTGTATGGCTTTCAGCGCTACTCCGTGCAGAGCAGACTCACGTAGTCTGTACGCAGGTGACCCAACATACTGCGGAGGGTGTTCCATATTTACACACTTGCTGGTTCTTGTAGAGTGGCGTAATTTTAATTACATTCTCCAGTCTTCGCCTGTCGTGCCCTAATGTACAAACAGCGATTTCCTTTCCAACAACAACCGAGCTGTCATCCTCGCAGAGCGAATCTCTCGTTCGGCCGCCTCTTTGTTTCGGCGGTTTTCCCCCGCAAGCGTTACAGCCACGCTTCGTCGCCGCTGTATTTGCCTTCATGCAAATCTGCGGTGGCCGCACGCTGTGCCTTCGGTTGGCTGCGGTACGTTTTCTCCCATGTGCCCGCTATGCCGCTGGCTCTTCACTCACTCATGCTGACATCTGGGGAGTGAAATGGAAAGTGAGAAATGGAAGGAAAACTTGGCCGGATTTCCCCGCCTGACGGCTTGATTACCAATTTCCTTCCGCTGGCTGTGTTGTGACAATGCGGAGATAGAAGATGGCAAAACAAGCCCATTTTCGAGCTCCACTGTAGCTGTGGATTGGACGGAAACGAAACGCTGGAGTTTCGCAGCGCAGTTTTATGCGTTGTGGGAAGTAGGTTAACGCAGCGGTGCAATGCATAGACCTTCCACTGGCACACTACACAATACTGCTTCCGGCACCATAATATGCGTCCGGTATTCCCAGCTTCTCCTAGCAATGCTGGTTAATCCATGCCACGAATTGTTCGAGTGGAACCAATGAACTCAAACTGCTTTCTAAAACGTTGAAACGAAGATGCATTTCATATGCATTTTTGTTTCTTAAGATGAATGCAGGTTTTTGTTAAGTGAAAATTAACTTGGCGATTAGATGTGCGCAAAAGTGCATCCCCATGAAACACAAGTCGAACGATGGTGTCGACGTGTGAAGCTCATGCCGCGTAAAGTGCGTGCATCTCAACGGCAGCGTACTGTCTGTCATCTAGCACACTGAACTGTCGTTTAAATCACTTTCCACAGATTCTGTTCCACATATAAATTCAAGCGTTATCATACTAAAAAAAAACTTGTGTACGCTTTCTGTACCAAATGTTGAGACAAGGTTGGAGGATCCTTAAGCTTTGGTTTTAACAGTTGATTACGATAGCGATAGCGCGTACTTCAACCAGTGCATACTTTTTGTTGAATTATGTTACCCAAGAAGTTTAAATTGTGGATTACTACCACGCAATTGATAAATTTGGAAGTGACTTGTGTCAGTGAAGCTTTCGCATGAGGCTGCATTCTGTGTAAGCGGTGGCATGCTTCAAACGACAACCAGTTATGCGCGTCAAATCTTTTCGAACTTGCTATGCACTCGCCGGACCGAGTGGGTCCGGTTAAGGAAAATTTTCGTAGTCTAAGTCCATGTGAGTCCTCCGAGCAATATATATTTCCTGAGTGAGTCTGAGTGAGCTCCAATTTCTTTGTGACCTTTAGCGACCAACACACGTATTCAGTGCCACAAATGTCTGAACACTTCTAACAAAATCTGACGTCCGAAAACGCCTTATGTATTGCTGCACACGTGGTTACTTGGGCGCACCATCTGTTCCTGAGCGCAGCTCTCCACAGCTGCGTATCCCAAGTGCAAGCCGTAAAATCGGCAGAAAAATAGCCTTGTTGAGTAGCGTATTTATCAGTAATAACATTACGTAGAGATAATCTCAAATGCATAATATTTACAGACCATGTATGCACTGAGCGTTTATGCTGTGCTGGGCAAGTCGTATGTTCTTACTCGCGATACGCTTCTTACTCGCTTGCTGTGTTCTCGTATTGATGTATCACTCGAAGACACTTTCTGCAGAACAAGCATTTCCTTGCCAACACGATAACAAGGAACCACAAGGCTTAACATAGGCATGATGGTCAGACTTTCTTCCTAAATGATTATTAAGAAGCAAGTGAAAGAAAAGTGCAAACTCCTATTGTCTTTCTCTATACGAGGGCACCTCCAAAGATCGGCAGGAGTAGTGCAATGGAAGGCATCAACTACATGTGTGAGAACATGAATCCTTAGAACATTAGGCTTATGAGAACAGCTTGCGTAAGTTGAATACAATGTCATCCCTGTCCCAATCAGGGCACTTTTTTTACGGCGCATAAAATTGCTTACAAAGCACTCGATGAGGAAAAACGCGCTGGCTTGGAATATTACATGATCATGGAGCAAAAAAATGCACCTCACAAGCACTTCTTTGCAACTTTTGTTTTTCTCTTTTCATAAAACCATCTTTTTTTTCTATTTACTATTGAAAAAAAAACGAAAACACCTCAGTAGTTTGTCAGCATCTCCTCTGACTTTCTTCTTCGAATTTTCGCAGTTGATTATCATCTCTATCAAGATTAATCGTAAATGCACTTCTGTATAAAACTGCAGCGGCAACTCATGAGTAGGATGCTACTGGAGTAACATGCGCATGCTTGCGTAGCTGAAATATTGCGTTTCTTGTGAAATAAAGACAACAAATTGTGGATAATTAAATGCCACTGGTGCAGCGCACTGGTACAGCTCACTAGGTTGCTTAATTTGTCTGAAAACGCAGTGTTACCAAGTTAATTATCAAGCTTTAATTAACTATAAAACAGTGTTGTTACTTAACTCCGTCTTCAGGTTCACTGGGTTACATTTAATTTACTACCCTACAGCGGTACCGACGCAAGCTGCATAGAGAAAGATTTTTCCGTACGCAACAGTGTTCATTGCGCTTTCACAGACGATCACAACCGAGTGCTATGCCACAGTCGGAGTGCGCTCTTATTGTCGTAAAGAAAATTGACTGCAATCCGTGCTTTTATTGAAGGCTTGCAAGGACTGGGTCTAAGGTATCCATACCTTTCTATTCGCTTCGAGCTGATGGAGTTGCCGTTCCCTCGAAGATTGCAGATACACCCTCGTTAGTGTTTTAAACTGAGTCACTATTCCAAGCTTTAGCCAGGCCAACAGAAAACCACAGGGAAATAATAGATCAAATGGAGAAGAAGAGGAACAAAAAGCTTCCCTCAAAAAGCTTTTGAGGGAAGGAGTAGAAAAATGAATACACAGGAACATTTTGGTTGGGGCCCCCAACTCCAGACTCCATGACGATAGTTATAGCGCGAGAAACGATGACATAACTATCGCCATGCCATACCAACTAGCCCAAGCTGCCACACTCCAGAGTCCAACTGGATTGCGCCGCTCACCCAACTTGACTCGAAAGCGCGAATTGCACCTCGGGTCAAAGCTGCCATGTTGTGCCTCGCACTGCTCCGAACTTACTAATGGTGTTGGCTACAAAAGACCTCAATTTATCAGGCTTTCGGTCAGAAGCGATATCATGCAGGCAAGCTGCCGCACCACGGACAAGCCTCACGGTACAACGTAGAATGTATTTTGCTTAGCCGCGATAAATTAGAAAAGACTCTCGTCTGCACCTTGCAGAGATCCGTAGCGTCTTCTTCTTGAAACGATTTATAGGGGGCATTATATTTTTGCCGTATCCTCCACTTTGAAGCGAGAATGTCTTGTAAGGCGTAGAAATTTGATTCGATTGCGGGAGGCTGACGCTCAGCTTGGTTTGTCAAATGTCGAGCTAAAGCGTCTGCTCTCTCATTCCATTCCAGGCCAGCGTGTGCGGGGCACCACATTAACCGTTGTCTCTTGGTTAAGTTAGGTCCAATCAGTCTACTTATTTTTGCGGGTAAGTGTCTGTGCATATAAAGTTGACAGGCTTCTTGCGAGTCTGATATTGTGGTTGATTGCTCTTCTACCCTGTTCTTACTCTCAAATAGCCAAAGTTATGGCAAAGGACTCCGTCTTGGCATTTGAGGAATTGCGGAGAGAGGCACTCGTGACCGTCTTCAAATCCCAGTCAACTGCTGTTGCTACGCATTTCGCCCAATGGTACCTGGCCGCGTCAATGTATACGGCGTTTGCATTCTGGTATTTGTTCCTTAGGCCACTAGTAACCCGTAAAGCCTGAGAGCGTGAATGGCGCACTATGAAGCACAAAGTAATAATTTTGCCGTGTCGCACTTTATACACCAGCACGGCCATATAGCTTTTCCTCATTTGTGGCGCGTGAGACATGCGGAGTATCGGCCTTTTGTTGCTTCCACCTGATGCACACTGTACGTAAATAACTGTTGGCGCCAGTGTGTTCTAGTGTTCGTACAATAACGCTCTGCACTGCAGCCGACAGCCATGTGTTGCGATTGCGCCGCTTGCCATTTGGGTGCAGTCGTGCGTGAACGCTGCGCGCCGGTGGGCGGCGATCCCGTTGGCCCCGCATGGATGCGCGAGCTGAAGACGCCAGTGGTTGTTGTGCACGGGTGACTGTGCGTTCCAGTCACGGCTCCGTGCAGCGTCCTGACATGTTTTTCTACTACGAAGGGTTTGTCGGGTGTTGTTCGCATAAAGTTGTGACTGTGAAAGTTTCAACACATTACACCGCTAAAACGTTAGATTTTGTTGTTGTTTCAGAATGGCCTGTTTTCTGATCACCAGAAACGATAAGGGCAGAAGATAGACGCACATTGTAATTCCTGGTGCTTATTCACTCTTCAATACAGTAGTGTTTTTAAGGGTCTTACCGCCGTATTCACAAACGCTTCTCGACTCGACTTTCACCCTTCACTTGACAGAGTTGAGCACTGCGCCACAGCTCGGCTCAAAACTGACGCCGCGCTACTCAAGAATCAACGAAGATTATCGCTGATATGCAGTGACTCGGCGTGCCTAGAGACGGCGCTCCCATCGGCTTTCTCAAGTGAAGGTGAAGCGTTGAGTGAAGAGACGTTCTAGAATATGGAGGTTAGGATGCTTGCTTACATTTTCAGACAATGTACTCAAGGCCCCATACAACCAGTGATACCGCCACTACAACCTAAACACTATTGGCAGCGTTGATCCTCAACTGACAGAGTATGTGTCAAGGGGGATCAAACAATTAGTGTGTGGAGGGGGGGGGGGCGTATTTTAACAGGAAATGGCACTTTTTCCACAGCCTTACGTGCCTTTTACCACGTGGTGCGTATTGCATGAGGGAAATCACGCAGCAATGAGTGTTTCTTTCTAAGACAACAGCACTTTAGGGCCCCGCTTGTTGATCCGCAGATCTCACGTGTGGTTATCACGCTTATAATAATATTCTTGTGGTTTAACGTCCCAAAACCGCCACATGATTATGACAGGCGCCGTAAGGGAGCGCTCCGGAAATTTTGACCACCTGGTGTTCTTTAACACGCACCTAAGACTAAGCACATGGGCCTCAAGCATTTTAGCTCCCATTAAACATACGACCGCCACGGACGGGATTCGACCCAGCGACCTATGGGCCAGCAGCCGAGTGCCTTAGCCACCACCATAGCCGGAGTTTTTTTTTTTTCTCTCCCTAAGCGAAGTGAACTGATAGGCACACAAGTACACACTATTTTTTGTGTGTATACTACTGCTTCATTGTTGAATATTCATATCGACACTTAAACATTCCTTTCTTTGTTTTTTTTTTACTTCAGAGGTATATTCATCACGGTAGTTAAAAGCTTTGAAACGAGCTCAGCCATTCGAAGTACCTTCTGTCTTTCGATTACATTGCATTTTTTTTTCGTACGATATACTGCTGCCGCCATTGCAAAACCACACAGTAGGTCCTTGCAGTTTACTTAAGTAAGATCAAAACATTCTCAGTCGTATAACTGAGTTATATGATTGCACAAGACCTTTCCGTCGAATAGGCTGCTTTTAAAGTGTATTTCGCCATACCAAACTAACTTGGTGAGGCTCTTCGTTTTTTCTGCAATCGGCTGCTTTTAGCTGCTCATGCAGTTTTTGCGTAAGGGCACAGACTGTATGTCGTCCAGTCGCAAGGACACCGAGCCGACCAACTCATGGCTCAGCGAGGGAAAAGCGTCGTCCTGCGTGGGCTTCCTGTTTACGAAACAGCAGTGGGCTCCCTGCGGTCGAACGCTGTAGTGTGGTGAGATTGTACGAACAAACGAACCTACACAAGTATTTATGATGCATGCACGATATCGAAGCTTAAGAGGGGGAGGGCACTGAAATAAACGTAAGCCACAATAACTTAGCAGTAGATGTGCACGCTAACGGCCGTCTAGAATAATGTGCGCTTGCTAGGCACAACAAAACGCTTTGTTCTATTCCACGTACGGTCCCGAGAAAGTCACTTAGTATACGATGCAAGGCGGGTAGTTTCTGTCATTACATTTAGCTTGACGCTTAATGATCCACTCACCATACATATACAGGGTAGAGTTAATTTGAATCACTGCTTATCATTTTGTTTTCGAGAAAACAATAAACGCCCAAGAGCGAAGTAAAGCAAAATATATGTGTGGGTGGCTTGCGAGGAAGAGCTTGGGCCAATTTTAAGAAAAGAGGTTGTTGGATATACATATCCGTATCCGCAGAATGATGATGATTGATATGTGGGGTTTAACGTCCCAAAACCACTATATGATTATGAGAGGCGCCGTAGTGGAGGTCTCCGGAATTTTCGACCACCTGGGGTTCTTTAACGTGCAGCCAAATCTGAGCACACGGGCCTACAACATTTCCGCCTCCATCGGAAATGCAGCCGCCGCAGCCGGGATTTGAACCCGCGAACTGTGGCTCAGCAGCCGAGTACCTTAGCCACTAGACCACCACGGCGGGGCCGTATCCGCAGAATCCTGCAACATTACACCGCCAGTGGGAAAAACTTTCTTCTAAAGCCTTGTTTTCGAGAGCTAATGACCCGTGAAAGCCGTCCCACAAGCGGTGACTGGGCGACCGTGATGAGCAAAGTTGTCTAAGCTGCGATCATTCCTTCGGCTAGAATTTATTTACGACGCAACGCAGGCTTCGGTAATGAGGTAAGATGGTTTCCGAGAGTTTCTGCAGAACGCATGACACGCAAAAAAAAATGAGTAACACCTTCGTATTACGCCTCCACGCAAACACTTAGCAAATTCACTAGAGCAGAAGAAAGAGTACGCGAGTGCGAAGTTGTGTGACAGCGAAAACTGACTCGCCATAAGATGTCATGAAACATGTGATCAGCGGGGGTGTGCTGAAATGAATGGCGTAACTTCCCTACGTTTTCTCGTTCATTGAAAATTTTACATTTTTGGAGCCACAACAAAGTAGGTCAAAGATGGGTGGACTAACGGATGGACAGACGAAAGGATGGACTTCAAATGCACCGGTGCGTAACCGCACGAATGAAACTCCCGTCACACGTATTCAGATACATTGCATGACCCGTTAATTCTAGCTATTCTCTCAAATTATCAATCTGCATGCTTTTCGCGCCCTGTGATAACATTTAATAGTGCTAGCGCGACCTTCTCGCGATTCTGCCGCAGTATTTCCCGTTTCCGGTTCAAGGCTCGATAGTTCCTTCGACAGTTATTCGAGAGTTTGGGGATTGGGTAAGGAAAGCTTAGGGTTCGCGTTTGTCGCCACTGTGCTTGCGCGTTACGCTATCCTGGTGTGGTTCCCCTTTAAGTGACCGAAATAGCGAGCGTATACGCAACGAGCGATATCTTTGCGTACACAGTTCTAAATCTTTGTATAGAAAGTGCGGCAAGGCTGTCTCCTGGACAGACTTACCCCCGTATTCACAAACGCTCCTCGACTCGGCTTTCACCCTTCACTTGACTAAGTTGAGCACTGCGCCGCCGCTTGGCTGAAAATGACGCTGCGCTATTCAAGAATCACAGTAGATTATGCCTGATATGCAGTGACGTGTCGTGTCTAGAGACGGTGCCCTCGTCGGCTTTCTCAAGTGAAGGTGGAGCGTTGAGTGAAGGGACATTCTAGAATACGGGGGTAAGGCTGCCATAGCAGGGTATTTCACAAGGACCGCCGTTCTGACCACAAGCATCTTTATTGATATTATGCGAACGTGGGGCCCAAACACAGGTGACGCACGCACGCCGTGTTCTGGACGATGCGAGAGGTAAGCAAGAGACAAGGAAGACGGCTGGCTTCTGTTGGGCGAGGCCGGCATGCAGCGAGGCGACGATGAGCTCCCGAGTCGGGCCAGCTGTGTGGCACAATGCGGAGGCTTTGTGGATGCGAGCCGTTGCGGATATGCCTCTGTTGCTATACTTAGCCGAGTGTCACGGTGCACGGACGCACCACTACGAAGGTGCTCCACAGAATGTCTTCGCGCGCTCAGAGCACCGATAACGACGCCTCCTGTGTTTTCAGGCCGCACCCCGTCGGCGCAGGAGGGTGTAATATGCAGGGCTTGCGAGAAGGCGTCTGGCGCGCGGACGAGACGTTGGGGTGAGCCCGGAGTGCGCTTCAGAAGGGTGCCTTTTTAGATTTTAGGTGCTTTCTGGTATACAAAGTGCTCTTATACTTGCAGCTACTCCGTGCTTTTTTTTTTTAATCTGTTACTTTTACTTCCGGAGCAACGCCTGCGCGACACGTGAAGTGCGTCTTTCTCTGTATTCGCGTGAACCTGGTCCCTAATGAGTCTCAGCAAAGTAACTGATCAACTTGGATTGTGAATTCGCGTGAAACTATAGTTTCAGTCGCCCGTTTTCGCCATGCACCTCATATTGAATTTTTAAAGATTTCTGGTGTGCCACACTTCCTCATGAAGCGAGCTACATTGCTTTTCTTGCCAGGCCATTTTCCGCAGTCATTTGCCCAAACTAATAATAATAATATTAAAGTAATAATAATAATTATAATTACTTTTGGGTCTTAACGTCCCAAAACCACCATATGATTATGAGAGACGTCGTAGTGGAAATCTCCGGATATTTCGACCAGCTGGTATTCTTTAATTTTGCCCAAACTGTAAATGACTTTGTTACTCCGATTTCTTGTGTTTGTGTGGTAAGTGGTTTGTTTTTTTTTCCTTCCGGCAACTGTAGATGCAGAATGTGCTTATTATACAGAGGAAATGAAGAGCAGTCTATTTCCGTAAATGGAAATGAGCTAACGAAGTCGGTAGCCATATTGAGCGTGATCACGTGGCGTAAAACGTAGAGCTGCCAAGGATGACTATTTTTTTTAATGAAAGGTGGCTTCTCAGAGCAGTTACAGCTAGAGCTTAATTTGTTCAGCATGCATGCGCAGGGCACTGGCGGGGTGGGTTCGGGTGTCCAAATAGTGAACTTTACAACAGATTCAAATACGTATCAAACGGAGATGACAGCGAATCGAATACAAATCGAATATTATTTCAATACTTCTCGGAAAGTCTGCCTCACTGGATCACTGGCTAGAGTGCTCCGCTGCGGTCCTCAAGGTCGTGGGTTCGATTCCGGTCACGGCGGTCGCGCTTCGATGGAGACGAAGCAGTAAAAGCCCGTGTACTGTGTGATATCAAAGCACGCTAAAGAGCACCAGGTGGTCAACATTTCCAGAGCCCTCTACTGTATACGGCGTTGCTCGTAATCACATCTTGGTGTTGGATGGTAAAACCCTACAATCTTTATAATCATTATTTTATTTATTTGGCAATACTGTCAGCCCTACTGAGGGTCATAACAGTCAGGACATACATAAAGAAAGTACAATGTTCATAAAGTTTCCTAATACCTTGACAACTCACAATGAAAACCGGTATTCTCTTAGTTAACAACTCAACACTCAAATAACAATTTAAGAACAATTCAAAATTCAGTCATTTTTCAAAATATTTGCTATGAACATGAAGTCGCCTACATCACTTGGCAATGAAAAAAAAATTAATTTAGCAATCACGTAAATGCGCTTCTACAGCATTTTCAAAGTCAGTGACATGTTTTAAAACAACAATTTCGTTTTCGCAACTTTTCGGAAAGTCGGGGAACCATTGTGAAAACAGCTGTAGCTTTCGCCAACGTTTGGAGATTGATATTTAGAAACTTTATCAAAGCAATGTTATACAGTCACTTTTAAAGATATGAGTCAACGTCGTACTCGGCAGCAACTTGAACGCATGAGATATTTTGTAAACTTGAGTTCGAATACTGAACTGAATAGGCAATGTCTAATGTACAGACGCTCGCACATTAAGAAACTTGTTACGTCACTGCTCGCGAGCTTGTCAGTGAAGCCCAACTCTCAAGCCGCTTTCGAGTTTGCCGAAACGCCCAATAATAAGATATGGTGCTGGGCCAAACGTGCAAGCATTCGGCCAGCTTTTTGTGAACGTACCAAAATTAACCCACAAAACACAGATTATGGTCGTAAATTGGGTGTCCAAAAATATTACCAATACGAGTTCCAGCTTTGCGTTCGAAGGAACATGAAGCTGGAACTCGTGGAACCGAGTCGAAGACAACGAAAATTGTCTTTAAGTCGGTTCTAATTATGTGATAAAATATTCACTCATTTTCATATGCGTGGTTTTGTCCCAGTAACCAATGAACAGAACGCTTTTCGATTCATCGCAGTTTTCGAATATCTACACACTCCTACCTGCAAGCCCTGGCGATACAGTGCGCATCAAATGCGAGTTGCCTATGATTGAGTTTCTTCCTGTTTTACACAGAGCTTCATTCGTACAACTCAACCTTCATCATAGGGGTACTTTTACAGCGCAAACACGACACACCACAAAGAAAGAGACGACACACACAAGCGCTGGCGCTTGTGTGTGCTTCAGCGCTTGTGTGTGTCGTCTCTTTCTTTGTGGTGTGTCGTGTTTGCGCTGTAAAAGTACCCCTATGATTATGAACCAACTAGGCCCAAAAGAAGTTTTACTCAACCTTCATCACACGAATAAAATATGGGACATAATGCTCATCAATAACATTTTACTAATCTGAACTGGTTACGAAGATAGAAGGCAAAACATTGTTGAAGTCGTCACGGAGATTCCACCAATGACAACGATGACTAATACATGTCGCGCCAACATTTGCCTACAACGCTGATATCACAACCTGAGTAGGTCAAAAAACTCAATTTCGAGGCAGCTTATCATTCACGAAATTATGACAACAGCAGCGTTGACAGACGACACGAAAGGTTATCGATGGATATGTGGGCTTTAACGTCTTAAAACCGCCATATGATTATGATACGTTGTAATGGAGGGATCCGGAAATTTCGACCACCTAAGGTTCTTTAACGTGCACTCACATCTGAGCACATAGGCCTACAGCATTCTCGCCTCCATCAAAAATACAGCCGCCGCAGCCGGGATTCAATCCCGCGACCTGCGGGCCAGCAGCCGAGTACCTTAGCCACTACACCACCGCGGTGGGGCACGAAAGTTGATTCGAATGCTCCAAAAGCAGATATTAAACAAAAAAGTAAAACTTTCCACACGTAAGTTATGATTGTTTAGTTCTGACACTACAGCATACCTCGGTGTACACGTGCCCCTGCTATGGTACATTATGTTTCTGCTCGTCGAAGCAATCCATCTACATAACTGTGAAGCGTCGAAACTTGAGCAAGTTGGTATACGACATAATTTTCAACGTATAACAGCGCAATACAAACATGCTGGCGAAAACAACACCGCACTGAGTGTGTTATCTTCATCAATCTGCCTGTTGCACTGTTCTTAAGCTCAGTTATGTCCTAATTAACGTTCGAGTAATTGGTGTATGCATATGGAGGGTGTGAAAGATTCAACGGCTATTGTTCTATCTCCCTTCCGTATTTTTTACGTTTTGCTATGTTTATATACACAAGCAAATACTACAAACACATGCAAGAACTTGCCTGTGTTTGTTGATATTATGTGAACTGGGGCGAGAAAGGTGGAGAGGAGGGCGGGAGCACGCAGCCTTCTACGTAACTGTTAGGTGCTCCCCTGATTCGTGAACTGATCTGCCAGAAACAACGAAAAGACTACGCGTTTCCTTCTTGACCACTGCAACTTCACTAAGTTAAGTGAGTTGGTTCCACCTTAGTGTTCCCGTGGTTATGGGGCTCGACTGGTGGTTGCGGCAGCGAATGACGATGGTGGCAGCCGCACTACCATGGAGGCATGGAGGCTATAGAGATACATGTGCTTAGATTTAGCTGCACGTTAGATAACTCTAGCTGGTTTAGTCTTCCCGAGATCTCCCCTGCGGCGTTTCTCATAATCGTCACGTGGTGTCGGAACGTAAAACGCTAACATTTATTTTGTTATATTAGGTGCAGCTGTATTATACAAACTACACAATACCTTAGTCTGTTGTAACCCTGTTCGTTTTTATAAGTCTTCTTGATTCCATTTGCCTGCGCCAACAGCAGTGCCACTCGCTAGGGCGTCGCCAGTCAGGCGATACATGGTCACTCAGCCTCAGCGACGCGATCTGCGACGTGCAAGCTGTGCAACAGCCCTCGCACTGACAGCGATGCCTGCGAAAGCGGCTCGTGCTACGAACGAGTGTGTCAGCTTCATAACACATCGTTTTCTGAGGGCGGCGCAGACAGGAACAGAACAAGACGAACGCCCGGTTACTCTACGAGAATGCCCTCGCTGCACGACCAGCAAAGCATAATTTACGATCACGCGCCGAGCCAGGTCTTGCTCGGTCATAAATTGCAACGCATCGATCGGCTCGGTGATTCTGTCAGCCGGCAGTGCCTGAGCGTGTGTGCGTGTTTGCGTGTGTATGCAGAAAGGATCGGCCTCGTTGCATTCGACGCTGCAGTGCTCATAGATGGAAACTTGCGCACCGAGCAGAGGCCACGTAAGCTGCGATATGGGCAGTGCTGCAGCGGCGCCTCGACAGCAGTTGTCGGGCGGCAGGCGTATACTTACCCGTGGCACCCGATATGCCAGCGTCGTCATGGCGATGCGCAGCGTGCACAGAGTACGATGCGAGATTGAGGCCGCATCTTGCTCACTTCATCATCGACGGTGACGTCCCGCGTCGGCAGCGCTGAAGCAGCTTAATAAAGATTTAGATTCGGAGGAAAGTGCGCGGGCTTTCGGCAAACTTCCTGTAAAATGTCATCACTTCACATTCAGGCACCGTGGATGTGAACTAACTGCTCTGGACAGCCGACCTGGTTTTTTGTTTCTGTTATACACAGTGTCTCTGTGCGCGTCTGCTCTACCAGCCTGGTTCAATATAGACTCGGCTTCATAGGCAGAATCAAACAGCGTGGCATCGAGGGCCGGGAAAAGCTGGATGTTAGCGCGAACATTTTCTGACGATCAGAAAAAGGCTGCGATGCGTTCATAACGCTGTCATAAGGTTGTCCGTCAAGCGTAATGGGAGGTGGCAGCTTTCCAAGCAGTCATGTTTCATGAAGTAAAGTGGTGTGTGGCAGGCTTTAAAGATGGAACACTATATATGTACAGGCTCAAAGTGTTGTTGGAATCGGAAAGAGCGA
The DNA here is from genome assembly GCF_043290135.1 of Rhipicephalus microplus. NCBI lineage: Eukaryota > Metazoa > Arthropoda > Arachnida > Ixodida > Ixodidae > Rhipicephalus > Rhipicephalus microplus. The sequence goes on from NC_134701.1 coordinate 286,313,719, forward strand.
AGCTTCCATGAGCAATGATTCGGTTTGTGCAATCAAGGGCGATGAAAGAAGAAACACGTGGTTATATGTGCTGACTGAGAAGTGAACATTATTGCGTAAAACATGAACGCACGACGCCGTAATCAATAACACGTAACTGCATTCAGATTCATTTCACTTCCGGGCATAAAACGTAAGTATTGGGCTTCATGAAAGTGCAGTTCGATTCGTGTTGTTCCGAAATTGGATATTCATTGTCCCGTGTACGCCATTGACTGACGTTTTTTGTGGATATCAAAGTATTCGAATATTCTTTGCGCACGCTCTCATCTGTGCTTCCATTATGTTATGTGCCATATAAGTCAGTCAAATTAGGCATGTGCCCCCTTGAAACTGAAACAGGCAGCAAGAATTTGGTAACTGCAGCATTTACTGCCCCGTGTCCACTTGACTATTTGTCCCTGGCGTCTTAGAACTATCTATAGAAAGGCTATAGAAGTACTATAGATATACAAAACAGTGTCACTACTTTTTAACGTGAAAGGTCTTAACTAGCGTAGGTGACGGGTTTGTAAACGTCACTCAAATACCGGCCGTTGTATGTTATATTATAATGAGAGTGTTATCGAGACAAATTTTTCTTATCACTTAGAAAGTGGTTTCTCGCTGCGTCATGTAATACGTTATATGCAAGTATGGTAAGGTATAGGCATCAGCGTCCAAAATATCGATTACTTGTGTATAATTTCATCCTTATATACTTACCTGTGCGCGCTGCCCCAAAGAGGCGTCATAAATAGCCTCGAAGCTGCTGTTCCACATATTCCATAGAAGCCTTGTATTGATGGGTGTGTCTGTTTTCATTTCTGGTTATTTCGTGCTCACGGGGATAGAGAGAGAGATATATATAAATATGCAAGGAAAGGCAGGGAGGTTAACCAGACGCACATCCGGTTTGCTACCCTGCACTGGGGAAGGGATAAAGGGGAGAAAAGAGGTTGCAGAGAGATGAGAAGGTACACACAATCACGAGCACACTCGGGGAGCACACACAGTCTACAGGCGGTCACTCAGGTTTGTTGACTTTAGGTAAAGTAGCAGTGCTTTAGTTGCTTTCTGCGGAACTGAGGCAGATACCCAAGGTCCTAGTATCTTCTGCACACAAAATGGTCCGGGGTCAAGTTGATTCAAAACCATCCGGAGCTGGCATCGCTGTGTGTCGTAGCAAGCGCAGCTGCACAGGACGTGTTCGATGGTCTCTTCAGCTCCGCAGTAGTCGCATGTAGGAGTGTCTGCCTTACCAATGCGAAAGGAGTACACCTTTGTAAATGCAACACCCAACCAAAGGCGGCATAACAGTGTCGCATCGGAGCGGGAAAGTTGTGATGGTAGCTTTAGCTTGAGCGAAGGATCCAGTTCATAAAATTGACACCTTTGGAAGCTGGTAGACGACCAGAACGTGCGTGTGAGATCTCGTGCCAGCAGGTAAAGTTGTCGTGCCGCATCATTCCTTGATAGAGGAATCGGGACAACACGGGTTTCTTCATGGGCTGAGAGGGCTGCATCATCGGCTAATTGATTTACGGTAATACCGATATGTCCATGCAGCCATTGATATATAATATCATGCCCTCGTGCTAGAGCTTTATGATGGCAATGCCTTATTTCTTGTAGCAATTGGTCATCACTCCTCCTACGCATGGCAGACTGCAAACTCTGAAGCGCTGCCTTCGAATCACAGAATATGACCCATTTTCCTGGACGTTCATGAACTAGATATTGTAAAGCAGCCCTTATAGCAGCAAGCTCTGATCCCGTGGATGTAGTCATACGCGACAACTCAAACTTGATTGCCATTGCTGCAGCCGGAATTACAGCGGCACTGGATGAGCTGCTGGACGAGACGGACCCATCAGTGTATATCTGCGTTCGGTCTAAGTACAACTCATGTAATAATAGCAGTGTTGCTTGCTTCAATGCTACTCTAGAGTGATTGCTTTTCTTTTTTATTCCCGGAATTTCTAGACGTACTTGCGGCTGGACGAGGCACCACAAAGGACATGCCATTCTCGCAGCTGGCGTATATCCTGATGGAATGCTGTTTAGGTGCTTGGGTATGACGTCTGAAAACGTAGCACGTGGTCTTCCGGAAGGTAGAAGGGCCAAGTGGTGGTCGGGGACACGGCTAGCATGTCGAATGTGCGCTCTGAGGCAATCCACAACTCTATATGTCCTGACCGGATGGTCTTTGGCAAGCTTGATTGTGGCATAAGTAGAAGCGCATCGGGGAAGTCCTAGGCAGATACGCAGTGCCTGACCCTGCAAACTCACGGGGATAAATTGCGACAAAGACATTGTGGTACATATTTACGAGGTATTCACATGAAGTAATTATCGGTTAATTAGTAGAACAAGCGGGTGCAGCACTGTTTCACTTTTATATCAAAAGTAATGTTTTGGAACGCATTTAAATAATAAGGTATGGGCTCTTTTATTCTAGTAAGATCATTACCTTTGTGCTGATACTTTTCTGCAGAAGCTCGGGGAAGATGGAATAAGACTCGACTAGCAAACATGGACAAGAATTCAATACGGCGGTGTCGGTGTCTAAACTTCTCTCTTCATCAAAATTTCTTTTTCGGCGGGTTGGTTCATTTTAGAGTGAGGTTAATTATGTCAGTGCGACAACACAACCACAAGAAAGAAGAAAACACGCACACACAGGCGCTGGCTTGCCGCTAATTTTTAATGGCACAATGAAGCACGTTGTATATGCCAGAATGTTGTAGGCCTGTGTGCTCGTATTTGGGTGCACGTTAAAGAACCCCAGGTGGTCAAAATTTCCGAAGTCCTCCACGGCGGCGTCTCTCATAATCATAAGGTGGTTTAGGTACGTTAAACCCCACATATCAATCAAATCAATATATGCCAGAGTGAAGCATGGAAAAAATAGAAAGGGTTGGGAAGCATGGTTTTCAGAGCGCAGCGCCGACGACGCAAAACACCAGCCAAGAAATGATGGCAATAAACACGGGACATATAACAATTTTTGTTAGATCTAAGACCCCGCAAACGTGTCCAGAAGATGAACTTTGGCATGAAAGAGGGAAAAAGATGGGATGCACTTGTACACAGAGAGAAAGAGAGAGAGAGATAAAGATACAAGGAAAGGCAGGGAGGTTAACCAGACGCACATCCGGTTTGCTAACCTGCACTGGGGAAGGGATAAAGGGGAGAAAAGAGGTTGCAGAAAGATGAGAAGGTACACACAATCACGAGCACACTCGGGGAGCACACACTTAGAAGTGTGGCAGCTTGGGCTAGTTGGTATGGCATGACGATAGTTATAGCGCGAGAACAAAACGACGACACAGTTTACAGGCGGTCGCTCAGGTTTGTTGACTTAAGGTAAAGTAGCAGTGCTTTAGTTGCTTTCTGCGCAACTGAGGCAGATGCCCAAGGTCCTAGTATCTTCTGCACACAAAATGGTCCGGGGTCAAGTCGATTCAAAACCATCCGTAGCTGGCATCGCTGTGTGCCGTAGCAAGCGCAGCTGCACAGGACGTGTTCGATGGTCTCTTCATCTCCGCAGTACTTGTACACATGTTTCTTAATAAGGTACGCCTCTAAAACTATACGTGCAGTCTTGCCGTCCCTGCAACCTAGAATTCTAGTCTCTTCAAACCGGGTCGCACATTCTGTGCCCTTGCAAACATGGGTATTTTAATGTGCGTATTGTCGTCTAGCTTTTACAATTTTTTTGTGTGTTTTCCCAAATGGCCACTGACACAACGCCCGGTTTTCGCCAACGTAGAACATCTTACATGAGACAGGAATAGAATACACCACTCCAGTGGAACACTCTTGTGCTCGTGTTTTAACGCCTAGTCTTTGAACATGAATATGTATCAAGTCTATCATATGTATTATAGCTGAAATAAATAATAATAAATGGACGTGGGCGGAGCTCGTATAGTGCGTATAGGCAGGATAACCACTCTTCAGTAAGTGTAAATGAATGAATTGCCAGGGAAGGTAAGCGGCTGAAGGGGAGACAGAAAGTTACCTGAGCAGATGCGGTTACGAAGTTTGCAGGTGTCAAGTGGAAACAGCAAGCTCAGGACTGGGTGGACTGGCGCAACATTGCAGAGGTTTTTGTCCTTGAGCCGGTGTAGCTGGCTGATGATGGTGTATCAACTAGCTCAGTCCTTTTTTATTTCGAAGAAGATGAAAGCTTGAATAGATGAAACGTTTTTTTAACAGGGGTGTGGCTGGTACCACAGTGGAAATACCAACGTTCCTTCGATGAACACGAAGTGCAAGTGACATCCATGTCGAGGACGGATAGAGATAAACGCGAACAACACGACATTAAAATTCTCGGCTCTTTTGCATGTGTTTTCTAGTTGTTGTAGCCTGAATGGTAATAAAAATCTACTGCTCATCCATGGTCCTATCAAGAATCATCTCGCATCTTATTTTTGCCCCCGAGGTGAGAGCATATGAAAAGAGCACAACACGTTGTTGGCGTTCCTTTCCATCACTTTTGTTCATTTTTTAGATGCACATTAAAGATTACCTGGTGGTCAAATTATTCCGGAGTCTGCCTTCAAAGAGTGCCTCATAATAATGCCACGCTTTCATTACACACAACCAAGAAATTATTAATAGTGTACTACAGAAAGTACAGAAACAAAACAACCACACAAGGGACGCTTCCTTGTGTAGTTGCGTTTGTCCCCGAAGTGAGATTTTTCTAGCGGTACGGGGAGTGGTTAATGTTCGGTAATTAAACCTGAAACCTTCTCACATTTACCATTGAAGGGCAATAAGAGCAAAAAAAAAAAGGAGAGAGCAAGAAGATTTCAACTGACGTGGGGAGTGAACGCCCATACGTTCGCTGTTCGATTCGATCGAGCAAGCGGTGAAGGCCATGTCAAGAGAAAATTTCTTTTTTTCTGTAATCCGCGGGAAGTACTTGGAGTTGAGTATTAATTAACGCAATTCCAGAAGCTTATAACCACTGTCGCAGCTCATTTTGGGACATCGGTAATATTTATACGCATGCATCGCAATTTCAACGAGCAGGAGTCGTAATTGAAACATGTCGTCGGAGAAAAGCAATAAAGGAGGCTGTGGCGCCGAGTCCGAACAATCCCTCTTCGTCCGTGTACACCGAGTAATCAGAAGACACGCAAGCCGCGCTCGGACAGTCAACATCATTGCATTTTGAGCTGCTGAAATAACCCATATATTTAACGTTGGCTTTGTACTTCTCTTGGTTGTTGATTTTTCATATGTATAATTACTGCTTTCGTTGTATGATCCTGTGTTTTGTACTTTTGTTCTAATGCTTTACTACAAGTGTTGATTTCTCCTGTATACTGTAATGCACGATTTATTTGCTTTTAATTTTGCTGTTTTGTATTCTATTTTCTACTCTAACCCCCCTACAACAATGCCCAATGGGCGATGTAGGTACTTGTAATAAATAAATGAATAAATAAATAAATAAATAAATAAATAAATCATCCCGCGGAGGAGCGGTGCACGTGAGATGCACGCGACGTCGTCACTCGTCCTCCTCCCTTTCCGCGCCGTTCGCGTGCAACCGTCGGTGAGGGGCGCCACAGGCGCATGCTCGACGAGACGTCGCAGGCGCTGACGACGTCGACGTCCGGGGCGCAGTCACGCCAGCGATGCGTGGCGTCGACCTTAATGAAAGCCGTCGGCAGGCGGCAGGGTCGGGGAACCCGCGGCGGCGAAAGGCGCGGCCCACACCCGCCCATTTGTTCGTCGCCCGCCTTTTAACGCGCGCACAAAGCGGTCGCTCCACGCCCTTAGCAAAAGCGCCGGTGCCGGAGCGGGCTGATTGAAACGCGCCGGAGGAAATGTGGCTTGCCGTCCTAGCTCTCTTGGCTGCTCTGCCATCTTCCGGACATTCCTGAGGCGGTGTTATGTTTCTACACCATACACTCACACACACGTGTTCGCTTTGGCGACCACCGGCCCTCCTTTCCTATTCTTTCTATAGCGTTTGTTGCTGTTCGCGTGCCCGAAGAGGTTCCCCGCATTGTGATGATTGTTAAAGTCAACATTTCACGCTGTGTTCTTGGAAACGGTGATTTTATAACAACCTTGCAGTAAATAGTTACTCTTCCGCCAGAAGGCTCTGGAATTTAATAATTTAGATAAGTCCGTCGTGGTTGTTTTCGGACATGCGTGGCTCCTTTTGACTACTTTTACTGCCTTTGACTCTAAAAACACCAAATGGTCAAAAATTCCCGAGCCCTCCACTGCGGCGTCCTTCGTAATCATACGGACGTAAAACCCCGACTGTTACTTGGCGAGTCTCAAAAGGGTTGGAGAGCACCCTTGCCCGGCGAGCAATGATTTAAGGGTGGTAGCAAGGTGCACTGTTCCACTTGAACCCCCCGAGGTCAAGTTTCAGTGGCTTCCTGGCCATTGTGGGATCAGTGGCAATGATTCCGCAGACAACGCGGCTCGCACATCGCACCAAGAAGAACAAACCTTTCCGATTCCTTTGTCAAGGACTGACGCTGCAAAGCAACTTCGTCACATGGCACGTAGTCTGAGTCTGCAGGAGTGGAACACCCCAAGCATAAGACATACGAGACTATACCAAATAAACCCTCGACTAGAACTTCGACCTCCATCCGGACTTCGTCGAGGTAAAGCTTCACTTCTTTGTCACCTTTGGTTGGGGGTTGCCTTCACAAAAGCATATAGAAGCCTCATCGGATTGACCGACAATGCGGAATGCGACGTCTGCTGCACCAAAAAAGACATCGACCATCTGATATGCCATTGCCCTCGATTTGCCTCTGAAAGACAGAAGCTTTCGGACGCATTGCGACAATTGGACGATCGGCCACTCTCTGTGCAGATGCTACTGGAACACCGTCATCGCCTTTCGTCGGCTCAAAAAGCAGTCAAAGCTGTCTTGTGCTTTTTGAGGACTACAGGCCTATGTGACCACCTTTAACTTTTGTGTAGTGCCACCGCTGCATACGCGCCAGCCGATTGACTGACAATCCTCCTTTTTCTCTCTCTCTCTCTTTCTATTCTCTTTCCCCCCTCTCTCTCATCTTTATGCCCCCTTCCTATTCCCCCAGCGTAGGGTAGCAAACCGGGCATGTGCCTGGTTAACCTCCCTGCCTTCCCTCTTGTTGTTTATCCCCCCCCCCCCCTTGGGCAGTGCTTCAATTATACAGCTGTTGGGACATATTGGCCTGGGAGTGGCAAGCAAGCGAGCTAACCAGTTCAACATTGGTAACTGCCGCGCGTGTCGTGATACCGGCGTAGGTGGTGCCATCAGTGTTACGGACACAGTTCATTAACGGTGCCTAACGAGTGCGACGACAACCTGTCAAAACTATTTAGCGCGCAGCGAAATGTTGTAAAACATCAACTCGCATTTTCTCTCTGTTCTGCTGAGACTATAACATGCACTTACTTACAGCGCAACACCAGAAAAAATACAGGACAGGGAAGGAGTAAAAGAGAAAGAAAAGACGGCGCTCACGATGGATCCTAACCAACTGGCCCAACTTACCGTCTTACTACAATATATTTCTAGTACCCAGGGCTCTTTTCTATGCAGCACCGTTTTCTCTTTTACTCCTTACCTGCCCTGTATTGTTTCTGGTGTTGCGCTGTAAATAAGTTCACAATGGATCCTAACCAACTGGCCCAACTTACCATCTTACTACTATAACATGTATACGAAGAGTACCGGTCATGCTAGGAGACGCTCAGGTGGAACACTTGCTGGCCATTTAGGCCCGGATGACCCGGCCTGTTAGAACCTCTCAACTACCGCACCAGCAGTGTAAGGAAAAAAAAAACGCTAGTCAGCGCCGCCACCAAAGTGATATTCTGGGCGATCCAACTGACGATGCGCGCACTAATGCACGCACTGTAAATAGTGCTATAGCAGTATGGTATACCAATGGCGTCAACATTGATAGATACGTGTATAATAACTAAAAACGCTCGACAGAAGTAGCAATTTGGTTTAGTTTGAACAAACTCAACACGGGGTCCCGCTGAGGTGGTCTAGTGGCTAAAATACTCGGCTGCTGACCCGCAGGTCACGGGATCGAATCCCGGCTGCGGCGGCTGCAGTTTCGATGGAGGCGAAAATGCTGTATGCCCGTGGGCTTAGATTTGGCTGCACGTTAAAGAACCTAAGGTGGTTGAAATTTCCGGAGCCCTCCAATATGGCACCTCTCATATGGTGGTTTTGGGACGTTGAACCCCACATGTCAATCAAATCAACATACTCAACACGATAATCGCCCGAAAAATAACAAAATAAAGTGCATGACACAAGCGCTGTCTAGCGATTGAAAGTTTAATGGAAGAAACATGTCATATATATGAAAACATGAAGAAATAAAGAAACCTTGACACCCCCCCCCCCAAGCATGTGATCAATTATGCTGTATATATGAAATCTTAGCATCTGTGAGAGCAAGAGACAGGTGCGTGAACCAGTCTTAAATCGCTGTAACAGATCCCGAGATTTCGTATCTACAGAATACTTGATCACATGCTTGGTGGGGGGTGTCAAGGTTTTTTTTATTCCTTCATATTTGAATATATATATATAATGACACGTTTCTTCCATTAAACTTTCAGTTGTTAGAAAGACGCTTGTGTTGTGCACTTGCTCGTGTTATTGTTCTTTTTTTGCGCTGATGGCGTTGAGAACGTTGGACAGCAGCGCCATTCGTGAGTGACCGGGCATCAAGCCTCCATGTGTTATCCCAGTAAAGGGCGGATGATGTTTTGTCATGCAGGATAACGTAATTTTACCATCCCTGCAAACTGTAGTTGTCGCTAGCAATATTGCCAAGTTCAGCCGCCAACGAGGGCATAGAACTTGCGGATAGTGTGCACGAGTCTGGGCTGGTTTGTTTACTACTTCTGTAAAAAGAAGCTCAATGTCTGCTACGGTGGAACAGGCTCGGCTGCTGACCCGAAGGGCACAAGTTCAATCCTGTAGCCACGAATTTCAATGGAGGCGAAATGGCAGAGATCCGCCTGCTGTACGCCTGCTGTGCTGAGATCCGCCTGCTGTGCTGAGATCCGCCTGCTGTATACCAATGGCGTCAACATTGATAGATACGTGTATAACTAAAAACGTTCGACAGAAGTAGCAATTTGGTTTAGTTTGAACAAACTCAACACGGGGTCCCGCTGAGGTGGTCTAGTGGCTAAAATACTCGGCTGCTGACCCGCAGGGCGCGGGTTCGAATCCCGGCTGCGGCGGCTGCATTTCCGATGGAGGCGGAAATGTTGTAGGCCCGTGTGCTCAGATTTGGGTGCACGTTAAAGAACCCCAGGTGGTCGAAATTTCCGGAGCCCTCCACTACGGCGTCTCTCATAATCATATAGTGGTTTTGGGACGTTAAACCCCACATATCATCATCTCTCATAATTTAATCGAAGCTCTCGCATGTTAAACACCAGATATTCTTACGAGTGTTAAAAAAGCAGCCCAGATAAACAGAATGTAAGACCAAACTGCCGCCTTGATGCACGTTTGTATTATCGATGCCTTTACGTGACCTTGAATCTTCCTCGATTTTGTCGTGCCCTCAAATGAGGAACTGTTCCACGCTGACGATTTTAGGCATGCGAAAAGAAAAAAAAACGAGTGCTTTGCGGTTCGCGTGGAATGTATCAGCAATGCCTACATGTTTAAAAACACAGTTGCCAAAAACTAACGAATGAAGCGCGATGTGATCAGATAGGACCAAGTGGCGCATCCTTCCCGCAGCTGACTGCGCGTCAAAGCCGACCGGATCCCGAACCGTGGCGGGATATCGCCAGCGAACCGTTGCGATCGTCGTTAGAGCTCCCACCCTCCGGAATCTATTAGAGCTCACCACGTTCGTCGCGGGGTCCCGCTTCAATATGAATGACCCTCGGTCGCGGAGCGCGCACATGGCGTGCGAACCGCGTTTTGTGGGGCGTGAGTGGTCCGATAAGCGGGCGTTTTGTGCGGCTCCTGCACGCGATGCCGTTGGTCGTGGGACGCCATGGGCAGCAAGAAAACGAATGCTGCCGTTAATGGATGAATGACTTATGCGAGATACGGTGGTTGAAGTTATCAGCGGCTGAAACGGCCGGATTCAGGCCCGGAGATGCTGAGCGTGTAGTGGAAAAATAAGGTCGTATGGGCTGTTCATATATACATACCGTAGTGGCGTTGGGATGGTTACTCAGGGACAGTCCAGTTATTTTGCTGGGCAATATTGGCCACCGCTGCATTTTATTGCTAAGGCACGTTGCCGGGCTAGTTGGTTGAGATTCATCATTTTCACTGGTATAGCGCACCACGACAAGGACACACACAAAGGTGTGTGTGTGCATCTCTCCTTTGTGTGTGTCCTTGTCGTGGTGCGCTATACCAGTGAAAATGATGCATTTTATTGTGTACCAAACAAGTTATTTCTTTTGAAGTAATCTCGGCGAGCTTTGCGAGAGTCGCACATAACGCGAATTTTCTGCCACAGCTATATTCCCCGTATAGCATTCTTCGGTGTGCCAAAGGCACACAGAAGTGATGCTTGTTCGGAGCTCCGGAACCATAGTGTTTACCTAAGCAATTTAATATTCATTTTAAACCTTTCATGTTTTGAAAATACCTTTGCATGTTTTTTTTAATAGTAGTTGCTTCAGCAATACCTTTTCCGGAATTTCGGTTTTAATTAGCTCGAAATTTCACACGCATATTCTATTGTTTTTCCCGGCCTTCTCTTGTTGTTCTTTATTTTTTTTTTATTTTAGCATACGCAAGCACAAAAAAGAAAATAATTAGTGTGTTTGATGTGTAGATCTGTCTTCCACTGGTTCTTTGTCGACGCTTTTCCGAACCCCTCGTATTTGGCGTCGAGCATATCATCCGTATCATCAGAAGTTTCTCAAAGCAAAAGCTGCTTGTCTCAAAGACTTCGTCTGCGTCCAGCTCACCCTTTAGGGGCATTCAATCGGACTCGCGAATCGCTGATGCGAGTAATTGGCTGCCGAGAACTTGTGCACCCTTCTCGAAACGCTTCTTTGCAGCCATGGTTGCTTGCATCTTCAGGCGATCGCACACCACCAGTCTGAGCGGCGCGAAATAACTCGCTCCCTCGCGGCTCGCCAGTGCGACGAAAAGTAAACACGCCGTGGCTTTTTTTCTTTCCGAAATCCTTGGGCGACATTCGGCGAAGAGGGGCTCGGTCTTTGCCGACGATGCAACTGCCTCATGGTTCCCGCCCGTCTACACTCATCGCCTTTGGGAAAACTGTGCAGCGATTCGGTATATTGGAGCTATACGTCAGCCGTCGTTCATAACAAAGCTTGTCAAAGCATTACGATGGGCCCAAGTTCCTGCGGCTATTGTTCATAAGACTCATAACGGCGTCATCACTGATCACAAGACGGTCTTGCATAGACACCCAACACAGAGTAACTCAAGACGGAGGACGCTAAACCACTGAAAGTCGAAAGTTGTGTTTCTTTCCTGCATACCCTCCCTACAGACGCTTTATTCTACTCACTATATTTCTTTATAAAACACGCGTACAACATCAGCACTTAGCGTTAAGCATATCGAGATGACGCACTTTCTGGCTACACTCTGTTATCGCCGCTTGTCTAATGGAAAATGCACTAAACGAAGTGAACTAAACAGTTGATCATGCATGATAGTTATGCTAGACGAGACAGAATGCACACGCAACATTGCGGTAATTGAAAAAAAAAAGACAGGAAATTTCTGGAGAGAATACCGCGCTTGATATAATGTATCTTCAAAGGTTGTTCAGGGGCCCTTAAAGTGGATGCTATATCACCGACACAGGATATCGCTTTAGCCTGTCTCTTCACAAGTCTCGTTTTCGGTAGCTGGCCCCGTCGCCGGATCCATCGTCCAACAATTCAGCGAGAAGAAGCGCCTGAACGAACGACAGAGATTTATTTACATGTGGAGAAGTGATCAACTGATCCAAAGAGAGAAGAGAGAGAGATACAAAACGTATTCGGCATTTTATAGCGCCGCGTTGCCGACACTGGGCGCACTGTCCGCATCGTCAGCCAATACGGTGTCTCCGGCACCTCGGCCACGAGAGAGGGGGAAACACACCTCACAACACATGGAGTGGCACAACCTAACACGAGGTCCATATATGGTCACGGCACCCTAAAATGTTGCCAAACATGGTCACGAACGCACAGCAGATTCCGGAGTTCTCCCGGCGAGAGGGGGAGCCTGAATGGGGAGGTGGGGGTGGACATATCTACCCCCTCAGTATCCTTACTTATTTTCAAATAAGTCAGATCAAATGCTGAAGGAGAAAGGTCTAACGTTGGGAGAAGGCATAGTGCAGGCACTGACTAGATCGAAGGCACGTGCGCTGGCTGCGAGAGCAACATTCACTGAGGCAAACAAGCCTCAAATCGACAACGGGCCTGGTTGCGAGTTGGGCACCACGGTAACAAATCGACTTGTGCGAGAACAGGCTGCAGAAGCCGTAGTCGCGGAGGCAACCACTCCTAAAGGTGACGATGAACCTCCTCCCGAATTGAAAGGGGTCAATTACGCCTCGTTGACCGAGCAAATAGAAAATGCCGTTGCTCCCAAGCCGATTCCTGGTAGTACAGAGGATAGCACAGAGGGTGACACATTCCAGGTACTAGGAAATACAAAAGAGTTGTGTGTCATGCCAACTTCGGATAATTTCAGTCGGCTGCTGCAGGTGAGCCCCGCTTCATTAATAACCGAACAAAAGGGGGACCAGACGCTTAAGCAATTCCAGGACAGTTCGAAAGAGGGAATCGCCAAACGAAATGTGAGATTCCAAGAGAGGAGCGGCATACTCTATCGAAAATATCTAGATAGGCGAGGAGTAGAGTTTGACCAGGTAGTCGTACCTCAGGCGTATCGTCAGGATTTGCTTAGTTTGGTGCATGGAGGATCATGGTCAGGCCACTTAGGCGTAAAGAAGACGAAAAATTGTCTTTTACAGGAATACTACTGGCCTGGATGCTTTAAAGATGTAGAGAGGTTTGTAAAATCTTGCGATGTGTGTCAGCGAGTGGGTAAGCCGGGAGATAAGGCGAAATTTCCAATGAAGCTGGTACCCGTAATCACGGAGCCCTTTCGTCGGTTGGTAATTGACACAGTAGGTCCTTTGCCCAAGACAAGTTCAGGCTACCGTCACATCCTGACCTTAATCTGCCCAGCTACTAAATTTCCAGAGGCGGTCCCGCTAAAAGAGCTAAGTTCCGTCGAAGTAGTGAACGCACTTCTGTCCGTGTTTGCCCGGGTAGGCTTTCCTGCCGAGATACAATCAGACCAGGGCACCATTTTCACGAGTGCCTTAACGACAACCTTTCTATAGAGCGGTGTGGCGTGAAATTATTGCATAGTTCAGTCTACCATCCGCAGTCGAACTCGATAGAAAAGCTTCACTCCGTGGTGAAGCGAGTGTTAAGAGCCTTATGTTTTGAACAAAAAACTGACTGGGAAATGTGCTTACCTGCAACGATGTTTGCATTAAGAACTGCACCACATGAGACAACAAGGTTTACGCCAGCGGAACTTGTTTACGGCCGCAGACTGCGGTCTCCTCTTCGTATGCTGAGAGAGTCGTGGGAAGGTCAGGGTGATGATCCTGTAGTAGTGGAATATGTCCTCACCTTATTGGATCGTCTAACAAAAGCCCAAGAACTGACCGAGAGTGCGATGACCAAAGCACAGCAGAAGGCTAAGCTTTACTACGATCGGACAGCTAAAGCGCGACACTTTGCTGTAGGAGACAGGGTCATGTTGTTGAGGCCCTCCCAAAAGAATAAGCTTGAAGTGCAATGGGTCGGCCCGGCCCAGATCACTCGAAAATTGTCTGACACCAACTATGTGGTAAAATTACCAGGAAGTCGTAAGGTACACCAGGTGTATCATAGCAACTTACTCAAACCCTATAAAGAGAGGGAAGCCATCGTGAACATGACTTTATGTGTTCTGGAAGAGGTTCCGGCAGAAATTCCTGAATTAGCTCCCGAATCGGACGAAGTCCCGATCGAGAAAACAGTTGAGGATTTAGTATCAAAGTCACAGCTGACAATGAAGCAGAAGCAGGAATTGCGTAGTCTTTTGACCGAGTTTCAGGACAGATTTGTAAGCGAGCCAGGCCGGACATCCGTCCTCACTCATGACATAGAGCTTACCTCGTCGGAACCGGTAAGATCTAAGACGTATCGGGTGTCACCTCGCCGGCTTGAGCTAATAAAAGTAGAGGTTAACAGGATGCTGGAATTAGGCGTGATTGAGCCGTGTGAAAGTGATTACACTTCCCCGTTAATTCTTGTGGAGTTACCCGGCAAAGATCCGCGTCCTTGCGTAGACTATCGTAAGTTAAACCTCATCACCAAGGATCAGACATACCCAATTCCCCACATTGAGGAACGCGTCGAGAGGGTAAGCAGCGCGGAATTTATCTCAACGCTAGACCTAGTGAGAGGTTACTGGCAGGTGCCGCTTACCGAGAGGGCGAGCCGGTATGCTGCCTTTATTTCACCATTGGGGACATTCCGCCCTAAAGTGTTGAGTTTCGGCCTAAAGAACGCGCCTTACTGTTTTTCAAACTTAATGGATAAGGTTTTGCGGGGTCAGGAGGACTTCGCATTGCCTTACTTGGACGACGTCGCCGTGTTTTCCTCGTCCTGGCCAGAACACTTGGCGCATTTGAGAGCAGTACTGACACGCCTACGCGAAGCAGGTTTAACGGTAAAGGCGCCCAAGTGTCAGCTAGCACAAGCAGAGGTACTCTATCTCGGGCATGTTATCGGTCGAGGGCATCGCCGTCCCTCTGAAATGAAAGTGGCAGCTATCCGAGACTTTCCCCAGCCCCGAACGAAAACCGATATTCGGGCTTTTCTTGGAATAGCTGGTTACTATCGTAAGTACATCCCTAGATATTCCGACATTGCCAGCACTCTTACTGACGCGTTGCGCAAGACCGATCCCCAAATGGTCGACTGGGATGAGGAGAAAGAAAAGGCTTTCCGCGTTTTGAAAGCGGCCTTGTCGAGCCAACCTTTGCTTAGTTCACCGGACTACTCGAGGCCTTTCATAGTCCAATGCGACCCTAGTGATAGAGGCATGGGGGCAGTTCTTAGTCAAAGGGATGAGGGGGATGAAGAGCATCCCGTCCTCTATGTTAGCCGGAAACTCACCCTTCGCGAGCAGGTTTACAGCGCTAGTGAAAAGGAATGTGCGTGCTTGGTTTGGGCAGTCCAGAAACTGGCTTGTTATATTGCCGGAAGCAAGTTCATTGTGGAAGTGAACCATTGTCCTCTCACCTGGCTACAGACCATGTCCTCTAAGAACGGCCGCCTGCTGCGTTGGAGCCTCGTTTTGCAACAATATACGTTTGAAATACGCTACAAAAAGGGTGTACTCCATGGCAACGCTGATGGCTTAAGTCGATGCCCCTGATGCGAGAGGATGTCTCGAGAACTCTGGCATTTTTTTTCCTGACCTAGACAAGAGCTAGTGATTGTTTTTTTTTTACTCTTTTAGGTGTACTTGTTTGAAAACATTGAAGACACGGCTATCCAGGGTTTCGGGTTCGGTGTGCTTCCAGTGTTGTTGTTTTGTGTCACCTTAACGTGTGAGTAACATTTTGAATAAATTGTGTATTTCCTTTAATATCAGTTAAAGGGGAAAATTGCCTAGTGGAGTTTGGCGGAATTGTCCGGCGCTCACCGGCTGAGTAGTTGTGTTTTCATGTGCGTATGTGATGTCTGTTGAGCCCACAATGAAGCAGGTGTTGCCCTCTACTTCATCAAAGACGGGCGTCACCAAACCGACTGCCGGCGCTGATCTCTCCGGACAGTGGCTGCAAACCTCAGCCCATCGAGATCTTTACCCCCCCGCGCGAGAGACTGTTACGGCCGGCCCTAGGGAACCAAGCAAGAGGAGTTTGGGGGAGAACCGGTTCTTGACCGACTGTGTCGTCCACCCCCACCTCCCCATTCAGGCTCCCCCTCTCGCCGGGAGAACTCCGGAATCTGCTGTGCGTTCGTGACCATGTTTGGCAACATTTTAGGGCGCCGTGACCATATATGGACCTCGTGTTAGGTTGTGCCACTCCATGTGTTGTGAGGTGTGTTTCCCCCTCTCTCGTGGCCGAGGTGCCGGAGACACCGTATTGGCTGACGATGCGGACAGTGCGCCCAGTGTCGGCAACGCGGCGCTATAAAATGCCGAAGACATTTTGTATCTCTCTCTCTTCTCTCTTTGGATCAGTTGATCACTTCTCCACATGTAAATAAATCTCTGTCGTTCGTTCGGGCGCTTCTTCTCGCTGAATTGTTGGACGAGGGATCCTGCGACGGGGCCAGCTACCGAAAACGAGACCGGCAGGACCCGGAGTCCCAACAGCGTGAAGACAAAGGCGAACTAAAGCGTGAAAGTGAAAGAGGGAGTCAATCCAAAGAGAACACCCCGGTATTCCACGAGTATCGCATGGTGGACGCACTCGAATTGTGCTCAGAAATCATCTCTTCGCCTTGCGGCTGTTCACCAAAACGAAGGTGTCACCAGATTCTTCACCGCTGACATATTAGCGCGTGGTGTCGACGGTGTCAGTGCGCTTCCTGGATGCAACACCCGCGGGCACTCTGGTGCCTGGTGGTAGCGCGTGCAACAGCAAGAAACCACCCTTCATTGGTGGAATGGAAATTATTCACAAAAAGACCGGAATTCACACAATCAGCGTTCTGCTATAATAGAGTGACGTCGGTGCGGCGGTTGTGCTCACTTCTTCGCGCTGATTTCCTGTGCGATCATCCCCCCGCAAAGAAGCACCCAAGGGCGCCACGCAAGCGACGTGTTAACCCAACGACCTCGATATCGACCTACTGGGCAACTTATCGATCGTATGATAATAAATTACGCACACCCACTTGCGAGGGAAACGCACAAAAGCAAGGCAGACAAAACCATCGTTACAGTACGACCGACTCTGACGCAGTGTCGCGCAAGCGCGAAGTTTCACATCTAATCAGAACCGTTGGTGCAGACCAAGGAGAGGGAAGAAAGAGGCACTGACTCGCGATCAGCCTCTTATTGTCTTTTGTTCATCTGCTACTACTGTTTTTCTTGTACTTATGGAGCTGTGGTTTCTTATTGAGAGAAACCAAGCTATAAGCAAGAAAAAAGTGGGGGGGGGGCACAAGTTGACCCAGGACTCCCCCCACCCCCCTTTCTCTGACGGCAGTGAGGAACAGGCTACGCTTTGTCTAGAGGAAGAAGACGAGGCCCATTGCCTTTTCGCCTTCGTTAACCTCTTCCGAAGCCTCGCAGTCTAATGCCAACGGTCCGTAATCTTGAACCTCCGTGCCGTCTCAGCAACACCCAGCAAGTCGTAAAAACTAGTACGGACGGCGGTCGCGGCCAAGAGGCGCGCAAACCTCACTAGAGCGCAAATTCCGCGGTAGGTTCTAAGCCTTAGTGAAGAACTCGAACAACCTAAAGGCTTCTGCCATGCAAGAGGCGGTGTCGGCTGCGGGAGCGAGAATGGAGGGGTGGGAGTATGAGGGGAAAACGGGAGGAAAACAACGTCCTCTCCGTTCGTACAGTAAAGCACTTCCCCAAGCCTAACCAGCTCCTTCTGCCTCTCCCCGCTGCCTTCTCTCTTGCCTTTCTCTCTCGCAGCTTCGCCATTTCTTCGATTACGCTCGACGGCGTCCGCGAACAATGGGAACTGCACGCGCGGCGAAAGACAGTTTCTTTCCCGGATTTGGGCTGCTCTTTTTTCTTCTATTTCTTTCCTCACCACTCTTCACGCGTTTCCTCTCGGCCACTCTTGCCACGTCTTCTGCTCCCGTTTCACTCGTTATCTTGTTTTATCTGTCGGGAGATCGCGAGAGCCTCGTTTCCTTGTCTCTCTCGCTTTCCTCTCCCAACATATCAGGCTTACTTTTATTTTGGGGGTGCCAAGTTCACCACCCTATTCCACTTCTTCGTCTATAAACAGCACACTCCGAGTGGCAGTCAGGGTTCAGCCCCGGAGATCTCATATTTTGCGAATCAGCGAATTTTCATTCGCTCTGATGGAGCCGTTGTGCATTGATGATTCACGGCTTCCCCAGCGACGCCTGTGTCGTTTGACGGAAGCTCCTCACTCCACTCCTCCTACCCCGACACACCACGTTTTCTCCCTCGTTTTTTCATTTATTTTTTGCTAATATGGCCATCTTTTTGCTTTTACTCGTCCACTTTCCTCCTTCTGCAGTCTTTCACGTTTCTTTTTTGTCATCTTAATTTACGAATGGCTTGAACCAGAGTGGGATTGTACGTTCGCTTCTCAGCAGAAAATTTAGGCGTCTGATCACCAATAAGTTTTCCTCTCTAGAAAAAATGTATTGCGATCATACGAGATCGCGCTTTTTGAACTAGGATTTCTACTGAATTCTGTTTTATTATCTACTATTACTTTTCAATCTTGAGGACTTATCTGTCGCTTTGGAGGCGTTTCTTTCGTGTAAAAACAGCTTTAGTGTCGTGTCGTGTCGTGTCTGTCTGTCTGTCGTGTCGTGTCTGTCTGTCTGTCGTGTCGTGTCGTGTCGTGCGTGTCTGTCTGTCTGTCTGTCTGTCTGTCTGTCTGTCTGTCTGTCTGTCTGTCGTTACCAGGAGTGAAATGACTGAACATCATAGGATACAACCTGATTAGTGGGAAACAATCAGCTCCCAAATATAAGAGCCGGCTTTCGAGTGAACAACCTCGGACTTGCGTATTACATAGAATAAATCGTCACTACATCGAAATGCGCTCATGACATTGTCCCTTGCAATTGAACGAGTCATTGCGAACCACTTACAAAACAAAGTTTATAAATACGAATCTCAAGCACGTGCCTCGTCCAGAAATCGGGGAAACCGTTCCGCGACTTCCGAACTATACACGACAATCTCCAATCTCGTCAGTAGCATCTTACAAGCTGCAGGATGCAGGCGCTGTATCGTCGAGCAATCGAATGTTGGTTGGAACGCAGTTGAAAACGAATCGACTATAGGCCGTACACTATCGAACATCTGGGCTGTAAAAACTGCGCAATAATGTAGACAAAGACTGAAAAACAGACAAGGCGCTGATTCCAAGTGTAAACCACCAACTAGCCCGGCCTTCGCTTCTTGCGCATTTGGGAACCTATATTTCTAACCATTTAATGGGACTATATTGGCTCCCCTTGCGACGAGTATATTAGACCCCACGGTGTTTTTTTTTGTTTTTTTTTTCAAGTGCAGTCACACCTGTTTTCTTCCTTCAGCCAGCGGATTCTTGCATAATTTTATTTTTACGCAGGCCAGGCGGGAACCAAAATTAAACTGGTCAATCGGCTCTCGATGGTCATTTGTATCTGCGCCTGCAGGTCGCCGTCCCTCGCTGTCGCAGTCACGAGCTCCCAGGGGTGCGCACATTAAAGCCCCGCCCATGTACGTAACCTCAAGTTTGTCTATCGATTGAGGAAGGAATATTGGACTGTGGCAATAGTGACGCCGTTTTTTTTATCTGTAATAGAGAGAAGAAAGGGGGAAGATATAACAAAGAATCGGACTACCATTTCACTGAGTTTCATTTTTATTTTCTGAAGGTTACTTCCCCACTTCGCTTTATGCGTCAAGGATCTCGAGTAATAACTAAGCAAGCCTAAAAAGTACCGCGTACAAGCAGTGAAGTTTGATCGAACCATGCGCGCTTTGGGAAGTGGGAGTCAAAGCGTCCAATTTTATTCGCCTCGTTACATCGACTTTTTTTTGCTGTTGTTGTTGTTGCCCACACTTGCCCCACAAAGAAGATGAAGGAGATAATACTTGTCGCGCTAATAGGTTCGGCGTTAGTTCTCGTTTCTCGCTTGTCACAGTTCTTCCCTTGCTCTTCATCTTTTCTCTCCCTCTCAAACAGCATCGTTTTGGTTTTGTTTCTTCGCTCTCTTTGCACGTTGCCGCACAGGCATGGCGCGAGAGGGCAGCGTTCGATCGATGTTCGAGCGTAGGAGCAGAGGTCAGCGCCTTCGACTGCCGAACTTCCCTGCTGTCTTTTTTTTTTGCTTGCTTTTTGTTTTCCGCGCCGCGATCACAGACAAGAGTGTGTGAAAAGAAAATGAGGGCTCGTATAGAAAACCCAGAGCTACATTGTATTCCTTTTGTTCTGACCACTTCCCTTCATAAATTATGCGTGTCACGTGATTTATTCACGTACACGTGGTTTGTTTTTTTGGCGGAATATTATTGCAAGAAGCAGGGTAGCGCATACACTCCACCCCTTTTCTCACTGTCGAATCTCCTCGATAATGTACAGGCACCAAGCCCCCCTTCGACCAGTAGCCAGGGTGTGCACCTGTGTGGTCGCTGGAATTTGTTGCTGCGGTGTTGTATGGGCTTGTAGATTTGGTGAGGCTGATTAATTTGAACGGTGCCGAGAACAGGACACGAACTCCAACACGTTTTCCGACTTTCTTGAGCCCGTGTGATAGCTGGTGTTTGTATGGAATCACGGCTATCCTTTCACGTTCTGTATCCGTGTTGCTCGGATTCTGTCGCTGCCTCTGCTCTGCCTTATTGCCCCGACTTCGCTATGCTTCGCGTGAAGCTCTTCAACGACCATGGCTATGACGCCTGGATGTAAGAGGCTGTAATCATGAGGGTATACAGTCGAGAGTTCGACGAAATACCATCTGTTGACGTATACTGAACTATTTCATGTTCACAGCTTCGTTCTTGTATGTATATGACATTCATAATGCTGTGCAAAAAGTTTTTTTCTAATGCGATTATTGCCCCCTTATTTTTTGTGCTTTATTTTTATTTGCTTAGGACGAACTGTTTCACACTTCCTGCAAGCGCTTTCATGATTTTCCCAGTGTATTATACCACAATCTGTGCCAATTTAACTTACACGTATTGTACACTTCCTAACTGCTGCGTGCCATGAACTGCATCTTTCTAGTTTTTTGGTAACGATGTATGATGTCAATTTATATTTACTTATTTCTTGTTTATTTGTTACTCATGTCTCGAGCTTACGTTTTGGCACCTTTCGCCCTTTTACTTGTTGTACATGTCTTTGTTATCCCCCCTTACTCAATGCCCTAACCAATGGCCTGTAAGGTACCTGTAAATAAATAAATGAATTTATGAATACCAGGAGGTGGACCGATGTTTAAAAAGAAAGCAATTTGGTGGTTAGAGATTCATACAGTGTCGGCTTTGGTCGGCGCCACGATAAGAACGCTCGGACCACTGACGTCATCACTACTATAGTGCGTCGTCACTCAGGATGATATGGGCCCCACAGAACACGTCACAGTAATGTCGATGCTGCAGGGTGCTGAAAGCCTTGTAGAGCTTTCATGCGTTTTTATTTTTGCTGGAAGTAACTCAGACATGGACGCTACTCAAATTTCATCAAAAATTGTTATGCACATTGAAGACGTGGAAATATAAGGGCTCGTTTTTCTCTGTCAGACACAATATGCAGAGTAATCGAATGAAGGAAACATGTAAAGCTAGAATTTTTACGTTAGTGCCCTTTTAAATAGTTGTTAAATTGTTGTCTGTGAGGAGTAATGGTAATCTTCGTTTGTTAAACAATGCAAATAATTGTTTCGAAACAAACGTTGTGGACTTTTTTGGCTGTTTTGAAAATTGTCCCTTCACCAGTCTAGGCTTCCTTTGAAACTTATTGTCTAAATATCCGAAACTGAATTTCAATGGTATAATCTATTTTCATTCATGTTCATTTCGATGTGGTCACTAATCGATTAATATTTGATTTAATTCTAAAACTCTTTTCTTCCTCGTATTCATATTTTTCTCACTCTCTCTACACTCAATATTTTTAATAACTGGCTTCACACAAGAATAAAACTAACAAAACAAAGACGTTTGCCGCCCATGCGGGTGGCATCGTGAGGACACAATTGGCACCATTTGCGTACTGGCGCGTAGACACTCGTCTAGCTTGGAAACATGGGATCACATCCGCCTCGCTAAGAATTTTATTTTCTTTCTCATTTCCTTTCCTTGCTTATTTCTTTTGTCTTTCTCTCTTTCTGCATTCGTTCTTTCACTCATCAGGTTATTGTATCCAGCACCAAGAAGCCGCAGTGTTTGTTCTGGGAGTGAGAGGAACACGCGGAAGATGAGCAAAAAGGGAACGCGTGCCGATTCATGGTGGTCATTCCCGTTTCCGACAGCCCCACAGTTGGTGGTCTAGTAGCTAAGGTACTCGGCTGCTGACCCGCAGGTCGCGAGATCGAATTCCGCCGTCGGCGGGTGCATAGTCGATGAAGGTTAAATGCTATATGCCCGTGTGCTCAGATTTGGGTGCACGTTAAAGGAACTCCGCCGGTCGAAATTTCCGGAATGCTCCGCTTCGACGCCTTTCGTAACCATACGGTGCGTTTGGGACGTTCAACCCCAGTTATTATTATTACGCTAAGCTAAGCTCTGCTAAAGACCACAGTAAAGATCAGCTGTGCAACGCATAGAGCAACGTGCCTGCTTTGTCTGGGTGTATTAACTCCGCATTTACAGCTTGCGCTCGCCCGCCAAAAATCGTGGCCGGCCTACAGACAAGACACAACGCGCATTGCATTTCCCCCTATTCGGGCGGTGTCGTTCAATAACTCGAACATGCCGCGAGCAGGCAACCTTAACTAACCCAAGTTCGGTGCCCAATAAGTCGCGTTCTTCTGGCTGTCACATCGCATTCTCTGGCTCCGCGCCCACCTATGGCCACAAGGGTTTATTTATTCATTAGTGATGAATGTTAGTCGTTGGGAATCGGGATGGAGATGTCTGACTAAGCGTTAACGTGGATGCATCCACACTAAGGGGTGTCATAGCTGTCGTACACCAAGAGGAATTGCGGAAGATCTTTCTTATACAGTAAACATTAAACTACTGTAAGGACATGATTAACTTTCGTGCTTCACTGATTCCCATGATGGAGGGATCAAACGTGTGTGTGTGTGTGTGGGGGGGGGGGGGGGGTGTGTAACAAGCCCGTTACACGCGTCCCCTGCGCAAGAAAAAAAAGCTCCCAGCGTTCCCGATTTTTAAATGCGAAGCAATTCTTATCGAACTTCGGCAACTTTGACCGTGTCCGTCTGTCTGTCTAGCTGCCAACGACATTTAGCTCTCCTGGCCGTTTCAATAACCGTATCTATACTAAAATTGGTATTGCATGACATGACTGTATGACAAACATAACTGAGTAGTCATAACATGAAAATAATGACATGTATGTCATGAATATCATGATTTACATTTCACGAACTTGGTGCTCTTGTGGTGGTTTCGTTCACATGACATATTGCGAAACTGGTATGGTATGACATGAGTGCCTGGCGAACAAAGTGACAGACCATGACAAGAAAATCATGGCATGGTGTTATTTGAGCCATGACTGCACGCTACTCTCATGATGCGCTCGCGGCCCTTTCGCTAGCTTCACATATACCAAATTTGGTATTTCGCGACGTGATTGGACGACAAAAGTAAATTACACGTCGAAACATGATAATAATGACACGCATGCCATGCAAAACATGAATACGTGCTACGCTCACAGCGCCATTGCGGCCGTTCCGCTAGCTCCGCATATACCAAATTTGGTATCACGTGACGTGAGACGACGAAGCTAAATGGCACGTCCAAACATGATAATCACGACATGCGTGTGATGTAAAGCTTAACTACATGCTACGCTCATAGCGTGCTCGTGGCCAGTTCGCTTACTTCACATATCCCAAATTCGTCATTACGTAACGCGAATGGACGACGAACACAAATTCCAGGCGCAAACATAATAATCATAGCATGAAAGTGATATACGGCATAACTTACGTCCACCTACGTTGTGCTGACATATGCTGACATAAAGTTGTGCTGACATAAAGTGACATATGAACGAACCTTCCTCATTCGTGCTTCGCATATTATCGATTCCCACTGTACGTGGTATCTGGAAATTTTTTAACAAACATTAGATGAAATTGCGCGTACAACTAAAATAATAGAATTTATTCACGCAACGATGCGTCCGCAATGATAACGCTGGAATCTTCGACGTCACGTGCATATATTTTGGGCCACAAATTAAATTACCGACAGCCGACAAGTGTAATTGCCGCTATCAGTGTATTAGGTTTGGATGTTGTAGGTAGTTGGTGGATAGAGCCCTGCACAGTAAATTTTTTTACACCCTTAAGGGTGTAAACTGGCTTGTCGCCAGAGGAACACCCTATGGGTGTTTTCATATACACCCTACTGAAAGGGTGTTATGTGAACACCTTACACGAAGGGTGTCGAGCAAAATGGAAATTGGGGTGTTAGGGTGTTTTGAGCTGGAACACCCTTTTTCAAGGGTGTTGGAAAAGTGTGCACCCTCTGCTATATCGATAGGCGTGCGCTGCAGTGTTCCGCTTCAGGGCAGGGTGAAGTCAATATATATGTGCACGAATATCCATGGCTATATATCGACTTCCACAGAGCACTAACGGGTATGCACGGCACATGTATGCACGGCACATGCTAATATATATAGTACTCAAAGCAGTGTGCCTGTCTATTGCAGGATGCAGAGAATACACATATTTCAGCAACTTAATTTGCAGTTAAACCTGGCATGGCTAAATCAAGGTTCAGTCTTACCAAGTTAAAAATATTGTGCATATATAAAAACAACAGTGCTATGTAGATGCGCATCGCTCTCACTTTTAAAGAAATCTGTTTTTGATGCATTCTAGAAATAAATATGGATTTGTGCAGACTAAATATCAAGAACAAGTACCACAAGGCAGTTTTTCTCTAAATTATTTACATTTATTGCAAAATTTTACACATGCTTCTTGCAATGTGCATTATATCATAATGGCCCACATAATCTAATCTGACCATAACCAAGGCAGTGTAATGTTATTTAGATTAGCAAACAAGCAGCAAAAACTATTGCACAATAGTTCTGTCTTGCAGGAATGTAATATGGTAATAACTAAAAAGTTCAATGACCATGGGTTATTTGACAGCATGTGTGCCCGGCTATGCAAAAGGAGAAACATGCACGACTTGTGAAGCAAATGCAAAATAAATTAATGCGGCAGTAAAAACGGCAATAATAATCAATAAATTTTCAATCACTAATACAATCAAACATAAAAAATATGCAGTAAGGCAAATGTGCAAGAACATTACCATATGGCATTATCATATGACTATGTGGATTTTACGACAATGTTTAAGAACTTCGCAACAACAGATCTTGGTGTTGTCTTTTCGAGCTCAAGAAAAAATCTTTCGAGGACGACAAGGGTGTTGAACGCTTTACAAGCATATTGAACATTGAACAACCAGTTTGCACACATAATTGCGACAAGTCCTTCCTCTGCATTAGTCACTTGAAAACACTTTGTCTGGTCTACCATCAGCCAGAAAAACTCTGCATCTTCAAGGACGGCCCCATTATAAGATACACATGGCGTTGCTGGCATGTCGTCCTGTATAGGCAAAGTGAAAATGCATAAGACTTCACTGAGTGGCTTACTTCGAATTCTGTACAGTTTAAAAAACAGGTTTAGAGCACTTTAAAAGACACAACTTGTGTTTTAGCATTACAGATGTGATATCTATCATTAACAACAATTTCAATGTGTGCAGCATAACTATGGTTTAACTGGGAGATTAAAACAATATAATGCATCTGACAAAATGAAGGGAACAATTGTAGTGTCACGAGTTCTCTAGGCAATCACAATGCAAAGCAATGAAAATTTATGCATCCATTCGACATACACAAACAAAAAGCTGGTATTCACTGCCCCTTAGCGTGCACAAAACTTGCCTCATTAGGGAATAGGGAAAGAAAGAAAGCCTCGTTCAAGAATTTCTTCAGACATATTTAGTTATTCTACATCAGCTAACAAAAATAACTGTGTTATACTTGAAAAATAAAAATTTCTTCTTCATGGAAAAATAAAAACATTCCTTGACACACACAAAAAAAGAACAACAGCAGGAGAAGGTGATGTAGATTGTACCATATATTTTCATCCTTGTTTCATCTTGAAATTTATTTTTACTTGCTGTAAAAATCTAATACAATGCAACTATAACGCTCATCACACTGTTATTCTATGTCTGTGTACTTAACCTGATACTCAGATTTTTTAAACCCGAGTATGGAGTGCATAAGGTTAAGGAGCACTCAAGAGTTTGAAAATGTCTCTTGTTTTGCAGACACAATAATGGTGGCGGAGGATAGCCTTGTGTAAATTTATTTAATGCACACTGCTTAAAAGCAAGACATGTCACAAAGCAAACAAAGCATAAAATGAGCCTGGGGCCTTGCATTCATATATATAAAGGAATCAAGTCACAAAACTAATTCGTGATTACACTGATCAGATAGAGAGAGAAAGTATATGCTAGCAGGAGTTACTGCTGTTTTGCAAAGCCACATGCGAAACAATGTTTAGAATGAAAAAAACACCATCTTGACGTAAAATGCAACCTAAAGTGAGTATTGCAAGGCATCATTTAAAGCATATGGACGCAAAATTGCAAATCAATGTCATGCACTTGAAAAAAAAATACTGGCTGACTGACCTTCACAATTCCTTCATTTACGTCGGTCACAGCTTACAGCCACAAAATTATGTTTTACACGTTATCTATCGCCATCTCTAAATTTGGTATTACAGTCAAACCCCTTTACGAGAGACACTGATATAAAAGACAAACGGGTATCCGAGACACCAGTGTGCCTACACTAAAATATGGGCTGATAAGAAAATGCGTACGAGGCACCCTGCTTATAAGAGACATCTTGTATAAAAGACAAGAATTGCCATCCGAAGCATGCCTCTTATAAAGGGGTGTAACTGTACTGGCATTGCTTTGTCATAACTTGACCATTGGCCTCTGCTAGCAATAGTGAGTTCGCTTTGATGCAGTTTGTCTAAATTTTCATTTGCTAACATGCAGTGACATTAGCTACTCAGTGTTTCATATACTCACAGTCTCTTGCACAAATAAAATTGAGCATGCTGACCGTTCCTTCACATTCTCACAGACGATTTTCAGAGCTACAAGTGCCATAATATCTGCAAAAAATAAAATTATGCAAGGCTATCTTATTTGACAGTAATAAATAATTTCAAACTGTCATAAGAGGCAATGAAGCATGCATTTCAACATCTAAAATGCTTTCTAAATAAGCCTGGGAAGGAGAGGATGCAAGCTTGTCATACAAAATTTGTAAAGAAGCGGCATATTCTCAAGAAATTGGCTAGAAGGGTAATGTGTTGACTTCAATCACAATTGTATAAAACACAAATGTGATAGCCAGCTTTCACAGAACACGTGAAAACATATTCTTCATAGGAATGAATCTGGTAATTACACTTTCTTTGAATATAGATTAATTCTAGCCGTGACTTCTACAAAGGAGGGCCATCAGCATACTGCTAAGTATTCCCTTGTGAGAAAAATATTCTTCGTGGCCCTAAGAAAGGGTGTTACATTTAGGAAAGGGCCAATGGTGCAAGTGTATTGAAATGTATCAAAAGGGTGAGTTGGGGCAGATAATGTGAGCTCATGGATTAAACAACAATAAAAACATAAAAAAGGACTCCATACAGGCATTTCTGATGTTCAGCTATCATATGTGTCTTTCATCCTTTATGCTGTTCAAAACAGTAAGTGTAAAGTTGGCAGTCTGTACAGGTTCATCCATTTATCAGATGTGTAGCACTTGAAAGAAAACATGGACAGCACACACAAATGAGCTCTGAAGTGCAAACTTAGGGCACATTGGAACAACTTTTCTTACAGGTTGTGATACATATGGCCTCCTAATATAGAGCCTCCTGTGATTTGACCTCCTGTGATAAGTTAGCCTTCTGATACATATGGACGCAATTCCACTCTGCTAGCCTTTAAGTGAGGAGCTGCATAAAATCTCTTTTCACGAGCGCAAGGATGTGTGGCTGCCAACATTTCAAGTACCCTTGCATGTGTGTGCTGCGAACAGACTTTTCAGGGCCATTTTTCTTCAGCTTCTACAATTATTAGAAGCTGTGTCATTACAAGAAAGCAAGAAATGATACACACATAAAGCAAACAATAAATTTGAAAGCACTGAATTTTAAAAAAAATCATAAAAGGTATACAAAAGGTAAGTAATACATAAGTACACAAACATGTTTTACTCTCTCTGCAGATTTATATTTTTAGAATGAAGATGAGCTATTTATGATAATGCAGATTGCAATTTTAAGTACCACAAAAAAAAGTAGGTCAACACAAGAACATAGTGCTAAAAAAGTATGTGACCTGAGCAATGTAACTGATTGAATTCACTAGGAGTAAGCCAGAGTAACTCTGATTTAAGTGGCAAAAGCTCCTTGAACAGCTTGGGCTAGTTTCATGAAAGACAGGCAATTATTAGGATCCTTGATAAAGAAAACAATAAAATTATTTGCTGATAAATATTATAGTATACGGGAGAGTGCATGCATATTACATTGTGGAAAATTAACTATGGGGTTACCGAAAAACTGTAATCTAATGTCTTACAAACCTAGCAAGTACGCAGTTATCCTTGTCTGTTGTCTTCCCTGTTTTTACACAATCATATTTCAAGTATCGAGTACAATCCAAGCTGAAATAAAATTCTCATGAACTCATGTCTTGTTCTCATCCTTTTGGGGTCCATTTGACGTGCTCTCTCCAACATTTGCCTCGTGTTTTCACTACAACGTATTTTCTTCATCACTGCCAATTGGGTTAATTTATCGATGGCTGTTGAAACCTTCCCGACTGGTTTTATGTCGGTCAGTCTTGTAAAGTCATTGCAAAACTGCATAGAATAAACAGCGAGCAACATTATAAAACAAAATGTCAGGCCTTTCATGATGAGCAGCCTCACCTACATAATTTTTCATATATTCTAAAATAGTTTCTGGTGGCACCCAAACAATCTCTCTACAAAATATAAATAGAACATTGCCCACTAAATATATGTCCTCGATCATGAAATAGACAACATTCAAATAACTATACAGTATGCGCTCAAAATCAAGTCCCCATGTTTTTCTTATCTTTACTGTCAGCTCGTTTTCATTGAAGCGGCGTGATACGAAGAAAACCGAGGCCTAATGTTTCCACTTTTTTCTTGCGTTTAGAGCAAGAGTCTTGTTCTGGCAGACTTGATGCCTTCAGAAAGTATGTGAGGGATTATTGGTAAACTGCAGCTATAGTACAAAAGTAATATGCCGCGGGGTGGCAGCAGGCAAAAGGCGTTCAACACTCATCGCAATAGCTTAGAGCATGCAGCACTGGCTAACACTCCCAAGTTTAAGTGCACACATCCACCCCAATTAAGTGTACAGGAGGAAGGCTGGCACTGTAGCTCGACTGGCAGAGCATTATATGAGTTACTTGAAGGTTGCAGGCTGGGACCCCAGTGGCAACAAGTTGTATTCTTACCCAGTTAAATTTCTTCACTTTTATATAATTACAGCAATACAGTTAATAAACCACAGATGTACCCTACCTAGAAGTAAAAAAAAGCCAACGTACTCGCTGAAAGTCCATCATATAGGGGTAGTTCTTTTTCACATCACGAATCGTTTTCGTCGCAACGTCAGGAAGCCTCTTCCCAGCTGTCAAGGCCATTAACTTTTCCACGAGTTGCTCATCCGGCAATAGTTTTTTGGTTTCCAAAACAAGTCGATCTTCATGTTTGGCAATACTGTCATCATCTTCTGCTGTTAGATCTGTGATGCTCACACTCTGCAATTGGAATCAAATTGCAAGCTATTGATGAGACTATTCATGCAGCTTTTACAAATGGGTGGGATTTTCTGTGAGCACGGTATTAAACTATCCTCACCATTTTCCCAGCTTTTTTCCTTTGAAGCTCAGTGGTGCCTCCTGTTTTCTTTTGGGCACCGAATTTCTGGCGACTGGCTAACACATCTTCATGATTATCCAGCTTCCTTCTTAGGTTTTTATACTTATTGCGGAGGGCTACTTTCCAGGAGTCCTGTCAATTCGGAAAATGAAGGTGCTCAATATATTCATGTACACAATGATACATGCATACCTGGCCTTTTCAATGAATTTCTTTTCATAATAAATACACAAACTAAAATTCAAGCACTATAATCCCACTGATATCAGTGACTTTAAAACTGCTGGTAATGAAATGCACTTTTGATAAATATATCCAAAGCATTCACTAGTTTCAAAACATTCACAAAATGTCTAGCAGCACTGCTTATTTATTAAAAAGTATGTCTCACAGATAAATGGCTGCTGCAATACCCTGACTAAAATTTAGTAGCACGCTCACTTATCCACTCGTCTGGTGATTTATGTAGCTGCAGGACATTTGAGCCTTAGTATTGTGTATGCGGCCATATACAAGACCCCAACTTGTTGCTACTCATGACAGCGGCTGCGAATAAGAAAAGTGACCACTACCAATTACACCCTACAGCATATGAAGCTTAAGACTATAATGACCCCACGAGTCCCAGCTAATGAAGAACCCTCTTTTTCTATTTTGTTTTCGATTTTACATATGAATCTGTGCACAATAGTCTTTGTAATTGTAAGCATCATACAGTGTCACTTCAATGCAAAATTAGATTTTCAAAATTGAACATATGTTTTATTAAAGTGAATGTTATTATATCAATGCATTGTGAAACACTGAAAAAAATTTACCCAAAACTGCTTTTAAATGTGATTAAGGAGCTTTAAGGAACATTAGGGAGCAATGTGATTAAGTGTAAGTATCACATATCTTACAGCATAACAGTACTTACGTGCCCACTTCCAATTACATCTTTCAGCTGTGGATACTTGTCAAGGAGCAGGGTTGTCACCTTACTGTAGAAACAACGCGTTGGATACCTGCAAGACAGTTGAGCATCGCAGCTTAAGCTGTCACAACTTGAAGTTTAACAGGGCAGGACACTATATTTAAATGTGCACCTCTGTGTACTCACAGTGTGTACTTGGCCATTTCATTGTGCAGGATGTCAATGATTTGCCTGAATGTAGAAGGTGTTAGCAGCGGAGAGCTTATCACTTTTTCATGGAGGGCACCAAGGCTGGGTAGTTTAAAATTTATGCCATCATTATCCCCTGAGCCGAGTGGGCTGTAAGAAATGTATCATGATGCAAATTACCGCAAGAAAAATAACACTTCGGGTAATCTTTCTGCTCATGCACACATTAAAAATAAAGCCAAAAATTAGCAGATATTTGGGCTGAATAAAACAAACAACAAGAAACCTGCAGTAAAAGCAACACAAACACACTCAGGCCAAAAGTGCTAGACAGCAGTTTATATATCAGCAGTTTAAAAGTTTATGAGTCATTCACAATAAAACATCTAGCTTGTCTGCTTGATTTATAGTGTTCTCAAGGCTATAGAAGCTGAAAAAGTGAGTTTGCAATAGATATTAACAGTCAAGTTGAATGTCATGGCTGGATTGTTATTGCAATGCTTTAAGTGTGCCTCACATCTATAAAAACAGCTCAAGTAGTTTTGATCAAGGTGGAAGATAAGAAGAACATGACTAGAACATGCATTTCTTACTGCATATTCATTGCACTTCTGCAATTCCTGAATGCATATGTGTAAGTGTAGCTCTAAAATCGCCATGGCTTTGAGAAGACTGCAAGTCATTAACCAATCAGTGTTCTTATCTTCTAATAATGCTTTTGATTAGAAAGTTATACAATTAAAAAATTACATTATTTGAAATATTTCAACAGAATATGACTTTGTAATAATACATGCCAAATGAACACAAATATTTATATAGCCACGAGTAATGTTGCAAAGTTTACGTAATAAGTTTTTCAAGTTTATTTAAAGGATTAAGCTATGATGACAAGATCAACACATAAGCACTAGTGTGACTGGTGAACAGCTGTTGTTACTGTCTAGAGAAATGGTGACGTACATTCGTGTCACAGCTCTCTAATTATACCAAACAGCTATCATTCCTTCACAAACATGTTAAATAACTGCAAATGAGGTACCCTCAAACAACACTGCATAATTCTTATGTAATGCTTATTGGTGATAATTTTCATTTCAAGTTGATCTTTTCCTAGTTTGTTGATTTATCATTCCGAATTGAATATATTCAATTCAACCTGGTTTTTATTACTCGGAACTGCTTCAATATGGTGAACTAATATTTGCACATCTCTACCCATAACTCATAGCTGTTCATACTGCAATTACAAATGATCCTAAAAAAGCCCTTACCGCTCGACAGGCTCAATGACCATGCTTGGTGTGTCTTGCTCACCAGTTTCAACAACAGCTTGTAATGTGCCCTGAAAGCAAGGGAACGAACAATAATGCAACTTTTACATGATACAAATAAGGGGAGGACAACCAGCACATTAACCATTTCACTACTGTCTATGAGCATGTATCTGTCATGAGACTTGGTAACGAAATGAGCCATGATGACTGCACTTTTTATCAGCAGACGTTAGTCTGCAATTGAACTTATTATAATAAGGCTATATTCATGATACTTTTGTTCCCTGATGCCAGATGGCTACAACTGTTTATGTTGGGCTGTTTAGGTCTCGTTTTTCATTTTTGAGAAATCCCATATATTGGTTTCATTGAAGTCACTTTTAAGGTATTACTTTCATGCCAATAGTGAAGTAAACGAACCCCACTGAGTTGAAACAGTGCCACCATTTCAATAAAAAACAAATTATTAATATTTCCACAAACTCAGCAAAGAGGATATTTTTTGTTTTCTTCTTTTCATATGTTTGCAGAAGGGGCAAATAAATTTCTTATATCTGCAATCCATGGCCTCTCACAAGACTGAAGGCATTTGCTTGAGAACCATTTTTCAACCAGGTCAGAAAATCGTAATCACTAATGCGTTAGTATACGCATTTCTGCAAACTGGCCTGGTTCTTGCAAAATACCTTCTGCCACCTTGCGGATCTCCAAAGAACTCATTTACAATACCTCATTGACATTTCAGAAAGCTAACAAGACCCGCATACAAGTAAAGATCCATACTATGGGCTATAAACAACATTTTTATGTCTCATTAGGCACCCTAATAAACTCCGCTGCACTCCATTGGCAGTGTTGTTCAATGGTACTTCGCTAGCTGTTGGTGAGTAGTGAGTAATAACATAGCAAGGGCAACTTAATAAGCTGTATTTCGTAAAGTTGCAGTGTTACGATAATTGAGAGCTCCATCTTTTATTACTTTGGTCAGTAAATGTACTAGATATTGCTTATAGCATGGAGATATTTAAATACACGCCAGTCTTTCACAACACATTCTAGAAACGGTAAACCTATTGCTATAGCTCACACTGCCATCATTTATTATATTACTGTAAGCCCTCGCGGGCAGTTTCAGGGGTGGGAATGCACAATATACAATATTGAGATACAATGCATAGCATAGAGGGCAGCGGCAAGTTGGTATTCATACATTGCAATGACGAGGTGGTAGGTATTTTACAATAATAACAGCAGAGCTGGTTTAAGCTTTTCATTGCACCTGGTAGTGCAAGCAAAAATCGGCATTTCCATGAACTGGTACACGCTCTCTCGTACTATTTATGCCTGTGCACAAGAAAACTGCAATGAAACTTTTCCCCTGTCTAAGAATAAACCTCTGGCGCAGACACTTTGCCATTTCTTTTTGCAGAGAAGTGAAATGTTTTTTTTAGCCTTTTTATATTTTCAGAACGGAAAATATCAGGACCACCCATCTTAGACAAATGATAAGCTGTCTACTTGGGTATTTTAAGATGTTTGCAGACTTTTTACGACCAGATTCTGCTTTGGCGCACCATTCCATTTAAGTTTCACCATTTCCGCTCCACGGGTCATTTCGGTATTATGCTGTGCTTCGTGCCGGCCAGGTGCGATTACTTATGATTTCCCACTAGAACTTTGATATATACGGCACTAAAGCCCAAAATTAAAATGCTAATTGAACAGTTTTAAATTTGTCACGTGGTCGTCATTTTAGCTGCAGAAAGTTATTTTCGCTTCGCCATCGAGTTTGTGCGAAAACGACAGGAACCAGTGTATCATAGATTTTTATTTTAAAAAAACTGCAATGGTTAAAAAAAGGCACCCTCCTAAAATTGCGTGAGTGCACGCAAGTTTGTGTCGCACGCAAAAAAAAACATAACCAGGGCCTTGCATGCCAGCGTGCGAAAAGCGCAGATAATAAAACAATTTCTTCAATACAATTTTTTTTAATTTAAATAATACTTCAAATAAAATACTTCAAAATTTATTAATTCATTCCCTGCTATTCCACAACATCGATTTCACCCGCACCTTCCGCGAAGAAACACTGCGCTTGACTCAAGTCCCCCTGCTTTGCTGCTCACAATCACACTTCCTCTTTCACCCACAGCATACGTGTCCCTAGCCGTAAGTAATATTCCAACAAAATGTACTCAAATCAACATAAGCCAGTAAAACTTAAAAAGCAGCTAGATCGTAACATCCGCAAAGGATTTGTACCATATTCGATAACTAATCTAGAGAAGAGCATCAGGCGTTAGGACTTAACATCGGACTTCTAGAATGACATCAGCTGATAACAAACTCAGACATTTCGTGCCGTTTTGCTCTCGCTGCCAAAAATCGCTCGCGCCAACAGTTGCAACTGATCATCAAAACTAAATAACTGATAATTTAAATATTTATAAAAGAGCATTTAATCTTAATAATATTAAACAATAAGAACGTAAAACTAAGAAAATTTACCTGTGACGATGAACATGACGGCGCTTCATTCCCGCTACTTTCTTGCTGTGCCATAAGAACGATTTTCGACATATCGGGTATGCTGTCTTCAGTAGCGAGGTCGACAAGTTCATTGAACAGAGGATCCATTACCTGCAAACCAACCCCGTATATTGTCAATGAACTGAAAAAGATGTATGAGGGTTTGTTCGCTACTGTATGTTCCTAAATCGCGAAGACACGGCTCAGCTGCCAGCACGCATGGCCTGTTGGAGACACGGCCTCCGGAATGCCTTGCGCACACACACACACACACACACACACACACACACACACACACACACACACACACACACACACACACACACACACACACACACACACACACACACACGCACACACAAACACGCACGCAGGTACGCATAGGCATCTTTACTCGAAATAAATTTTCGACTAATCCCCTCACTATGCAATTCTCCTCACGTACACTTGAGACAACTCCAGAACTCGCATCATACACGCTATATATGTTAATTCAACAATACAAAACACTCGAGAGCGCTCCAACTTACAATACACTCTAGATCGACGATAACACAGGTTTGTGTACGATAAGAACAAAAGTGACATTCTTGAAAATATTAAAGCAAGCGCCTCACTACGTTCTCATGCTTTATTTGTGCATTCTATGAAAAGTGGTGTGCGCTGCCAACGAGTGTAGTTCAGCCGCATGCTCAGCGAACTAAGTTCAAAAGTGCACGGCGAACTCGTTCGGCCACATCGCAGCCGATGTTATCTCGAGTATCAACACGTTTTTTTTTTTTTTTGTTGTGGTGTGTGGGAGGGGTGAGTTAAATTACATCAAGGAGAGGTTAATGCGGTCAGAACGTGAACACAAGGCTTGCGACCATTGACAAGCCTTCAGTGAGGCCTAGCTACGATGTCGATACGCGAAACATGTAGTTGCTTTTCGACATACTGTCAATTCGGGCACGCGTACACATGTATGAGGCAGACAATAAAAACGCATGAGTTGTAAAATAATACAAAAACTTGCACGCTTAGTTTTCCTCTTAGCAACACTGTTTCGGCAAACTGGACCCCACTAACAATAGTACAGAGGCGCACATCCCCAGCCTTTAAATACGAAACTACGCAAACTCGCAGCAAAAAAAAAAAGAAAAACGGGCCTCAGCTTTCAACGACGATTAAAAAGCACTTATCGCTCTCAACAAATACACAGTTGAACAAATAAGCAGTCACTTACCTGAAATTTGCTGCAAGACAGTTGAACTTGCGACCCAAGGACAGGACATGTGGCAATCGCATGTTTGAGGGCGACCACGGAACCTTCTTCCAAGTGGTACGTCCGCTTTATCTGAATGTGCGGTACAGTCAGCAGACAACGGATCGGCGGCATCTCGGATGACGCAGCGCACAAAATTGACGTTCCAAAGTCCTCAGCGCGAGTGAAGAAAATGCACGCCAAATACTATTCAAACGCTTCAGCACTCTGCGAACGGCGCAGATAGTCACGTTTTCAACGGCGCAGTTATCAAAATGGCGCGCACTCACGAGTACTGACGGAGGAGTGAAAGCTTGCGGGTGTGGAAAGAGATGCCGAGAAAGTGCGGAAGCATCACACCTTCTATATGCAATGGTATCTCCCTCCGCGCTCGCTTCTCTACGTTGAATTTGAGGGGGCGGAGAGGGACAGGGGGTAAACCATGCTTACATGGACACGACCTCTCTGACGCGTTTGCTGCTGGAGTCGTCACTTGCAAGCGAACGTAACCTTCCAAAGACGCTGCCACTCTTTCTCTCTCGTCTCCTTACATCTTTCATCCCCTCTTCCCGAAGGCGCTGTGCCCTGCCACGGCCGCCGGAGAAAGAAGTAAAAAAGAAGGGCCAGCAGCCGTCGTCGTGCTAACAGCGCTCCCGAAAGGAAGTGGTAATGGCGGCGTCTCCTTCTTGATCAAGCACATCCTATATTCGAGTAGCGCGTGAGAACGGCGTGCGCTCGTCGTGGCTGTTGAATTTGAACCTTTTGAACTTTCCGGAATGTCGTTTGAGTGTCGTTTGTAGAAAAATTATCTCAAAAGTACCTCTCCTTCTTTCGATACCAAATTTGTTCCACATGTAAATATAAAAATATTTACACACATGTTGAACCTTTGCGAGTGTGTGTTCATTTTTTGTGCATTTTCTTGATTGTTCTTGTACAGTTTTCTGCGAAGCAAAAAGTGTATATCATGATCTTTTCATATGAAAATAACGATATTACAAAAAATAACGTTGTGACAATGGCTTTATAAAGGATTTCCTTGTTTGTGTGGTGTCGATGACACCATAATCTTAAAAAATGCAGTACAACATACACTTTGCTCCACTCAAGTCTTTTTAATATGTAAGCATGGATGCATTTAATACTCGTGCCACACGGGCAGAAAAAATGGCATTTATCTCCTATAATGCTTTCAGATTGAAGGCCATTCGCGTGGTGCCACATCACGGATGAACGAAATCGCAATCGCCCAAATGCCGTTCGTCCTCTAATGTCATCGCCAGGACCCATTTGATTGAGAAATATAAAACGACATTTGATTCGACTAGAAGGAAACTTTTCGCGTATCTTATTTACACCAATCACTCAAACAACTGCTTAAAACTTCTCTTCAGCTGGTATATATGCAATGTAAAATAAATGCGCCAGGCGCCATTTCCTTTTTATGCTTTGGATCTGACTAGCTTTGGCTTAAGTTGCCATGGTTGGTTGCAACGTCGTGAAAAAAACTAATGAACGAAAGCTAACGGCAGTGTAATATGCTTATTTATTCTTTCAATTATCATTGGATGTGTATGAAGCTTGTAAACGCTTGTTTATTTTTTATTGCTATATATACTCACCCAATGCTCACTATAGGAAGGTGGTGCGATCGAAATCATCAAGTCAAATGTCATTCGCTTTGGACATAACAGCAACGCCGAGAAAAAATGTCATTCGGGAACTGAGTGCACGTGTCTTCGCTATATATACCGAATGTCATTTTCTGTGCCCGTGTGGCACGGGTACACCCTTAAGTCCTTCCCTTAACACCCTTCATCTTGTTCAACAACACCCTTTTTGCCTGTACACCCTTCTTGTAGGGTGTTCCGAAAGAAAAAAGGGTGTGAAATTTTGAAAAAAGGGTGTAAATTGCGATAACACCCTTTTTACACCTATAAGGGTGTAAAAAATTTTACTGTGTGCGAAGTTTGCAAGCATTTGCCCCGCCCCGTTTCCGCTTTGCTAATTGCATGTATTGGAGTATTGTTCTTTTGTTTCGTTTTTCCGACTAAGCGCAGCGTGCTCCTAGAAATTCGCGCGTAGAGCACGACGTAACTAAGCATAAGCAGGCGGCCTGCGTGCTATTCCGCATGCAGTACTTTACTAGACCCCTCACTTATTGAACCCCACACCTCAACATAACCGTCGCTCATAACGCATCATATGTGAGGTTGGTAGCAGTTAAAATATTCAAGAGAAGTCGCGACACATGCTTACTGAAGATGAAGTGACCACGCGGAAACACAGTATCAGTTACTCTGTCGCGTAGCGACCCTATGCGTTGTTGATCCTCAAGTATGTACAGCGCGTATCACCAGTACTTCGACTTCATTTTCCGGACACAAGTTCGTCTAATAAAAAAGTATCACCGTCGTGACCACTTGCAACATTGATGCAGCGCGCTTAGCTACATCAATCCGTGCGTTGTAGCAGTCCTTTTTAGGGGCTAAGCTCCTTAAGCCGTGGGTCTATACAAGCATGTCTGCCTGTGTACGTGAACGCTTAGTTCTATGTATCGCTCAGCAGGCAGGCAGGCAGGCAGACGGACGGACGGACAGATGGATGGACGGACGGACGGACGGTCTACCGATAAAACCCTCCGAATCTTCACTCCACTTTTCATCATTCACTCCATGTGTATGCTGTCATTTTTTTTGTACTGTGATTGAGACTCAGACACAGCACTCATTCACTGGTTGGTTTGGTTGGTTGGACCCGAGAGGAGTGGCTCAACCCACAACGGGGGATCGGCCATGAATCTCGCGGCAGTAGGATTCCAGAGAAGCCGACCCATTCACTGGGCCAGCTGTTCTTTATCGAATGTCGTTCTCCTCGTCTTCGCGCTCGCCTCACTCAGCAGCGCCGATCTTTCTTCCTTCAATTTCAGTTTGTGTTTATATCCTTCAGAAAAAGTCACAAGATAAACAAATATACGGGCGAGGGTTCCAAAGGAAAAAAAAAACTGTAGAGCGACCCTGGGTTAGTTATACAAATGTAGAGGGTATAAATGACCCAGCAAAGAATGGAATATGTTGCAAATTTGACACATTAGATGAAACCTTGACAATTACATCAGTGGAACAAGAAAAAGTGCAGTGAGAGGAAACCAATGATACAAGTAAAAAAAAAAGTCGATGTGAAAAGAGGTTTAATGTGAGTAGACTTATTTCAAATAATATTGTTTAAGGTCATTTTTAAAGATTTCAAGGTAAACAACAGATTACATAGCTGGAGACAAGCTATTCCAAAGTGAAATTGCAGTGAACGCTGTTTTTTTTTTCGCCATATTTACTTGAACTGTGGGCAACACAAACTTTTTATTAGTGGCGAATCTCGTCACGATTTTGTTTCGCAAAAAATCACGTGACATGAATGTAAGCGGAAGGTTGTTATAAAGCAGTTTTTGGGTTACAGTACATAAAACAATGTTTCATGAGCAAGAAGCTTCTGTGGTCTGGTTCATTCACCTATTAGTCGTTTTTAATCATTGTTGGACTTTAATGTTCCAAAACCAAGATAAGATTATGGGAGACGCCGTAGCAGAGGACTCTTGAAATTTCGAGCACCTGGGGTTCTCCAACGGGTACCTAAATTTAAGCTCATGGGCCTCAAGCATTTTCACTTCCATCGCAAACGCGGCCCCTGCGGCAGGAATATGATCCCGTGACCTGCGGGTCACCAGCCGAACATCACGTCCACTAAACGACCGTGGCGAGGCACTGGCTTTTTTTTTTTTACAGAGAGCAGTAATTAAAAACGCTATTCTTTGAATAATTGGCACCAAGGAGAGTAGCAACAGTAAAAAAAAACTAAAAAAGAAGCAGCATTCGATCTGTAGGCACTGCTGCCTATGAAGCTTCCTTAACCGAGTGCGGCGGCAGTGCCATCTCGTGGGAGGAGACAGCAGATGACTATCATTTCACGCCGATCCCCCTAGGGGTCTGACAAGTGAAAAAGTATCTAGTAACGTTGGTTTAGAAGGCCTATACTCACTCGCATGCCACTGAATGTGCATTCATACAAGGAAGAAATCGTCTCTATAGAAGAACAATGGGAGTAGTTAGACAAATCTGTAGACACAAAAGGGCTTCCTTGTAGGAGAAAAGCAACCATCACTCCACACCCTCGAATTCCCGTGTGGTCTTATCACTACCACGAAATCCGCTATGTAAGCGTCGAATGTACCCAGGCGGCCCCTCTCTGCCACCTAGCAGACATGACTCAGGCTGGGCACGCCTACACCCTGTGTCACTCACTTCCAGGACGTTAGCGCGGTTTATCGAGGACGGGCGGCAGGTGTATTCCACTTCGTCGAAAAGGTTGCGCAACAGGCGTTTAGAGAAGCGCCGCGTCGCCGGCTGCGCGGCCCGACGGAAAGTG
Organism: Rhipicephalus microplus; assembly: GCF_043290135.1. Taxonomy (NCBI): domain Eukaryota; kingdom Metazoa; phylum Arthropoda; class Arachnida; order Ixodida; family Ixodidae; genus Rhipicephalus; species Rhipicephalus microplus. The sequence continues at coordinate 286,354,276 of NC_134701.1, forward strand.
CACGGCCACACCCCGAGCACGATCAGCCACTCGATGGCCATTCACCTCTGACGCGTCGAAAGACAAGGCCATACCTTGTACGACCAAGGGACAGCGTCGTCGCAAGCGATGGCCGTGGACTGGGCTGACCGTGTGGAGCGAAGAGAGGGCGAGAGGCGCGTCGCAGCGAAGTTACGCAGCGCCCTTTCGGAAGACAAGTTTCAGAAGATTGTATCGCACCGGCAGTGCGGACCAGATACGGTGGGAAACAGACATTGTTTTGGGCCGGGGACTCCTACGGGGCCTTATTGATCCAAACCCGTCTCCTTATCTGTGCTAACTCCTGCTTAATAGGCGGTTGTGCATTGATATAGGTCCGAGTTGAAGCATTTACTTCTGGCGGAGCTGTCTAATCGCTCTTTTCGGGAGTACAAATCGTGTCGTCCTCTGGGCAGGCAAGATGTAAGCCGCATGAAATAGCAGCTATAAAAAACTATTTCTGTGTTCATTTTTCAGCTTCAAAATAACTGGCAACAATGCTTCTTTAAACGTGCGTTAAAAGAAGGAATTTACGATTTTTATTGACTATATTTAGGGACTGTGACAAAGATATAAAATGCTAATAAATAATTATATATTATAAAAAAGAATGGAATAATAAACCCAGTCGCTGAAATTTTCGATGGCACATAGCGCTTCACGTATAGCGGGCGGGGCTAGCGATTCTTAGAAACGACCACATTCCTGTTAAGCATCCCGTGGCGCCACTCAGTTTCTGCGGTTACCATTGCGGTGTCAGGCGCACAGTTCCAAGTGCAGCGTGTGTAACTAAATGCTAATACACATCCCCATACCGCATATTTGCGTTTTAGCCGCCTCTACGGATAGATATTTTATTGTAATGAATGGGTAAAAGTAACAGCATTTCCAAGTTTAAGATGTGCGTCTATACGTCCCACTCACTCGCTTCTCTTTGCATGCACGTGTATCTAAAATAACAGTCAGGAATGCGAGGGTAAATTTATGGTATGTAAAGTTTTTTAAGAGGAGTATTTCAGCCCCCGCACAATAACTTCATAATAAGGTTCCACATCCACACACACATACAAGAAGCTCACGAGAACACGGGCGATGACACTTATGATGCTCTGGACTGACTCCTATCGCAATCTGGCTTTAATACTGTGTTCAATCCCAAGTGGCTTTACTCACACTGCAGGGGCACGTGCAATCTAGAGCACATGCTCTGGTGGTGCCCCTCGGTACGTGGGGACAAAGAGAATAAAAACGAAGCTGGCTATACTCTGAGTATCATCACCAACTTTAAGCTGTCCAGAGAGTTTTGCAATGCGGCTGTTAGGCTTAGTCTGACTGTACCCACGTGGACGGGCTCCGCGGTATCGGCGGAAAAGGTGGAACTTATCAGGGTGTTTTAAATGTAGTTATTCGTACCGTATTCTCGTTGCCTTCCAAACAACGAGGCTCATTTATTGTGGAAGAACGCTATTATATGACGTTGGTTGAGTTCGCAAGTTCCTCAATCTACTGTTGACAGCTGCCTCCGCAAAGGCGAAATGACGAACGATAGATCTTCGTTTAGCGTCAGATTTACTCCCCGCAAGTCATCTGTCTTCCTTGTCGACCCACCTCACATTATCTTGAAGCGCGCTTGTCTGTCTGGTGTTCATGTGACGCAATCAAGTTCAGTGTACTTGCTTACGCATGTACGTCGTTCGCTTATATGCAAGCGCTTATCCACCTTGCTCTAGCAAGAAGTAACAATCGCAATTCCATTTAAGGCCTTTACAAGATGTATGTCTCTTCTTGCGTCCTCCCCTGTCTCCACATATTAATCGACGTCATCCACTGCCCACAAGTTTTGTAATCTCATGATGTTGTCCTCCACGCGCCAACATCGACTGCTGTTCTTCAGACAACTTTTACAAACCAATGGTTGTGCGCTAGTTCTTTAGAATCTTAGTGCTGATGTTCTTTCGAGTACTATCTCTCAAAACAACATGCAAGTGAGGCGATTACACCCGGTTAATTAACTTATCACAAAAGGAGAATTATACCCCACGTAGCTATGATACAGTTGCACATGTCATTGCGATACATCCATGACTCTACAGATTTTTCATAGAGAAATAACAGTGTGGGACAGTTATGTCCTTAACAATTATTTCAAATCATGCCAATAACGTTACCTACATTCGTATTCAGTATATTAAATGTAAGCTACACGAAATTGGTACTTTCTTTCCAAGTAGCTCTCGCGCTAGAACTCTAGAACACGTGGATCTGCCTCTAAACGGAAATGACAGTGGTTCTCCATTGAAGTTGTTGAATGGAGAGCGCTGCGTATTCGTTAAACCAGGGAAGCGTTCAAGTACTACACATCGCGAGGCTTTTTATATCATCCTTATAGGTCAGCGTCGTGATATGTGCTGTCTGCAATTGTGATATTGAGGTTTGTTGGTATTCTTATATCGTACTCAGAACGCAAGGGCCCTCATTGGACGAGCTTCTTGTTCGTTTCGCTCGATCTTTCATTTCTATGCAGTAGTTAGCCTGGTATACATGCACGCACCATTTCGTTTTATTTATGGAACACTAAGGGCTGAGGTATGACGAAGAGGAGTGGCATCAAACGGTAAGAAAACACAGGTTAACGTTTAAAATATAACGAACGATAAAAAGAACATCCGGCAAAGCCAATTAGTTACTGTTAGAGTCGTTCGGAAATGTTCATGATCAGTAATGTCTGCGATCAGAGCCGCAAGGTGGTTCCAGTCATCACAAGTGATTTCAATCGTCACAGACGGTTCCAATCTTCATTTATTGCATTTTACCAGTCATCAAAACAGTTCTCTCGCACCTAAACAAAACCCGCCGCGATTTGACGTGGTTGTTCACCGTCTTATTACGTGACGGCCTCTCCGCGTGCTGACGTAGTACCCCGCGCGCGCAACCTCTCCCCTGTGTTGGCGAATGGAACGCTCCCCAAACGCCGGCAGCGGCGGCGCCACTGTATGACGCCGGCTTTGCGCGCCTCCGCGCTAGTCGCAGCTCGGAGTCCACACGGGCAGCATGGCCGCACGCCACACCGCTGCAGCCGCAGCTGGTGTGTGAAACCGGCGCCACGCTCCGCCCCTTTTGAAGTTCAGCAGCCGTCAAGGTGGACCATGTCTGCCTCCGGCGTTGTGCGCGCCTTGTAGTCGTCGACTCGTTCGCGACCGTTTTGACGTCGTCCGGCAGTGTCACGTTGATCTCGGACAGACGTCTTGCCCATCGTGCCATCTCGGACGTGCGTCGATGATCTGCTTTTTTTTCGCGGACACCCGGAAAGCACAGCGGTACCTGTCACTCACCGGAGTAGTAAAGAGAGACAAGCTGTAGCGACGGGATCATCGTTGCCGTTCTATTTGTTGGTGTTGCTACCGCTAACCTCATACTGTCTTCTTTTCTCGCTTCGAGTGGTGGTGTGTATTCGTTCTGTGCTTGGGACGTCAGTGAATTGTGATTGCTTTCTTGTGCTGCGTCTGATTGCGCCGAGGCACGACTGAAATGCAGAGCGCGCGCTCCTTCCTGGACGTGACACTGACAGAGATCAGCCGTACTTCACGTGCGACGACGCTCGACAGTTGCAGCGTGTGATTGCCGCTTCCGTGCATTGGATTTAACGCGGCGATTGTTTTGTTTTGTGTGCTGTGACCAACCTTTCAAGCGGTGCCTGGGTCTCACGCTTACCGGTTTTCAACGTGCCTGCCCGGGGCACCGTAGGGCGGCGGTGCACTTACGTTGGATTGAGTTATCGTGTGCTGCTTCTGCGTTCACGTGGACTACCCTCGAGCTAAGGACACAGGCTCGCGTCCCACGTTCGTCGATGACGTCGTCGTCGATGGTAGTGTTGGTAAGACTTCTTATGTCTTCACATTCGCAATCCGAACGTATATTTACCGCCTCCTTCGGTTAGCAGGCTGCTTACCTTTGAGTGAGTGACGCACGTATCGGTTCTTCACTGTCGTATATAGACGCTTCAAACAAAGTTAGGTGTGATCTCGACCGCTGATCCGAAGGTCGCGAGATCGAATCTCGGTCGCGGCGGCCACATTTTCGACGGAGGCAAGAATGATCGAGACCCGTGTAGTTAGAATAAGGTGCACGTTCAAGAACCCAAAGAGGTAGAAATTTCCCGAACCCTACGCGGCGCCATCTGTAATAATCATATCGTGGTTTTTGGGATGCTAAACAGAACAATAATTATTATAGGTGTAGGAATATTTTCCTAGTCATAGCGCGCTTCGATGGCGTTCATTCTTAGCACTCGATAAATACCTCGCCCTAAAGGAAACAAAAACAGAGAAAAAAGCTCATTGGCTGTTGTGGGAGCTTTCAGTTCGTAATGTTAGAAGTACGATGCGATATATCAACTGATTAAAAAGCTTTACTGTGGTTCTTTGATGCGCGCATTTGCGCGAGATAATAAAATCGGATGCCCTTTTTTTCAGCTGCGAGCTCAAACAAGCTCTGACTAATCCTTAGTAGAATCCAAGTAGCTGCAATTGTCCACCCTCGGAAATCGTGAGAATGCACCAAATTATTGCTTGTAGGTCAGTCGAAGGTTACCGTGTTGCGAAACGAGTGGCGTAGCTGCTCGTCAATTAGCGCTTTGTCAATTAGGGGCCTCCGTCGATTTTGACACTTCTGTGCTAAACATTAACCGGACTGCTTTGACGTGTCGTTTGCTGCTGCACGGCTGATAGTTTTGCTCGTTTTTTCGCTTACGAATAAACTTATAAACGGAAACGCATCATTTTTCACGCCTTTCGGAGATTTACAGAGCACAACCGAACCAAAGAATCGCCGACAACTGTCGCTCGAACTAACGATGCATGATTGATTGATTTGTGGGGTTTAACTTCCCAAAACCACCATTTGATTATGAGAGACGCCGTAGTGGAGGGCTCCGGAAATTTTGACCACCTGGGGTTCTTTAACGTGCACCCAAATCTGAGTACACGGGCCTACAACATTTCCGCCTCCATCGAATGAACGATGCATCACTGCGTTGCATATCCGCTGGTATTCGCGGTAATATTGCTTTATTGCACTCGCTGTAACTGCGACAGTGATAAAAGGCGATGCTTTTATTGTTTAATATGTCAGTGAGTCATAATATTGCTTAAGCATCGCACGCTAAATGATACAATCATGCACCCGTATTTTCGATGGAGGTGAAAGGGCCTGTGTGCTTAGATTTAGGTGCACATCGAATAATCCCAGGTGGTCGAAATTTCCGGAGCCCTTCACTAAGGCGTCTCTCACAATCATGTCGTGGTTTTAGGACGTTACGCCCCCCCCCCCCCCCCCCCGAATTATTATGATTACAAGTACACATAGAAATGACGCAAGTACAAGGGCCGTGTTTGTGCTTGTGTAGGTTCGCGCAATTTGTGTGTGTGCTTGACTGTGACTTTTGCGCGCTGCTCCGTTAATATCATGATTGTTAATATGTTCCGCAGATGTTTGGGACATTGCTTCGTTACGGTACTCATTCTTTCAGTGTAAAATTTGTGTTTCGAAATTTCAGCAATTATCATTCGTATTACAGCAACTGACGTGGTTACCTGTCAGCCTCGTCTCTTGTAGCGTAAATATACCATGGTGATTTTTTTTTTTTTTGAGGGTGAGGGGGGGGGGGCGAGACGGCACCAGAATAAAGAAGACAAGACCCCTTTAAACCACAAGAAAGAATTCAGAACAAAGCGCTTCTCTCAACTGATATCATTTAATACGTCACTCCAACACTGCAAAAAGCGCACATGTATGTACAACCGTGTTTAGATTGACCGGTATTTTTTTTAAAAAAAAGGGCCGTGACACCGTGGCTCCACCGGCAATTATCGGAAGATTTTTTTCATCTAGTCATCGCTTTGACAGTGCATTGTGTTCCTTCCTTATCGTGTTTTTTATTTGCACGATTTTTTTTTCTTTGCATGCACTTTTATGAGTATGCACTCGGAAGTTGTGGTAGTGAGAGCATAGCGCTATGTCCTGCCTTCTTTCTTCTAGTGTCGTTTCGCGCCAAAAAATCGCTACGGATTTAAACCAACCAGCCGGCCAACGCATTGTTTCATGTATACACCTCGTCCTTGCACTACGTTCCGAGCGTATCTCAGTGAGAGTGAGTCAGAAAGTATACCCCTCCCCCCCCCCCCCTTCTTGGAGAAACATGTGTACACTTGTTCTATTCATTACTTATTCATGGTGATATAGGTTTAGCGTAGCCGCTCCTTAATCGGTCACAGCGCTCTGCGTAAAGTGACACTAATGAGACAAACGATTTTTATGTATTTTTCTAGATTTTTTGTTTAACAACAGCAAATGCACAACGCCGACGGCGAAGAAACGTTTTGTAATGAGAAATAGCACAAAAAGAGTGCACACGCTGACGCCTCTTCAATGTTCCGGTGCCATCTTACCGTGACGTCACCAATTTTGACGGTGTCTGTCAAGGCCTGCACCGTTCTTAATTTCTAAAAATGAAGTGCATTATCCACTTAGAGAGCCATACACATAACGCACGAGCTTTCAAGAAGTTATTTGAAAAGAAAAAGAAATAAAAACAGTACCCAAATCGGCTTTATACCACACAATGTGGAAACACTGGAGTGTTCTTCCATGCCATAGCACTTACGACTGCCGCCCGCAGATTTATAAATTATTTAGTGTAACTTTACACAACCAATAAAATGAGTTTAACTTGCTCGAGTATTGGTGAATTTCGGGCAATTTTTTTTTCATGTGACATATTTAGGTCTGATATTTGAAGTCTCACAATTGCATGAAGGACGCCGTATTGGCGATCTGCTTTCCACAACCCGGGGTGGCCCCGCCGCGGTGGTGTAGTGGCTGAGGTACTCGGCTGCTGACCCGCAGGTCGCGGGATCTAATCCCGGCTGCAGCGGCTGCATTTTAGATAGAGGCGAAAATGCTGTAGGCCTGTGTGCTCAGATTTCGGTGCACGTTAAAGAACCCCAGGTGGTTGAAATTTCCGGAGTCCTTCACTACAGCGTCTCTCATAATCATATGGTAGTTTTGGGACGTTGAGCCCCTCGTATCAATCAATCGACAAAGTGGGGTAGTTATGCATGCGCGGATTAAATGCGTGCCATAATTTGTTCGTTTATGTTTCTGGCACCCGTATCGCCCGTATTGTGGTACGTCGCATAAAAAGAAGGAAAGAAAAGAATCAAGCTAGCCCCCTCAGCATGTTTTTATCTACATGGATCTAAGTAAATGAGTGTTTACGCTTATCGCCCGCCATCATAGTAACTAAACCCTCGTTATCGTGATTTAATATAAGCCCATTACAGCTGCTAGGCCTCTTCAGTGGCTTGCTTCTTTCCCGTGCCGGAATCGACACGTTACTTGCACTGTATGGTCGTGATATAGTCCACGCTCACACCACTTAGTTCATACCTGCTTGCATGCGGCCTGTAAAACGATGCTTCAGGGTGTCGCTTGCCCACGGTGTCGACATCATACGATGCAGCCGCCTTGCACGACTGTCAGGATCCCCATTCCCTCCTTTTGTATTTTTCTATCTCCACTGAAGTTCCTATCTCGACTGTAAAGAAGCTCCTTTGGTATAAAATACACATGATCTCTATTCCAGTTTGATTTATACTCATGTTTCTCTACATATGCATTGTCGTAAATTAGCCACAATTTTTTCTATTTGAATGCAAAGCCCTCCCCCTCCTTCCCCCTCCAGATTGGCTGTCGAGTCACCACCATGTCGGTTTTACGCAACTCGACTCTGTTGCTCAAAATGTTGTTGACCTCTGGCCTACGATATACCTACAATCTAGGCGGTACATCTGAATGCCAGGATGTGTACCAAGGCTTCGGAAATAATGCGCTTCTCTCGACTTCTGACGCCCTGGTAATTCTGTAAAACAGATTGTATAGTGGGAACATCGAAGCGGCCTTCTACCCAATTACCTTCCTTCCAAGTTCATTCAGGTGGGAATAAGCCTTTTAGGCAGAACGCCCGTATGGCCGAACAGCTGCGGCTGCTTCGTCAGGATACGACGCGCGCTGCTTCAACTTCAAGTTTCAAGTTGCGTGACGATGCAGCGCGTTTTGGCTGCAACCGAAAGAGGCTATAGCTGCTCAACAGGGACTGCTTGCACTATCATAGTCTGGGTACTGTTCTAGCACTCGATGTGCATGTCAAACTAACCACCCGAACAGCACTCGATCTTTACTCCCATTCTTTGAGGGTGTCCTGCTTGACCACTCCGCCTACACTTCCCTTTCTATTGTCCGCTAAGGTTATCATTTTTCATTGACGCCAAATGCTTACTGTTGCGAAGAAATATTGTTCGGAGCCATGTTGATATATTCCGTACTCGCCCGATAGCTACAGTATGCCGTGCCCATGGAGGGTTCATTTCAAACTTTATGAACAGTGGCTCTCTCAGACTCACGAATCACCCTAAATATTAGCAAAATGACTGGGTTCTAGGACCACTGTTATTATGTATTTTGGTGAACACTATAGAACCCTGTACCTAATGTGTGTCTTTTTAATTACCGGTTTACCGTGATGCTTTTCTTTTTTCTATACCCCCCCCCCCCCCCCACGGTGCATGTAGTATATAGTCTGCCGACCCGAAGGTCATGGGTTCGCACCTTGCCCACGGTGGCAAAATACCGCAGAACCGTGTACTTGGATTTTGATGCACGCTAAGGAACACCAGATGGTCAATATTTCTGGAGCCCTCCACTGCGGCGTTTTTTATAGCGTGGTTTTGTGGCTAAGTATACATATACATATAGCGTGGTTTTGTGGCTAAGTATACATATACATATACATATATTTAGAGAGTTTTAGTACTGCGGAATGGTGCTACGTACGCATCACGCAAGCGCTTTGCGTTACGTGGCGTCGTTTGCCACTAATCGGCTTTTAGTACGCCGTAGTACCCGTGTACGTAACGAGCGTGAAGCGTGTTGCGCCATCTGGTAGATCAAAATAGAAGCACGTGTTGTTGACAGCCAATGTGAGCCAATCCAAGTGTTATAGCCAGATTATGGCCATATTTTAAGCCACAGAGTCGGTTGGTGCTTGCCTTCGATGCCGCCATTTTGCAAAACGAAGTCTCGGGCTGTCGCGAACTTGTTCGAGAGCGGCGCCATCACCTCATACGTACGCACGCACGCATCTCATGCGTGCGTACGTAGCGGCTGCGTACGTAACGCGATACGTGCGCGTTGCTGTCTGCGCATGCGCACTACGCAGAACGTGGCGTCCTTACGTACGCAACGCCGCCACGTACGCAGCGTACGCAGTACTAAAACTCTCTAATATCTTGTATTCTTAAATTTACGCATACAACGATTTCAAGATGATGAGTTCTGACTTTTATTTCAGAAGAAATTGTGCAGGATGCCCACATATAAAGCCCCAAACAACGTGACCGATATCGTCGGGTGCTTTCAGTGATTCTATTCAGTGATAGAGCAAACATTTTAAAGTATATACTGCTATTTATTTTACTTATATTACTTATTTTATTGCCTGTTGTCACACCCGCCTTGCCTTGCTATAAGAGCGAACAGTATAGCATAAGCGTAATATGTGTCATCCGACATGAACAATGCAGGAACGACCGGCGGGCGCTTCGTTTATCTGTTGTCTCTTCGCAGTTAAACATCCCTTTTATAGTAAATAAAGAAGCGAGCCTATGCATAGTCAACCTTACGAAAGTGGTCAGCGAGAAAGACAGGCCCGTGTCGTAATGGCGCCTTTTCTTGCTTTTCATTCTGTGTGATTTATACTTCTACTCTTTTCACCGCTCGGTGCCGGACAGTCCGACGTCCAGACATCTGTATATTCGTGCGTTCTCGAATCGCCGAACCCTCGTTCGCGCCAGCTCTGCGCAGCCAGACACGCGAATCTTGCTTTCTTCTCGCAATTTATCGGCGTCTGCGCTACTCCGAATTGCAACCGACTCGAGCAGTGAGCGGTGTGTGATGGTGGCGGGGGAGCTCTCGCCCGCTGAAAGTCGCTAGGTGCGTGGTGGGGCCCGCAGCATGAAAGTGCTGCTCTCCTCCCGTAATTAATTCTCGGCATCCTGCCATTAATTCGCTCCATATCCCCGCGGACCAACTCGGCTGGCAGTCTGATCGCCTCTGTCGAGCGTGCTTCGCGCGCGCGCCTGTGTGCGGCGCTTGTTGCGTGCTTGTTTCTGGCGGCGCCGGTGCTCCCTTATTGAGTCTGGCGTTTCACATCGGCCGGCGACTCCGTAGACGGACGGGCCCCTCTCACCCACTTGCAGCGTCGCCATGAACCACTTGCCGAGGCAGATTTGGTTCGAAACGCTTGATCCTCCTCACTACGGTGGAGGCGGCCGCGCGCCTGAGTCTTCTTTTTTTTTGTTGTTGTTGTTTTTGGCGAAGCGGCGCAACTGGGTGCTCCCGTGTTAACCGCTACAGCCGGTTGTGCTTGCCGCGACCGGGAAAAGAGCGCCTGCGCTAACGACGGAGCGATGTGGTGTAGTTACGGCCGGTTAACACGCCGCTTGTATCCCGGGCGTCTGCTCGAATAATGCTCGGGCATTTGTCTGCGCGGAGAGAGTGGGAAACGCGAGCCGCAAATGTGGTAGCGTAGCGGCGTGTTCGCCTGGTACGTAATTTGTTTTATGCTATACCGTATAGCGGCTTTGTAATTGATAATTTAGAGCATTGGAAATCCTACTGATGCTTCCTCAAAAACACAGGCTCATTCCGAGTCTTCAGCCCCGCCTGTCAACGCTATATGTGACATTCGCCTGAATCGAATTCGAGGGGGCACTTTAGCAGGAAGACAGCATTCGGCATACTTGTCTTTTGTTTCTATCTTCTAAAAGTTACAGTTTTAATATATAATCTTCAACCCTAGTTCAGAACGGCGGCTGTTACGAGATATTGACAAGTGCGTGAAATGTAGTCTGTGGATGTCAGTCCACGCTTCTTGTTGCAGAAATATTCCGTTTAGTGACGCTCCTAGTAATAATAATTGAAATGGTCTGCACGAAAGAGGGTGAATTGGAATGAAAGGAGAGTGAAGAAAGAAGCGAAAATAAAATGGCGGATGACACCCGTCAACCATAGATTGTGTGTTCAATGTGTCAGTTCGTAGTCAGAACGTTACATCAATATGTGTAGTTTCACGTCGTGAAACCCTGATATGATTACGAGACGCTGTAATGGAGAGCTTTTTCAGTTTTCGACCATCTGTTGTTCTTTAGCGCGCACTTACACCGCAGCACAGTGAACGGGCCATTTCGCCTCCATCGAAATGCGACCGTCGCGGCCGAGGTCGAACCCGCGACTTCCGGGGCCGAGCAAGTGCATCACCACCGTTTAATGGCGCTGCCGTAATTGTGACGTAAGGACCACCTCTGCTTGTGCCTATCGCATCGCGAGTGACGTCATCTTTTTACGAGCTTGTCTCTCGTGCCGCATCCACTGTGAAAACGAAATCCACTCTTTGTTGAGGCGGACGTCAGGTGCTGGCAACGGCAGGTTTCGTGCAGCTGCCTTTTGCGCGTGTGCGTTGCACGTTCAGCAGCTGTGGCAACGGAGAGGTGCCGGGCAATATAATCAGCATCATCATAATTAGCCTCACTGCCCGCACTGCAGGGCGAAGAATTCTCCCATGTTCCGCCAACCAACTGGACGATATCAGCTGGAGGCCATATCTATTTCCACTCACTGTATTCTCTCTGGAAGACGCGCTGTTTTGTCTTGCAGGACCAAGCAGCCATAACGAAATGTTAGACTTCAAGGTTTGTTTCAAATCTTTTGGGGATAACGATGTTTTTTTTGTTTTTTTTTGATGCGCATGAATAGATGACATCCGCTCTTTTCTATAACTGCTCCCATTCATTCAGTTCAATACTACAATCGCACCCGAGGCGTTCTGGTAGCGAGATTAGAGGACCGCCTGTGTACACACATAAATAAAAGTTGATTGCGATATGCTACTATAGCAACAAAAGGTATAATGTATTCGTTATACATGCAATACTTTTATATAAAAAACAAGTTTCAATTCATATTAGCAAAAATGAACGAAAATGACGATAAGTGTTGCTGCTTAAAAACATAATCTTGAAATACTTTCGCTGCGCTTCGACTTATAGTTAATGGCGACCGTATCCATAGTTAGCAAAGTATCCATAGTTTTTATGTGGTATCCATAGTTTTTATGCTCGAGGTTTGGCGTGTGTCGCAGATAGAAAATTATCAGCATCACAAACCGGCACGCACTCTCCATCCACATTCTCTTCTTCAGCTTCGTCCTCTTCGGCTTCGCCTCCAGAATACGTGCGCAAATTAGACCGGAGGGGGTTGCAAAAACTCTGATGTGCGAGAGAGATAACTATAAATAGGGAGATATTGTTGACGAAAAATAATTCGCGAGATGTGAGGTGCGAACGTTTCAATCCCTCAGCTGTCTAAGCACGCTAGGAGAGCTAATAATAATAATAATAATAATAATAATAATAATAATAATAATAATAATAATAATAATAATAATAATAATATCTGAGGTTTTACGTCCCGAAACCACGATATGATTATCAGAGACGCCGTAGTGGAGGGCTCCGGAAATTTCGATCACTTGGGGTTCTTTAACGTGCACCTAAATATAAGTGCAAGGGCCTCAAACATTTCCGCCTCCATCGAAAATGCCGCCGCCGCAGCCGGGATTCGAACCCGCGACCTTCGGGTTAGCAGCCGAGTGCCTTAGCTACTATAGACCACTACGGCGGGGCACACACTAAACTATAACTCTCATAATTGCTCATTTCACTCCGACAAATTTGGGGAAATCGGACGTATATATGCCATACACATGAATGTGAAGGGTCGACTTGGATGATTTGCATATATCAGGTGAAATAGCCTTTTAGGCTGCTTATTCGTGCATTCCGCCTTGGTTAAACTGACATTCAGAAAAGCGAACATGCTGTTGTTGCTCTACGTACACCAATATCGCAGCTGCAGCGCTTTAGCCGCGGTGCAAAAGATGAACTTTGGTGCTTGTAGACGTCTAACAACTTCGAATTAGCATAGTTAAAATGATTGGCGCAACTTGATTAACGTGCCCAACTGTGTATAAGGGAGCCTGCACAGCTATATCCGATAATAAATTGACCAAATTAGCTGAAATCTTAATTACATGAACGCATATCTGGCATGCCCCAAGTGTTTATTTGCCACGTGCCAAAGGAGCAGGAAATGATTGAGACACACTACGTGGCAGGGATGACATCAGGGCAGTTTTAACGCGTGTTGCTCTTCTTCCTATTTTTTTTTTTTTTTGAGAGCTCCGGAGTATAAGTAAATGGTTGTTTATTTTACCTTACTCCCGATCGAATTGCGAACCTGTGACCGCAGGTTTAGCAGCGTGACAGTGCTTAACCTGTTAATTTATAACCATGGCAGGCTATGTCCAAATTTGTCGAGTGAATATCGCAGTGAACTTGCGTGCTTACAACTATATCACCACTTCACAGCATTATAGTGATAGGCTCCCGTGGTGTCCTGGTAAAACTGAGCGTTGAATGGCTGGAATTGAAATGAGAGTTGCATCGTGTTTAAACTAATAAAAAGAGGGGGCGTTTGGTGATGTTCACGATATTTTTCTTGATATGTGCGTTAATTACATACTTTTAAAATCAAAACATTATTACGAATGCTCGTAAACAGCTTTGCCAAAAGTATAGTGGTGATTCTACAATATTGCACAGTTAAGTTTGCTGTGTTTATATACTCATCACTTAGCTGTAAAACACTGTTGTAATTGCGTTAACGTGATTCTGCGAGTGTCTTAACTCACATAACTCGCATCTCTTAAACAGCAGTGGTTCAGGGTATGTTGAGCTAACGACATTGTAATCCTCGGGGCTATACTTTCGTGACGCGGACAACTTAAAATATACAGCTCACACATGTTCACTGTATAGTAGCCTATACTAATATTAGAAACCTTATGGTGCTCGGCTGCGCAGTTTGTCCATCAAGAACTCGTTAAGGAGGACCGGCATCTTCAGCTGTATTTCGATGTTGTGTTCTGTTCTTATTGCGAGCTAGGCTTAACGCTGATGTTTCTTTTTATACTGGCCAGCTACCCTTTTTTTCTTTTCTGTAGAGTTTCTATTGCAGAGGGTAGTGTAGTTTAAGAAGGAAAGAAAGAAGGAAAGAAAAGTGAGAAAAATATGGCCGAGCATCGTCGGATATTAAAGCAGGAAGCTGCGTGGGGACGCGAGTAATGGTGCGGTTGCCACCTGCCACTGGCAGAAGTTTGTCCGCAACATTTTTTTTTCTTTCTTGTGCATCGCATTAACATCATCACGCGTCAAGGTGCCTGTAGCATTGCTTCTAGATCTTCATGCGAAATTCCCAGTGACATGTACTTTCAGAAAGTAAAAGTGAGAACCATCTACTCGTTGGCTTCATCATCATCAGTCTGACTACGCCCACTGCAGGGCAAAGGCCTCTCCCATGTTCCTCCAATCAACCCGGTCATCCTGTGCTTGCCGCTGTCACGTTATGCCTCCGAACTTCTTACTTTCATCTGCCCCCTGATTTTCTATTTCCCCTTCATGCGTTTGCCTATACTCCTTGAATGCAGCCATTTTACCCTTAATGACCTGCTGTTATCCTGCTAACGCACTACGTGCGAGGTCCATGTTCAATATTTTTTCTTGATTTAAACTATGGTATTCTCAACTCCCGTTTGTTCCCTGACCTGCTCTGCTCTCTTTCTGTCTATCGAGGTTACACATATCAGCTTCCTTTCCATTGCTCGATGAGTCGTCATTAGTTTAAGTTGAGCCCCCTTAGTGAACTTCTAGCTTTCTGCTCTGTCGGTAAGCATCGGTAAGATGCAGGTGTTAAATAAGTTCCACTTGAGCGGTGCTGGTGGACTACAAGTCATGGTTTGAGAATGCTTCCCAAATGTGCTTCACCCTATCCTTATAATAGTCATTTCACTCGGATGGTACGGCTGCGCGGTTGACCTAATCAGACGTATTCCCCTTTACATTTATTTAGTGTCTCGCCACCTACCGCACAGCGCCGTTCTCTGTTCGTCGTTTGCAGCACGAAGCCCCCCCCCCCCCCCCCAAAAAAAAAAAAAAATTTTTTTGGAAACAAACCTTATATAGGTCGCGCTTATATGATTTAGAACACCAGGTACTTATCGAAGAAAGAGTAGAAATCGTAGATAAGAAAAGGCAGGGAGATTGGCGAGTTTATGACAACCGGTTTGCTACCCTACTATCCGAACAGGGAACGTTAGGCCAGGAAATGCATAAGAGTCATTAACTGTGGTCATTGACTGTAGTGTACTAATTAGTACGAAAATGAAAATGGAATAATGCGTATGACAGACCATCCTTTGTGCCCCGTGTTCCCTATACTTTTACAGCGAAACCTAGCTGTTGTGAGATCACAACAACGGTCACGCGCAGCGCTGTAGTTGTCCGTCGCTGCCGCTGCTGGTGCACTATCGCACGAAATGAAAAATAAAAGAACTCGAAATAAAATATGCGAAGGCCACAGTAGGATTAGAACCCAGGTCCACTGCGCGCCAGTCCTGTATAGCACCGCTGAGCTTACGCCGGCGCGCGAAACTACTTTCAAAACTGCTTTTAGGCAGGTTTGATGTCGGGAATGGAATCACGTTAATTCATTTGAATTATAAAGTGTTTTAGGACAGCAATGAAACAACCATGGAGGCGTCACACAATGCGAATTGCGTAACGAGTGGGTCGTCCAATGTTACAACCCATTACGAAAGCTTGTTCTTCGTCTCCTATTAATTGTAGCACATACCCACTTCAGGCGTAATTCTTTCTTGTCGTCAGCCCCTGGATGAAACACAGTATTCGCACAAAATTGGTTGCAAGTGTTTAGAGGATACCACGCTTTTTTGAAGAATGATGAAGGATAGCATAGTGAATGCCGGCCTACGTACTACACAAAATTTATGATTATTTATGGTGCAGTGGGTACCCAGGAAGTGTGCTTATAGCACTTGCCCAATGTTTTGAAAGGGCTCTGAAAGGCCGCTTTTCCAGCTTTCGCTGTGACTGTGCTACACGTTTCGCGCAGGCCTGGCCTTTATTGATCTACTTGTCCACCGGATTCATTTAATTGTGTCTAACAAAGAAACGAGCCCTCAGAAAAAAAAAGGCCGTTGTTTCGTGCTCGTACCTTACATGATATTCGTTCACTTGTTTGTTCGGTAGTCGATACGCAAAGATTCTGAAATATTGACATGGTTGTTATGTCAATAATAGAACTGCTATCTTGAAGTTTTCATCATTGTTTTCAGCTTGATAAAAAAATGCCAGCGTATCAGAAAATGCGAAATATACGGTGTTCTGTTAAAATGTGTCATTCATCTTCAGCACAAATATGGTGCTATTTGTGGGAGAAAGACATGATACTATGCAAATCTTCTTGCGCATGGAAGATGCACGGTTCTTTGTGAAACTTAGTGCAGAATAACTGTAGCATTTCAACGGAACCGTATGATTCGTTACCTTTAATTCACGTAGGCTTTGGATATTTAGGGCACCTGCGATTTCAGTTCATTGTTTCACTACATCAAGAGCATCTTCATGAAAGGCAAACTAAAAACAACACTTTCGTTTTGCTGTAGCCCAACGGATGTCGTTTCACCGTACTACGCGTTTCGTCATCGTGGTCGACTGAATGCATCTTCTGCTTATAACAGAACAGAGATTACTTCAGTTGACCCATGGCTGTTAAGTGAGTCATTCATTCACCAGTATTCACACTTAGATGAAATAGTTCTACCAGTATGTGTGTGTAAGTCGTTCACATGTGTGGTAAACACCTCATCAGTATTCAAGCCAATAGATCTCTAGCTTTCCGCATTTACAAGAAACATTCGCTTTATAAAACGACTAACGATGGCACGCCTGTACTTTTTTAACGTGGCTCTCGCTCTTGACCATTGAAAACTAGTGAGCTATCTCACCTGGCCTACTTTGCACACCGTTGAGAACTCATAAAGCTGTAGTCCTGTAATCCTCCGGCGTACACAAACGTTGTCAGGCTGACCATAAGTGAGCTGAATTACCTTCAGTCATGTCGCACAGCGCGGAACTTGGAATGAATTTCGACCGCCCCAGTGGAATCTTTAAGGCGCGCCGGAGTCGAAGTGCGCGAGTGTTTTGGACTTTCGTCCTGACCGAATTGCGGCAGTTGTAGCTGTGAGTCGAACCCGCGAAGCTCCCGAGAAGCTCGCCGGGAAGCCAATTAACGCCGCCGCTCGCGTCGACCACGTTGGTTGGCGTCGTCTGCCGCAGCGGCGACGTCCGGTGCGAGGCCGGCGTGACCGGCTGACGGGTCCTTTTTGGCGCGCTCGTGGGCCGCGCCAACATGGCGTCTACCCGGCGGCAAGGTCAAGAGTGCATAACCAGTTCTCGCTGTCTGCCGCTTGCCTCGCTCTGTCCCCTTGTTGTAGTGGCCGGCCACCCCCTCCTCTCCTCTTTGAGCACCGCTACAAGTTGTGACGTCACTCTCTGGCTGCACTCGTTCTCTTGCGGCGGCGCATTTGTACTTCGCACGCGAGCCCCGACATTGCTGCCTGCGGCAGCGTGGTGGCCACTACTTCGTCCATTGTCCGAGTGTGCGCGGCTCCGACCCTCGTGTCACGATGCTTTACGGAGCAATGGCGCCCGTTCGCAAAGGCAAAGGGGGAAGGAATGAAACCTTTCACATTTGTTTAATTGGGAAAGGACACGTATCGCCACAGTTATACAGAAACACTGATAGTCAGCGCTGTCTAATGCCAATTTTTTTAGCCTGATTTGTAACAACAACAACAACAATAGTAACAACAACAACAATAGCAACAATAACAACAACAATAAAAATAATAATAATTCATCGGTTTAGCGTCCAAAAACCACGACGTGATTTTGATAGACGCCTTAGTGGAGGGCTTCGGAAATTTTGACTACTTAGACTGGTTAACGTGCGCCTAAACCTAAGTCTGCGGGCCTCGAACATTTTCGCCTCGACCGACAATGCGGCTGCCGCGGCCAGGATTCGATCCCGTCACCTACGGGTCGAGCATTATTACCATTAAAGCACCACGGCGGGTCTAATTTGCGATCGGATACAGTGAGTTGATTGCGAGGCACATACGATGAAACAATTTTTTTGTTGTTGTTCAGCCTCCTCGGTCACGTCACGCATTTTTCATGGTTTTCGTGTTGTGTATGGAGCAAAAGAATGCCGCCTTCTCTGTTCGGTGAGACATGCCGCTCTGTGAAGCAGCACCCGTTTCGAAGATTTACTTTTAACACTGTGCTATTAATTTACCGAGAGATCGGCCACGTCGCTGAGTAGAACGGCAGAAAGATATATGGAGTGCTGAACGTAAGAAGTTCGCAGGCATTGATGGAAGCAGCTTGCACGAGACAAGGTAATTTGGAAAATCGTATCACAGGCCCTCTTACTACAGTGGGCCCCTGATATGTCTGGAAATGACGAATCAGGGGTACCATTAATCTCAAGATTTCGTTTCCCGCCGTAGCGAGTGTTCCTTCCACAACGTATGGTATATAGAAAATTTTTTTGTCATTCTATTCACTGGCCTCTTCTTCAAGCGAGTGATTGTGATTCAGGCATGTCCTTAGTTGTGCGTGGATTTCTGAGTGCGGAGAACTTTAGCGGGCCGAGCTGTCGTAAGCTGACGCATGCTGTAATCGTACGCTGTCGTATAGTCGCTATAGATGTAAAATGCAAAATCAGATATAGCATAGACATCAGTAGCATATTAAGCGTGCTCGCGCGAACCATTTCTTCCTCTTGTTGCTCGGACGCCTTAATGATGATATTACGCGATTGGCGCAATACGGGCTCGAGCTGTCGTATGCTATCGTTGCTCGCCGCAATTCATACAAAACGACGTAACGAAAATTTAAAACAGGAAGCGAGCGAGTAATATAAAAGAAGGATAAAAGTAGGAAGAAAAGTAGAAATGAATAGAGAAAAACGCAAAAAAAACTGGAAAAGAGAACAATCAAAAGGCAACCGAGAAGAAGCGACGAAGGCTGTCCAGCTCCACTGCCTTAATTTTTTATTATTCCCGCACAAATTGCTCCTCAGCTTGCCAGAAGATTTGTCGTTAGAAGTTAAAACACGTCAGAAGAATGCCGCTATGGCTTGATCAGGTGTACGTCGCCATTAGTTGCATCCTGTGAAGGGCTTCAAAGCGGAGGCTGGAGTGACGCTTTCGGTGGGCGCTTTGAAATTTAAGTTAATTGGTGTGGAATATAAGTGCACACACACACATACACACATTTTTTCAACATCTGTCCCGGTCGGAAATTTTTCTATTTCGCTTTAGAAAGTTTAGTTCCCAGCTTGGAAATGTTTTTTTTTTTTTTTCAGTGCGCCTGTCAAAACACTGATAGGAGAGGATTTCCAAGTGCATTTACGAACGCGATGGTTAATAGCTGCTGGGGTAACAAAGAAGGTAAGGAACACAATTTAGCACTACAGGAGCCCATTGACAATCAATATAAACGTGTGAAATCAATCGCCGCTTGTGAATTACCTCTGGTGGTTTCTTTTTGCTTAATCAGGGTGGAAAGCGGATTTTCGATGAAACAGTGAATACCGGTACGTCTTTTGCTGTTATAGTTTGTCGCTCATTTCTCAATTTTTTTACCATTGAAAACCGTTTAACGTGAGAGCGTCAAGAACTCGTTTCACAAAAATTCCCGTGTCGTCATCAATGTCGGCGTCGGCGTTGTTGGTTGGGAATAAGAATTAGGTTTTGCCCTGACCACAAAATTGAGAAAAGGCAAATGAAATAAAATTTTGGGTTTGAGTGAATACCGACTCAAGCCGTCTGCGTGGCAAAGCACGTGTTCTATGTATCACAGAGCCATGTTATTAATAGTTCTATACTGCGTGCTTCTAAAAAAAAAAGAAATAGGGTTGATTCTTCCGTCATAGGGATGGATAAAACACGAAAGTAAAACGTATTCTTACGAAAGTGGTTTATTATTTACCGTGCATTCAAATAGGATAGCTCGCGCTCTGCTTATTGGTGTTTGACAGTTTGGAATGTCATGCAGTGGTAAGAGTCTCCTTAACGCATGTAATATTGCGTAGCAGAGGTGTAAAATGGCGTCAGGCGTCAAAAGATATGAATTGACTAATGAGGGGGTGCTTTAAAGGCCCATTCATTACAAAGGGCTCAGGGATATTTAATCACCATCAGCATCAGGGGCACCGATAAAGCGAGCAGCTGCGTTGGTCCGCGTCTTGCCTTATACGGACGTGATACTGGGCCCTTCGCTGATTCTCAGAAAGTTATGGCGTGGCGGGCACATTTACTGTATTCTTGCTTCAGCCATTCTCGGACAGTTTGATATGGCGAATGTCGCGCGCACATTCGTTTGTTTCTTCAGGGCATTGTTGAGGTATGCGATCGCAACGCGCACGAGGCACGATTACGCCATCTCGTTCTACTCTTCAAGGCGTCCTTTACGTTTTTTTTTGTTCGACTGTATGCTTTGGTGGCGTTGTACGATTCTCGTTTCTACCCAAGCGACGAAATTTTGAAACTTCTGCTGAAAAATATTCCAACAGATGGCCGCAGAAAAGAACAGGAAAGTAAACTATAAATAAAGACAAATCTCGCAAAGGCACCTGCCCGATGTGTAGAACGTTGCGGCTGCCAAGACTCGTTCATAAGCGAAAGAAACTAGAAGCGAGAATCAAGCGATAATTAATTTTTTTTGTCTGTAGGAGGCGAATAATTAGCAATAGTTACCAAAAAAAACTGGGGCGTCACGCAATGACGTCATCTCCAGCACTGTTTTTTCGGCACCATGCTTGAGAAAACTAATGTCATACGTAAGCGACGAGCAGACACTGTGAGACTGACACAGAATTGTATTTCCGACAGGCCTTCTGAGCAACGTCCCCACATCTCTTTACTGGGCTGTATATGAGCAGGGGCCAGTTGCACTTCGTGCTACAACCAGATCTGGCAAATGCAGTGATGGAAGTGCGGCTTCAATTGCTCCAAAGTGCCCCAAATGAGAATTGCCGCTTCATGCTGCTACAAAGAACAATTTTTGTTAGTAATTGCTCCAAACCTGCTCTGAAATGACACCGAGGGAACGAGAATGACAAATTTTCACTTTTTGACCGACTCATAAGTCCTAAAGAAACGGAAAATAATCTCTGTACTGTCGTCTCAGTGTGCTATCAGTGCGCAGAATTATCGGCTCTCACCTCATTTGTGTGACAAGAACTGGAAATTAATCATAAAGCTGATATGGCTGTTTTTTTTTCCTCAGCTGTACATGCAGGCTAGTGTGGTGAAATGTGAAAATGACCAGGAATGTTTTTACCCCATAACGATCATTTTCTGCTTAGATGGCAACTGTTATATGGGACTATGGTTACTTCTAAGATGTGGCGCTCCGCTTTTTCGGTTTTATATAATTTCTGCCACAAATTCTAGTATTTTAAATTATAGCCTACTTCACAGCCTACTTATGACAGCCTGCCATTGTTTGTTTCATGAAATTTACATTGATTGTTGTCTTTTAAATAAATCAGTATTTACGAAATGCTTCGACAATGCTTTGAACGCCAAACAATGTGTGGAAGATTTAATATGATCTCCTAAAACACCAGTAGCTGCTCTAAACTAGTTTTTTTTTTTCTGCTCTGAAAATGTTTGTGGCTGTTCCAAAACATTATTTTTCCTGCTACAAAGGATGCTCCAAAAGTAAAAAGTCACTTCTATCACTGCAAATGTTACCCAGCTAACAAGCAAATCATTATCAATAAAGAATCCCGAGAAAAGCGGCGCGACTTTACCGAAGACGCTCGTAACAAGAGGAAATTGAAGGAATCGTACCACTCTTCAAAATATCTTTCTTTTAATTCATGTAAAAGGTATTGCAATACACTCTTAAAAAAAATGGAGTGACGTACTCTCCATTTAGGGAGGAACGGCGATGTCCTCAATGTTCGTCTTCAAATAGAGAAACGTTGCTCCCTCATCCACGGAGAAACACGTTTCTCCTTATGAAAATCAACATGGCTGTCCCCCGGCGAAGCGAGTAGGCTTAGCAAATGCAACGATTCTCGACCGGTAAGGAGTACACGGCACTGAAAGTTACAAAAAACGGTCCCGCTGAGCTTGATATTGAACGAAATTGTTATAAAAACAAGCAGACGAACCTGTGGCGGTGAACGCATCGCGAAAGAGAACGATGGAGCAAGTACGTTTCGTTCGGTCAGCGAAGCCACGTTCACTCCGAAAGACACGGTTTCTGCAGAGCCCTCACCTGAAGAGTGCATGCTAGGCTTGCTGTATTTATTTCTCGCAGATTCACATAGTGTAGCGACGTTATCCATGCGTTTACGGGTCCGCAGGTCACGAGATGTGCCTCCAAACCAAACACTCGATCGCAGCGAAACCATTCCGAATCCGTAGTGAAGCTTTGATAGATAGATGTTCAACGATATATAAATGGCTGGAGGTGTGAAAGCGTCAAAGCAATGAAGTAAGTAGTAGGTGGCGCCATCTGGAGGGATTGATCAAAGTTAAAAAAAAAGTTGACTGCCGTGACGTTTGTTGTTATTACCCACTATCACAGCTCCCTTGCGGATATTTTACGCATCAACCCATTCAAGACCACTTACGGACACCGAAAGCTTATTATATGCAATCCATATAGCAACACATGCACACATGCTCACATAGTACACAAATAGTACGCAACAAGTACACTAGGGTATACGCTAACAAGTACGCAACAAGAGCACAATCAACCATTCAAAACGAACGGCTCACACCTCGACGTGTTTACTCTCACTCTACTGTGAAAGCGCGCCAGCTTATATAGCGATGAATTTCAACTGACCTGAGTGGCACAGGTTACAAGTAGGTTTTCTTACACTTTTTTTCACGTTTTTTATCAATACCACAACATGCGCACACGTAAATATATTGTATCTGATGCTTAGGTACACCTTAGTTAATCAATGGTTGCACAGTAATGAACGGAATAATTACTAGAGCTTATCAGGTTTTCACGAAGGCGGATGCCCCAAGCCGTGCTTAGAATGCCCATGGCAATTCGAACGCTGCGCCATCTGTCGACCACTGCCACAGTTACTTTTTTTTTCTTGAAGCCTCTGAGAGTGCAAACACTTGCCACGCGTTAGCCATTTCGGAGGTCACGTTTTTTTTTCTTCTTACTTGGAGAGGGCGCAGTATGCAGACCAAACTTTGTCTCCGTCGTAGTAGGTGTTCTGTGGTCACGTCGACCTCGTTTAGTTGCTTCGTCTTAACGTTTACTTATATTCTTTTTACGTGCGTACCACAAGTGTGACCGTAAGCCATGGATACAGTACACCACTAGCCCTTCAATGACAAGGTTTTTGATGCGGTAACGACCGTCCTAGCAGTGTATACGTGCGTTACAACGCGGGTCTTGCGAGATAAATAAGCGATGACCTCGCATCCGACGGTATTTTTTCGTGAGCCATGACAGTGGCTGTTGGCGTCGCGGGAGCTCTCATACTTGAATGGAGGAACTATCGCTGCAGTTGCGCAAGTTTACTATAACTTTATATAATGTTGTGTCTGCATACTTTTCTGCTTCAGATGCCTCTCGCGATTCGCCTCGCGTGTCAACTTGCAATCATAGTGCGTGCCACAATTTTGTTGTTATCGCTGTGGCTGTGGTGGTTATTACTCTGGATTCGGAATACTCTTTTCACAAAGGTGAGTGAGCGTTAGTACTTACTTGCTGTGCACAGCTGCTACTAGAAGTGCATTTTGTGCGGAGTTTCTCACGACAAAGGAGAATCATGGACGAGAAAGACATACTGCTCGCGTGCATAATTCCTTCCTACTTCTCAGTGCTGGCATGGGCAATTCAAAACGAATGCGGTTGAGAATTTGGTTTAACCTACAGAAGTCATTGGTTCACTTTTTACAAACGTTTAGTTATGATGATGTTTAAAATGTTTCTGATGGTTTTAATCTAGTCTGGCGAATAAACGCTCGGTGAAACTTCGCAGCCTGTTTCCCTTTGTGCTTTCACCTGCCGGCGTAGCATAGCCTTATTGGGTGTCGTGTGACTATGCTGATGGACGCAGGTACGACTTCCGGCCACGGCGGCCGTATTCGAATGGGGGTAAATTGCAAAGAACATCCATATGGTGGTAGTGGCACGTATAACTCTATCAATTGTATATGATCGTACTTTCACGCATGGACTGTAGAGTGGTATCAGGTTTCCTACACTATTGAAAAATTAAGTGTGATGCTTTTTTACGCGCCTCGTTGAATTCATGAGTGCTGTTGGTGCCGTGCGAAACTAAAAATGCGTGGGCTTACCAAGTATGTCGACACCGAAAAAAATCATTATTTTTTTTACACTCTAAGGTAATCGATAAAGCAAGACTGCTTGGGAAGCAGAGCTCCTTGTATTCGTGACAAATTGGTAGTATGAAACAACACGAGACACACATGGAAGTGTGCGGAGCATCGTGCGAGTGCCTGACGATAAAAAAAAAGAGAGGCTGTTACTCTATACTAATAAAACAAAAGAAAACGTCATTCCTGCATTGCTTACAACAATCTTAGGTTAAAGCAATCGCTCGCGACTGGCCGCGGGCGGCTATAGGCTTGGCGTGCGCATGCGCGCGAGCAAGACCCCCGTGATTGAGGAGTAACTTGAACGCTGAAGGAGAAACGTTGCTCCTTTGGTCCTTGCCGCGAGAGGGCGCGACAGGTAAAGCGCCCGAAAGGGAGGAAGTCGCTGCGCCGAAGGAGGAACGGAGCCCGTTTCTCCATTCTCGCTCCTTTTTTTTTTAGAGCGTAGGATGGAAAGGTGGGCTAGTTGGTAATTCATGATGGTTCAGCGAACTGGGAGCGCGGGGGTAAACACAGACACAAAGCAAAGAGGCGGCACACAGCACAAGCGCTCGTGCTGTGTGCCTCCTCTTTGCTTTGTGTCTGTGTTTACCCCCGCGCTCCCAGTTCGCTGAACCATCATGTAAAAGGTGTCACTAAAGTACGAAGGGCAGTTCGAAAATTTGCTTGAAATGTCTTGTACAGCGAACATATGCGCAACTCGGAACGAAATCACATACTTCTTTACATTGTCTCCACGGTAGTCTTTATTCGATTGAATTCGCTTTTGCCAGTGCTCTAATTATGTTTCCCGTTGATTCCAGTGACGAATATTTGACCTGCACCGATAATCGAGAATTGGGCATTAAGTGAGTAACAAGCGTGCTATTGGTTAACGTGATAATCTCTAAGGTGACTGTGTGCTGGAAAAATGCAAGCCCCCCCCTCCCCCCCCCAAAAAAAAAAAAAAAACGCGACAAGTGTCTCGGTGAAAAAAAGGAAGCTCAAATCCGCTTACTATGAGCGGAACCGGCCAGCTGTGGCTATAGACCCAGCCCGGTTCAACTTTCTTGCGTGTCTCTTTGAGAAACCGTTTCTCTGGGCGTGCTTGTTATTCCCCCATCATGCGCCAGCCAGCGCTTGAAGAGGGACGACGGCCTCGTCGTTGGGTGCGTGCGACGCACGAGGATTAGCCTCAAGAACCGAATGAGCGTCCGGTCCTGCTGTGAAAGCCGTATAGTATAGGCGTGCTGCTGCGGCTTCGCCGGCGCGAGCTGCTGCTCTCGACTCGAGCGCGATGTTCCGCTTCGCGCGACCTGTCACAACAAGGCTCTTGCATCTTAGCCGCCCAGCGGGCCGCCAGTCACTTCCTTAATCGACTTCCTGGATTACCGAGGCAAGAAAGCCGAAACGACCGCCTCGCCCATGCGGCCGCTTTGTTGCTTGTTTCTCGACGGCTGCCACGTCTAGCGGCAACATTCGAGTGGCCGCGAGGTGTTTCCCCTGCCAACAAGCGAGGACTTAGCGCTGAGCAGCTTGTTCGTTGCAAAATATTGAGCTGCTCTCACTCATCCACGAAGAGCGGCGGCGGTTCATTGAAAAATGGAGTAGTCGAGATGCCCTATATATAAGCTCTCGACAACAATGAAGTTACGAATGAACTAAGTGGAAGTAGGGGTGTATCCGCGATCAATACACAAACTTGATAAGACGAACACATTTAATTTCGACCCTGTATGAACAACCTGTTTATGAGGAAATGTATGACTGGATGTTTCGTTAGTAAAAAAGCAACTTTAAAAGGAACACTGCAGTTTTCTTCGCAAAGGCGTTCGTCCGTAAAAGTTGTTCTGACTAAAACCGACCACCTTCGCTAATACGTCCGACATCGCGAATGGCTAGCGCTCTCTTACAAAATATTCTAGCGTGAAAGCTTTTTAGTCCTTTTAGCACTTAACTTTTATTTTTGTCGGAGACTTGTCTGTTTGTGTTTTGTGAATAGTGGGGACATCAGATGAATACAAGCGAAGAATTCAGCCATTGGTTCAAGAATTTACGTTTGTGAACATGACGTCAAGTTATATCATCCGGCCTTAGTGTTTGCGAAATGAGAAAAATGGCTTCTAATTATTTCTACTGCTCACTTGAGTACACAGAATGTGAACGAACGTACTATTTGTCAAAGTGATATTCATCAAAACAGCTTCACGACGTCTTGCCGGGAATTCCTTCCACTACGGCGTCTCTCATAATCAAATGGTGGTTTGGGGGCGTTAAACCCCACAAATCAATCAAATCAATCAATCATCGACGTCTTGCCAGAAATGGCGCTTACCCGCCACAGCTTACGCGCCTCGGCTTCACCCGATACCTTCGGTCACGCTTTTTCCGCTTTGTGGTCCCCAGATCCGTAAACATTTTTTAGTTTTGATATCAGTCACGGTGAAGATAATTGAAGAAATATTCGCCCAAGAATGAGCAGTCTTGCTTTCATTTCCGAGGGGGAATGATATGTGGTATAGTGTCAATCGGCACCGCCAGGGCCGTAAAGATTGTTGCTAGCACTTTAGAGGTCTGGACTGTTGTATTGCTGCTGTCGTCGTCTCATTTATGGCCGCCGTAAGGCTAGTAAAACCATCTGTAGCATACTCAGCTCGTGCTCGCGCCCAGGAGGTGTTCTTTCTCTGGTTCGTCGAGTGACTTGATGATATGATGTGTGGAGCACATTGAGTGTACGGTTTATCGTATACTGTCGCTGCTTGGCGTAGCGCCGGCAATACCAGGTGTTAAAGTACGAAATAAAGGACGAAAGTGAGATAGAGGGAGAGAAAGGAAGGAAACAGACGAAATAAAGGACGAAAGTGAGATAGAGGGAGAGAAAGGAAGGAAACAGAAAGAAATTATAAATAAAAACAGAAAAAAAATCCGGAAAAGAGAAAAACAGATAGAGAGACTGAAAGAAAGACAAAGCGGAAGAGAAAGAAAGAAGGCTGAAAAGTTCCGCACTTAATGTTGTTTTTTTTTTGTTAATACGAATCATTACGCCTTAAAGCGCCGCATACAGCATCCTTGCTCTTCGTGGCTGCTTCTGTTTCGCATCAATGTCAAGGAAACAAAAATGTTTTTGCTCTTTGAATATACGTGGTGTAACACGAACAAAGAAAGTAAGGTGTGCTTTTTTGGTCATTCATGCGGGGCACGTGAGAATAGGGGCTCGTGTTACTCGCATATTGAAGAATCTGTTTCGCCGCATGGGCGAAACAATGAGTGCAACAGCAAACAAAAAAAGGGGTGGAGGGGGGGAGAATGTCAGAAATATCGCCAAGTAGCTCGATACTATAGCAGCTTCCTTCTCAAGCACAAAGAAGGGCGCTCCAAAAGGACGTGCAGGCATTCACCGGACAAGTGGGAGCTAAGAAATATCATATAGTTGTTGCGCCGTTATGTTTCAGGAACGCCCTGCACGTGTCGACAGCGCAGAACCCGATGCTCCTTGACATTTTTTTTTTGTTTTGTGTAGCGTGCGGAATGACACCCCTGCGTCTCCTGCCACGTGGTTGATTGATATGTGTGGTTTAACGTCCCAAAACCACCACGTGATTGTGAGAGACGCCGTAGTGGAGGGCTCCGGAAATTTCGACCACCTGGGGTTCTTTAACGTGCTCCCAAATCTGAGCACACGGGCCTACAACGTTTCCGCCTCCATTGAAAACGCAGCCGCGGCAGCCGGGATTCGATCCCGCGACCTGCGGGTCAGCAGCCGAGTACTTCAGCCATTAGACCAGCGCGGCGGGGCTGCCACGTGGTTGCGTCTAATGCAAATGTGCGCGGTCTTCTTCCAGTTTTTTTTTTTTTTTTTGTCCTCATCACGAGTGGACACAAAAAAGGGTCCCTTTTTCATGCCCGTCTAAAGGGCAGTTTTCAAATAGAAAAAATGCACAAGCAATGCGTAGAAGTAAACACACTCAAGCTCCTCCGAGATCTGAATACCGCCAGCGTCATGTGTGCATCTACAGATAGGTTGCCACAATTATGCCGGTACATGCATGACGTGAGGCTGAGTGTTTTTTTTTATTATTTTTTTATTACATTGCGTGTGGCTGAGTAGTTTTTCCAGCATGCTGGGGAGCGCGTAGTCGGTGGTTTGATTCCGCGATCCGGTGCCGTGGATTATTTTTTCATCCCATTTATTTTTATGCCTTTCTTATGTATATGCATGCTTATCGGGGAGCATGACGCTGACGGCGACGGTAAAAATCAACCATGAGCGTCCGTATAACTGCTGCAGCGCAATGGAAAACAGCGAAAGGTCGATGATTTACCGCATATTGTACAGTGATAACCCCAGCTATAGTACATGCCTCACCTCTTGTCGTGCTTGGCTTGTTTGCTTATTGTGTACTTGAATTAATATGCCCCGGCGTTAACGCTCTGCTTCTGCCAGGCGACACGTCTTTGGGGGTTGTCGTACGAAGGCAACAATAGTCTGCAGTTGAAGATTTCACTGTGTGCCAATTTATTAAAAATTGGGCCAGTTGGTTGACTTGCATGCAAGAAAACAAAATTGTAATGAAAGCCGAAAAACCCGACACTTTTGTTGTTTAACTTTCTCGTCGCCCCGCCGTGGTGGTCTAGTGGCTAAGGTACTCGGCTGCTGACCCGCAGGGCGCGGGTTCGAATCCCGGCTGCGGCGGCTGCATTTCCGATGGAGGCGGAAATGTTGTAGGCCCGTGTGCTCAGATTTGGGTGCACGTTAAAGAACCCCAGGTGGTCTAAATTTCCGGATCCCTCCACTACGGCGTCTCTCATAATCATATAGTGGTTTTGGGACGTTAAACCCCACATATCAATCAATCAATCAATCAATCAATCAATCAACTTTCTCGTCCGACAAAACTTTCGCCGCCGAATGTTTTCTTGTGCTTGTTTATGTGTAACCGTCACTCAGTGAAATAACTTAGTTGGGCAGTGCGCTCGTTTTGTTCGCCGTCCTCGTGATTTGTGCTGTTTACCATCATTCGTCGTGAGCATTGCATAGGAACTGTATTTCGCAAGATGTGACATGACAGCTTTCTCACGTGCCATTCTTTATTGGCAAGCTCGTGAAAACAACGTTAATAATAATTATCGTGATTTAATGTGCCAAAACGAGTAGGATAGGCATTGTAGTGAAGAGCTCTGAAAGTTTCGGCCACCTGGGACTCCTTAATGGGCACCTAAATCTGAGCACGTGGTCCTTAAGCACTTCCGCCTTCATCGAAAGTGCAGCCGTCGAGGCCGGGATTTGATCTTGCAACTTCCGAGTCAGAATTCGAGCATCTTAACTACTACACCACCGTTGCGGGTAAAAACAATAGTCCGCCGAAAAAAAAAAAACGAAAGCTATGTCACATAATTACTATTTTTACTTGAAATAGCCATTTACCTTAGGTTCTGGTGATTCTTTTTTGGGATGTTAACCGTGCAAACCATTTTATATCTTGAAATCCTAAATTAACAATGATACAGTAGACGCAAACGCACGAAAACGGTTGTATTGGTGCGTAGAACTCGTGCTAGCCTGTCGTCATGGGGTACCATGGTTCGCTAATTGGTATTGATTTACGTTTCAAGGTAGCGAGCTGACCGTGAGGAAAGAAATCTCAATTGAAAGCTAACGCTTTGTCCTTCGTCTTACAAGGTTTCTCCTTGGTTCCATGTTTCACCGATTCTCCTTCATGCAGTTGCTATATACCGCATACCCAAGCATTTACAGCGCATCCACTAAGTACCCATAGCTTCCGAAGTGAACCCACATCGTTCCGCCATATCCGGATTCTGCGGACAAAATGATAGGTTCACAAGTACGGTGCTTCCGTGTGGTGCGCTTGCGTTCGGCAGTCACCCGCATTTTGCAACGCTATATGTGCACTTATACTGCCTCGTCGAGAATGTTTACGTTCCATTGCGGGACTCCCCGTTGATTGCAGCCCTGCCGGACGGTTATAGAGCCATGCCTTTGTGCGGGCATGAGGTCCACGGCTGAGATCAGTCAAGGGCTCTGTCAACACAGCATACATTTGCGGATCGGTCGCGCGTAACAAAGCAGGACGTCTCGTATAGACGTTGTGGATCGCGACAGCGTTGACCACTGGCGAGGTCTCGACCCGTATAGCGCGGAGAGGGACAGTATTTGTTCGTGGTTTTATTGGCGCAATTGCGGCGTAGTGTGTGGGTTTAATCGACGCACTTATAACGCTGAAAAGTTCGCGAATGAAACGTTGGCGCAGTTTTCGCACATTTTTCAGCTCGAATTTCGACGCTAATGTAAACTTGATCTAGTATGCGCTCGTTTTTCTGCTGTATTGTCAGCATATCGTATTCTTTTTGATTCAATAACAATTCTTCAAATCTTCTTAATGTCTTTCTTAAAGGCGGGCGCGTGTTGTCGACCTTCATTTGTTTAGAAAAAAGTTAACGATTTAGTGTGATGTACTATGGGAGAGGATAAAGCCGCTCTGTGGGCGTCACACTTGATGATGCCCTGTATACAAAAACTATACGGGCAAACGTCTGTAACGCTCATGGTGAATTCACCCAGCAGAAAGCAACGTAGCCTGGATGATCACCCATTGGGTTTATCTTATACAATTTCAGCTCTCTCGGCATGCTTGTCTCTCCTCACATGGTGCTGCTTTCCGTATTGGTAGAGTTGCAGTTTTACGGCCCTATAAGTAAGCCCCACACGTGTGTTGTTTTCAGTCATCTATACTTAAATGTCGCATTGTGTGGATTTTTAAA
This sequence comes from Rhipicephalus microplus, assembly GCF_043290135.1. Classification (NCBI taxonomy): domain Eukaryota; kingdom Metazoa; phylum Arthropoda; class Arachnida; order Ixodida; family Ixodidae; genus Rhipicephalus; species Rhipicephalus microplus. Next base: position 286,385,546 of record NC_134701.1, read on the forward strand.
CCGCTTTAATCTGTACCTCGCCAGCCCCATCGCCGAGCTATCTATATGAATAGTGCTTCCTTCTATGAAGGAAAGAAGTGAAAATTTAAGGGCTCTTTTTCTTTGTTAGACACAATAATAGTGAGAAGTAATTCACAATGAAGGCAATGAATGCACAGGGGATGTTATATCAGTAGTAATTGTGGTGTCAGTGGAAAGAAAGCAAAGTGAATGAAAAGATAGTTTGCCGCTAGCAGGTACCGAACCTTCGCACTTTCGATAACGCGTCTATCTGGTCTATACCTACGAAGCCTAAGTGGCGGCCTTCTCTCCGTCCGCTTTATAAGGTGTATATGTGCATTTTTAAACGTGAGTGTGAATTGGTGCTGCCAGAAGCCGTTACGGCTTTTTTTGCGCCGTTTGTGAAGTTTGTGCAGTCCCTGGCGCTTTTAACACTTGTATTCGTTCGTATATGTATATAACTCAGATATTCTAAAGAATCAAGCTACACATACCAAGCTAGTGCTCACCTGCTATCCGTAATGGACCTTATTGCAATACTCTGTGTCTCTGTATGAGGTTTCAATTTTACCACGTGTAAAGACTGCCCTGTTTAGCTGTCATTCTGACGCCCACGGTGGCCCGTAGGGCGGGTATCTGCCATATCTGCGCCATTATCCATCGTCCTGCACTTTTTTGCTTTGTGTAACTTGTTACCCCCCCCCTTTTTTTTTATTTCAGTCATCAATTGACCAATGCCCGTAAAGCGTACAGCAAGGATCACCCAAGGTCAGTATTATTTTTTTTTTACTTGCGCCGTATGCGTTCATCACTTTCATTGCGTTGAGAGATAAAAAAAAATTGTAAGACCAAAGCCGGTGAAAATGAAGTATAAGAAGACTTCTATCGTATAGCCAGGAATCCGACAGCCACGATCTTGTCCGTCATGCGCGCTGATCACTTAGCCACACCAATACTGTAGAGCCGACTTCTGCCACTATAAGATTGTTGGTCACGAAGTGTCGTCATAATATTGCTATTCTTGTCCCGCGCTTGTTCTGCGAATCTCGCACGCCTATAAGACACATCTATTTTAATGTTCTATGTGCTTCTACGCGGGATGGTTCGCGGATGCAAAGCAAAGGAAAAGAAAAAAGTCAGCTGTACAAGAAAGACGCAGTATGGCGAATTCATGGGGTGCTCTGATAACGAGAAAAACAAATTGTTGTAGCCTAAAATAAACGACAGTTCTTCGAAGAGCTCTGAAATATCCGCATTGTCTTTCCATTTACATCCCGCGGGACTCGTCAAGTGCTGTGCTGAACTGAAAAACAACAAAGACAAACTTAAAAAGGAAGAAATAAAGGGGGAAAATGACTAATAACGAAAGATGTCGCGTCATCTCCGTACAATCTCGAGGAGGGGAGCGCACTTAAGAACGAAGCTGGAGAGCGCGCGCCGGGTCTTCGCTTCAGCGCGCATTTTCTTAGAGCGATGCGGCCGCATTAAAAGCGGAGAAGAGGGGAGTGGGGGGGGGGGGGGAATGTAGTGCTTTTCCGCCGAGACTTCATAACCGCGCGGTTTATGCAAATGAGCGCGCGTCTCTTGAGAAGCGCCGAGAGAGAGCACAGCGCCCCCCCTTTTCCGCCTGGAGGTGGACGACGCAAACAAACCGCCCGCGGAGCTCGACCCACTCCACCCTTTTCGTCCGCGGCCACCCGGACGGTGTGCAGCGCAAGTAAGCGGAGGTCAGTGTTTAGAGTCACCCGCCGAGATGGTCCCGCAGCTCCTCTGCGATGCGGCCGCCGGATTTCGCTTAATTCCCGTCGCGAACAGCTTATGTCGTCTCGTTCTGGTCTCGCAGATTCTCGGCTACTTCAGGAATGCCGCTTCAGCAGCGGCTGCTGCTGTCCCTTACAGGCGCGCACTCAGCGTGAATGAATGTTTACATTTCCCCGCGGCGTAGGACAGAGCCGCATTTATTGATGCGTCGTGGTTGGCACAGTCTAGCCGTCGCGCAAATAACGGGCGGCTTATGTAGCACCGGTGCTGTGCGCCGAAGAGAAGGTGGAATTCGCGCCCTGAAAAAATGGTGTACTTACGTTTATGAAATGAATGAATGAAATCATTCGAAGTCTTGGAACGCCGGCACAGAGCAATCAATCTCGATTATGCCTACACAACGTCGCTTTTATGAAATTGCAGCTGATGTTCCCTGCGGTTATCAATGTCTTAGCGTCTCTGACTCCCTAGTTCAAGAAAAGTTATCATAGATATAAGAGAGGAAGAGAGACCTGTTTTTTATTGATTGTTATCCCAATCACTAAAGACCCACCTGATCGTTTGTTGTGTGTAAGGCTATGACAGGTTTACTATTTTTTTTTTGTAGTTTCTGATGTAAAGTTTAACGTTCGTTGACGCGTTAAGTACACTGCAGATACGCTGCAATATTGGTACTTTCAAAATTACAGAGCTTAGGAACAAACTTACTAGCTTTCTTCGTTTCTTGATTGATTGATATGTGGGGTTTAATGTCCCAACACCACCATGTGATTATGAGAGACGCCGTAGCTAGTGGAGGGCTCCGGAAATTTCGACCACCTGGAGTTCATTAACGTGCACCCGAATCTGAGCACACGGGCCTACAACATTTCTGCCTCCATCGGAAATGCAGCTGCCGCAGCCGGGATTCGATCCCGCGACGTGCGGGTCAGCAGCCGAGTACCTGAGCCACTAGACCACCACGGCGGGGCTTTCTTCGTTTCTTCATGATTATGCACGCAGTAAGGTGAACAAAAATACGATCTAGCAGACGACTGCCGCGCTCTAGTATCAGGCCTTTTAATTAGCGTTAGCGGCATATTTGAGCGCTGACTGCAACGCACTCCGGTGGCTTGATAAACTGAACAGAAAAATTAAGACTATAGTAGTAGGCAAAAAGAAAAAAGAATTGAGGCAAGTGTGGTGTAAACTATATGCACGCGTGCATGTCACTTCAGCTGAAATAGGGTGCCATTAATCGTTTAATGACAAGTGCTATACCTGCATGAAAGGCTAGGGTATGTAACTCTTCGCCGTTCACGTCTTCTCAAACTACGCGTGCTTTTAGTGAAATGAACAGCCCATAAATATTTGTTCTTGCGTTGGTAGTTAGCAGGAAAATAAATGAGTGGCAAACGTGTGCATAGGACGTTTGCATGCAGGCAGTGCACGCATTGCTGATATTTGATAGCGCAAAATGTTTTCCCCGGGTTCCCATGATTAAAGAAAAATCAAAGATGGCATGCTTTTTGTCCTTTCTCTTCGTGTGCAAACGAATGACGTCTCAAAAACAATTGTTAATATAAAAGAGAACGTTATTTCTGGCTAGCGCATTTTTGTGTATGAGATATGACAAAATCAACGCTGAGTTCTCGTATCACGGGTTCATTGGCCTATCTTTTAATTCCTTTTAGAAAAAAAAATCGGTGAAACAGTGAGACCATTTTCATTTATGCAACTCAAGCAGCGATTTGTTTATATGCTCGGAACGATGCAGCTTTGCTGCAGTCTAGTTCTAAGTGCATGCCGTCGTGTGCTTAGAGTGTTATTTGCATAGCTCTTCTCGCTATGTCCTAAGTTTACCGACCTCTAGATCTGTGGGAACATGTACATCTGTGGTTCTCTAAAAGCATTGCTCAGTATACACACGATGTTTCACGCTGGCCGTGTGCATGTTCGCCCTCGTCGGTTTGTTTCGTGTTCATTCGTGTGCGCGTGCGCATTTCGTTGGGCGCAGTTTTAATCGCCACACCGCGTACCAACATCCCGAGTACTCCTGTTCCACTCTTTCGAGAGAGAGGAAGCCGGACAACAGAGACATTGATTGATTTGTGGGGTGTAACGTCCCAAAACCACCATATGATTATGAGAGACGCCGTAGTGGAGGGCTCCGGAAATTTCGACCACCTGGGGTTCTTTAACGTGCACCCAAATCTGAGCACACGGGCCTACGACATTTCCGCCTCCATCGGAAATGCAGCCGCCGCAGCTGGGATTCGAACCCGCGACCTGCGGGTTCGAATCCCAGCTCGGTCAGGGTTCGGTCAGCAGCCGAGTACCTTAGCCACTAGACCACCGCGGCGGGGCCAGACAACAGAAGCAGGGTGGTTAACCATACCATAGATATACGTTGGCCTCTTCTTCCCGGCGCATGGTCATGCTTCTAGTCGAGAGCCTTTCAATGTCTTTACGAGTTTGCGTGCTCTAACGAGCTGTGCTCTCAAACATTCGGCTTGTGGGGTTGACTTATCAGACAGCCCAAACACACGCTACGCTATTGTTAAACACGTATAAACGCAGATGCTTCCCGACTGTCCACTAACCATAAACAGTCGCGAATGTGTACGTTGAATGAACTTTGAAAAATTGATAAAGCATTCTTTCGAAGCCTTATTCTTATTTCATTTGTATGTAGTTTTCATCACTGCATGCAATAAAATATCGTTAATTCGAACTCGAAGGGGTCTGTAGAGTTGTTCGAATTAGGGAGCGTGCAGCGCTAGAATTAACGGACATCTCGTGTGCACACAGCGTGGACAAAACCTTTCTTCGAAATAAAGTCACCTCATTCCCAGAAATTGGGGACATCTGGACGTGGCACAATCTCTCGGCGACAGGAACGGCGGCCTGCCGTAACTGAATGGGATATGGGTGAGAAAAATCATACCTCTTGAATAAAGCTAGGTATCGAAAACGACTTTCGGTTTTATGTAGAAGAGACGACCTCCTACATTTTGGTGAAATCGCAGTATCGCGCTACTAAAGCGTGGGGCTTCCCAGGACAATTGAACACCATCCATATAAATACATGCATTGGATCCCATTGTTAAATATTAAGCACTAGCGGCGGCTGCATTTCCGATGGAGGCGGAAATGTCGTAGGCCCGTGTGCTCAGATTTGGGTGCACGTTAAAGAACCCCAGGTGGTCAAAATTTCCGGAGTCCTCCACTACGGCGTCTCTCATAATCATATGGTGGTTTTGGGACGTTAAACTTCACAAATCAATCAATCAAATATTAAGCACTACAGGAGCGGTCGCGCGGTTTGTAATGTGATACTGTAATTTTGCCAGGCTGTTGAAATGTACCTCAGATGTATAAAACGAGAGTCGTTTTTGATAGATGGTTTTTTTTCGTCAGATAAGATTTTTTTTCGCCTATTTCCCGTTCAGTTATGACAAGCCACTGCTGCGGCCGACAAGAGGTGGCGCTGCGTGCACGTGTCCCCGAATCCTGGTGATTCTGGTCTCGTTACCGCGAATCAAATGCGATTACACGTTCATAGAAGTTGAATCGTAAATTAGGTTCATATAGCTCTGAAAGCGAACATAATTAATTGATCATTCAGTGACACGCCATCAACAAGCGCCTACATGCATTTACGTGAGTAGTGAGTTTCATGTGATGATATCTCATGCCCTTTTATTCCGTTCAGCATGTATTTTTACATGGGAGAGCTAGCGCAATAAAAATGAAAGCAATCAAATTTAAACGCAGTCAGTCATTCGCGTTTGCTTGCGTTTCTTCAGTCGTGACTCCACGACTAGCACTTGAACAAAAGCCCTGGTTGAGAAACGCTTCTGCTTCGTTGTTTTGCATCCGTAGTAAATTTCGTTTGGTTATGCAAAACGTTGTGATCACTCTGGGTCGACTTCTACGAAGAGCGATGAAAATAAGTGACTCCCAGTTCGAAGTAACTGCTGTCCATACCAACGCGTTAGAATTATTGGTAGTTTTCGGCCATAGATATAGATAAAGTGGTTGCAAGAATATATATATATTAGAACCTATAACCCACTCAGGTGCCGCCATGATAGGATACTCAGCTATCGGGTGATGTGCGCGCTTGCACTCTCCACTGCATGTTGCAATAACTCCTAACATTTATAAAGACGATAGTCTTTCTTGGGGACCTTCGACGCAAAAAAATCTTGGTCTGTCTGTCTGTTTGTCCACCTTTAACGGTACTGGGTACTCTAAACGGCACCAGCTGATATTCCAAACAGCCTACCCCATCCGTAGGGCCCACCAATGTTGCTGATGATCCAGCGTTCTCGCTTGTGCAATTGTCAATTTTAAAAGCAAACATTACGCATATACGAGGTGCCATAACAACACGTATATATTCTGTATATGCGTCTTTTACTAGAAAATGCATACATAAGTAATTCTGAGGACCGTAGCGTTTATCACGCGGCGCTGACCATGCAACGCTTGCACGATAATACAAGTGTTTCCAACGCTTCGCTAAGACGACGCGGTGGTGGCACCTACCCGTTGCCTTGCGTACTACATCTTATCAACCCTGAGACGGGCGTGCACGCCCGTCTCAGAGCCTCGCGCTTTGTTTTTCAAAATAACTGCCAGATAGCGCTCATGTCTCACGTGTGGCGTGACTTGAAGCGCTCGTTCGCCTCCGCTGCACACTCGAGGCACTTTAACGCAGCGCCTCCAGAATACCATTCACCAATTTTCTTGCGCAGAACATCAAATAAACGTTTTCTGCATTCTCTCCAGACGCAAGACTATCGTCTTTCGGTGACATTTGCATATTAACACGCAGATACGGGCCATTTTTTTCTCTTTCTTGAACCTCTGTGGCATCGCAGTAAGAGACTGCTACAGAAGGTAGAGTTGTTGTCTGATGGCAACAAAAAATACGGACGACGAAGCCCAAGCATTCCGGCGGAATCGGCTGCATGGCCCCGCTCCCGAATGTTGATAAGACTTGATACGGTACAAGGATGGTGACGCCATGCATCTAACAAATGAAACTGCAAACGATTTTTCTCGAGCGCAGCAAATTACATAAATGACCATTGTATCTTTTTTAAGAGTAGTCGATATAAACATCAAACAATTTTAGTGTGTTTATAATAGACGTGAACACACTTGTTTATGATTTATACTGAGAGAATTGAGTGTTTTAAACTGATATATTTGACTCAGTGTGATTGATTGATTGATTGATTGATTGATATGTGGGGTTTAACGTCCCAAAACCACCATATGATTATGAGAGACGCCGTAGTGGAGGGCTCCGGAATTTTCGACCACCTGGGGTTCTTTAACGTGCACCCAAATCTTAGCACACGGGCCTACGACATTTCCTCCTCCATCGTAAATGCAGCCGCCGCAGCTGGGATTTGAACCTGTGACCTGCGGTTCAGCAGCCGAGTACCTTAGCCACTAGACCACCGTGGTGGGGCAAAATTGATATATTTGGAGCCTCGTTCAAGTATTCTAGTGACAACAATGACGGTCATTGTTGTCATTACAAACGTTGAACGTTCCTAGATGTTATCGTTTTGGTGGTTATAGCTTTTTCGGCACAGGTTTTTTTCCAGTCTGTATATTAACTCTATGACTTCTCAAACTACGGGTCGTTGAGTGGAACGCATAACGCATATATTGATTCTCGTATTTACGCCATCGTGACTCAGCAAACAATTGTGTGTGTGTGTGTGTGTGTGTGTGTGTGTGTGTGTGTGTGTGTGTGTGTGTGTGTGTGTGTGTGTGTGTGTGTGTGTGTGTCACTGCAGTGTGACGCGCGCACGCACGTACGCACTGCTATGGCAGTGCCGAACTGTGTCCGCCAGCGCGAGTCGGTGACAAAGCGCTGTATGGCTGACCAAGGATGTTGGTACAGCGATTTTTGTGCGGAGCAGTGTGTCATCGCAGCTGTGAGCGCGCATTCCTCTGACATAAGCGTATCGGCGCCCGTGTGCACGTGGTCGTTTGACGTTGATGTTGAAAGCCGATACCAACATCACGGAACTTTGTCCACGACACCTGCGCGTCTACCTCGGCAAGAAACGGCCTATTCTTGCATCGCCGCCGCATATCGTGTTTCGAACTCTGCGCGAGTTGTGCTTTTGTTGTCGCCTATACGCGAGCTGACGCGCGTAGCTGGCGTTTGCATGATCTTGCCTATTGCTGTAGCAGCACGCAATGTCGGGTGGGACTATTTCTGGCTGTCGCCTACCGGCTGCCTTTGTTTTTATCTCTATTTATTTGAATATGTGATGCGCCATGAAGGCAGTTTCATGGCCGCTGGATATAAAACAAAAAGTGTTGTTTTTTATCCAGCGGCCGGGTTAGTTTTCAGGGCAGCGTTAAAAAAAATCCGCAGATCCCACGTATCTTATTTGGAAATCAATGTTATGCGAACCAGATAGATAGATATGTGGGGTTTAACGTCCCAAAACCACCATATGATTGAGAGACGCCGTAGTGGAGGGCTCCGGAAATTTTGACCACCTGGGGTTCTTTAACGTGCACCCAAATCTGAGCACACGGGCTTGCAACATTTCCGCCTCCATCAGAAATGCAGCCGCCGCAGCCGGGATTCGAACCCGCGACCTGCGGGTCAGCAGCCGAGTACCTTAGCCACTAGACCACCGCTGCGGGGCGTTATGCGAAGCATGCGAACGGATAGTGACTAGGTTGTAATTTTTTTTTCATTGGACGAGACGTTACGAGGTAGCGCTCAAAACATGTACAAATCATTGCACAGGCATGCGATAAACAGCCGCATATGTATTACATAACCAGTTGTTAACAGTTGCGTAACGTTGCCAACACCAACATGAATATTCGCAACGCAAGAAACGGTAAGCTGATATGACGTGCTGGTGCAAGTGAAGATGGACACTTCTACATAAATTAACTTCAGTGGATGGCGCCTAACTACATCTGACACTGACATGAAGTGACGGCTGTATAGTACATATGTAATATTTATAAAATTACCAGCACTGCAACCATAACTGACGTTTCATGGACATTAGGGCCTATTTTAAATGTAGTTTTCAGAGCTGGCGTGGCTCTAAGATAGAATACTTGATTGCCACGCAGAATGCTGGGATTTAATTCCTGTTGGAACCGTGACAATTATTCCCAGTATCCATCGGGTCAACGCTGACTGAGCTAGCTTTTTCTCAACGCTCACGCGTTAAAATTAACCGTTCTTGCCGTTCCTGGGTAAATATAAACTGTCAATCACTTGTGGTACATACTCGCATGCCTGTGACACATACCCGCCCGCGGATATTTGCCACACGTCTGGTGGAAAGGGTTTGACAACGTACGCACGGGATCGCAATATAATTCATGTCATGACCAGCGAGTCATATTCTTCAAACCATCATACCCCCCCCCCCCCCCCCCATACTCAATTTGGTTTACCCCATGTGAGGGAGAGATCACGATAAAACCCAGCTCTGGCTTGCTGGCTGCATGCATGCTTGCTGAAAGTGTCTGCAGTGCGCACAGAAATGCTTCGCATTTAATATTCAAGCCATAAAGACACGTTTATACAGTGCAAGATTGTTGAAGCAGCCGTATTTACAGCTGAAAAACATGACGCTGCGCATCCATCGTGGCATTGTAAAAAATAATAGAAAGTGTACATATTGAGGTACTATGGATTAATTTTGACTCGCCGGGTTTTTTCTAGGTGCAATCAAATAAAATCACGCTAGTGCCTTTTTTTTTTACATAGTGCGGAGCATCTTGGGCCCGGCTTCTCGTCCATACATCTCACATGGCGTGATCACGCTCTTCGTAAAGCGCTCAACACAGACCATAGCAAGGCTAGCAATGCTCAAATTGGGTTTGAAATGAACGAACAAGGTCTAACATAAAGATGTTAGCTGAGATGGCGAATACGTAATCGCATTAATCAATTTAGGATCACTAAAACGTTCGGAAAAGGTGGAGCTGCCTTCGGCGTGGTGCATTAGAATGGCGTCACCCCTTTGATGAGCGAGAAAATGGCCATGCCTGTGCGTCAGCGCTGCATCGCTACATGGCTGCACCTGATGTATAGAAAGCAGCCTGATGGAACTCGCTGCGCACGACGCCCATCTTGAATGCCGTAACAAGCAGGGAGATGGCGATACGCAGACAAGAGAGAGAGAGAGAGAAATAATTAAAAGAGACAGGGAGGTTAACCTAGACGAACTGGTTTGCTACCCTGTACGGGGGTGGGAAAAAGGGTCGGAAGGAGGATAGCTATAGAGAGATATAAAATAAATTAGAAAAAAAAACACATGCGCACACATTCAGGGAGTTCCGATCACAGTCGTTTGGACAGGCCGGTTAAACGCAAGAAGCGCATGAGCGCCTTCACAGCCTTCTTCTGCGACATAAAGTCCTGTCGGCAGCGCAGGAGTCTTTCTTCCGAAAGAGGCTGGTTGTCCAGTTCATCTAGTGCATTGCAGAGTGACTGTCTCTGCGAGCAGTATTGTGGGCATTCACACATAATGTGCCAAGTTGTTTCATCACTGCCACAATGGTTGCATGCAGCAGTGTCAGCCATTCCTATGCGGAACGCGTACGCATTGGTAAATGCGACGCCCAACCATAATCTGCACAGCATAGTAGCGTCTCGTCGGCGTAATTCCGGAGGAATTCGAAGACTGAGAGTTGGGTCTAAAGTACCTAACCGTGCATGGAAGAAATGTGACTCGTTCCATTGTGACGTGGTGCGCTTGCGAGCAAGCATGCGGAGTTTCCGTGCAGCGTCAGTTCTGGAAAGCGGAATTGAAAGTGCAGGAAAAAGTAGTGCACATGTCGCACTCGCATGCAGATAGCGAATCATTCCAATAACATCTTGCTCGTACTTGGTAAACCCCACATGCTTACATCAAACACTGGCGTCATCGCCGTTTCAGCAAATGGAGCCGTGGGAACTCTAGGAAGGAGAATCGCGGGGTTCCCGTGCTACGCACTTCCTCAGGCTTCACTATTGGAGCTGAAATACCTTTTTTTTTTTTTTTCGTGTCACCCCTTGCGAAATACGGAATCATCTCAGCAGCGCGACGCCTCCACGGCGGGTATCAAGTATTATTGATCTCAGCACTGATTGGAACATTACCTCATGCTAATCACCTTGAGCTCTTTATGGGAAAACGAGAGAGAAAAGAAAGAGGGGGGGGGGGGGGGTTCTTTCATTGCATGCCATAATTAGTTGTTCCCAGGGCTCAGTGGTGGTCCGAGAAAGCGCCAGGTGGGTGGACCATCGTGTTTTTTTTTTTTTCAGATGCCAAGTATACTGTACAAGATGAGGTAATATCTATTTTCAGTATGCAACACTGCTTTCGAGAGTGGTCTTTGCGCTGTTCGCGAACTCTGTATACACAGGAGGCGTTTCACGCTTATTCAAACAAGAAAAGAAGGCTCACGATACATGCATGGCTCTCGTACATCTCGATTGGGTCACGCTCGATTTCGTGGTCCTCGCGCTGGGAAAGGGAAGGCGAAGGTCAGCTTCCCTGGGCGCACAAAACGCACGCACTGTGATGGCCACCTATAGAGGCTGCCGCGGTGGGCCGGCTCTGTCGGCATTCGTGTAGCAGAGCACTCGAGACGGCCAGGGTTTGAGTGGAATGGCCGATCCGGGGCCTTCTCCACTTGGCCCCACTTGAGGCACGGCCACCGAGCCGTTTACAGCCCCCTTCTTCACTCACTCAGCGGAAGGCGGCCGCGTGGGCGAGCTGTCTCCGGGCGGTTCCGGATGCTTCGACAATTGGACGCAGCATCCGACCGAAGTGATGCTGTGCTGTGCCGGATGGCGAGTATCGATTGGAGAAGTAATGACAGGTTTATCGGTTGCTATTAGTTGTAGATATATAATAAACAGATATAAATAGAGAGAGAGAGAGAGAGGGAGGGAGAGAATGGTTAAACAGAAAAACCGATTGCCCAGTTCTCAAGCATGTGTAGGTACCATTTTCATGCATTATTGAGGAAAATGTATATATCGCTTGTCTGTGTCGCAATAAATATTATTTGCGAGCATCGTACAGTGTGTTGTTTTCTGGTTCACGCCTTCTTGCGCTTACCGGTTTCAAAAACAAACCAGAGAACAAGCAGAACTTTGGGAGAAGCCCGCAAAGTTCACAAAAAGAAAACATCTTCATCTGCTCGTTTGTAACACGAAGCTACAAGCGAGTGGACACGGATTTCTGAGAAGTGAAGTTCCTTAGTTGACAGAAATTTCGCTATGGACCCGGACTCGCAGGTCTTTATTCAGCCTTAAATTTTTAAGCAGCGAGGACGACGAGAGAAAGGGCAGATATTGCACAAGACGAACGAGTGCTGACTAAGGAGTGACAATTTTATTCGGACAAAAACGCACACACAGAAGGTGTGTGCCCCCTGCGGGTTAGTATAAAATTAGAGACGTTTAGTGGCTCTGTCACGTTTTGTGAAGAATACCACTGCTGGATTGTGATAACGCGTTTCCAGAGAACACAAAATTGTGTCTGTAGGCCTTGTACTATTCTAATGATCTATAAATAATGTGTGTGTGTGTGTGTGTGTGTGTGTGTGTGTGTGTGTGTGTGTGTGTGTGTGTGTTGCGGGCGTGAGAGATATAAAAATTGCCTTGGCGTCAAGTACACATTGTATAGTTTTGCTCATAACTGCCTTTCGGCAGAGCTAGGGAAACAAGCACACTTCACTGGCCTACCACATACGACAGTATAATAGATGCGGTTACGGAAAGTTAGTTCGCTTTATGCCGAGCATGCTGACGCTGTAGTTAGTTTTGTGTCTCTCGTTCATAAGCTCTGAACAGCCAGATGTACGCATTGCGTGGGTTTTTTCGTGACGTCTCCTTCGGTCAGCATTAGCAGTGCTGCAGTCAACTTCATCGAGAAAGGCCGCAGTGAAACGAGGCGAACTTTTTCTTCTTCAAAGCGTGGGCTCTGTTTGCCTAAAGGACTATTTGGCCACTAAACCTGCTGTGCCGTATATCTTCCAGCAGTGAACCATCTTGAGCGTGCGTCTTGTTTTCTTTTAGTTGTTTTTAAGTTCCTTTTGCTCGCGTGCGCACGGCAGATACGAACGAAGTAACTTGTAGCAGAACTTAAGCCGTTCTCTGTGTCAACTTGTCCCCCGTTTTTCCTTGAGAGTTGCGTTGGATACCGCGTGCGCGGGAAGAGGGAGGCGGTGCTAGGAGGGAAAGCTTGGCTCTACCACGACAACAGTTGGCATGCGGGCTGAAGTGCCGTCGTCCCAGCCAGGATCCGAACCACTTCTTCCCTCGGCTGTAAGGTTGAACGAGCAAGCTGCGGAGCGCCAATTCCGAGGACCCCTTCTACGGCACAGACGTGTTCTGTGCGGGTCGGCAACGGTGGGCTCCTCGCGTTTGCTCTGGTTATTTGTTCGCAACCAGATGGCGCTCTCGCGTATCGGCGTGCCTGGCAATTTCACTATACCCCCCCCCCCCCTCTCCGGCTGCGTTTTCCCATTCATTTCTTTTCTTCAATTTCTCTTACTTATATTCGCCTGTGTACTGGTAACATTCCTTTTTGTGCCGTTGTTTATATACTGTCTGTATTTTCCCGCATACTCCTGCTAAGTGGATGCGTTCCTTGTTCGTTGCGCTTAGAAAATAAGCCGCTTCCTTCGGGGCTGTCGCTCATGCTGAATGTCGGACAGGGACAGTCCGAACTACGAAATGGACCAAGCTCGCCGAAACGAAATGCACACGGAGGCAAGAAAACACGCACCCCCGCTTGCGGTATCCACAAGAAGTAAACAAAACAATGAGTAATTTATAGATACGTAAGTTCAGTTTACTACGCGAGTGCTTCCCATTACTTGGCCCTCTTTCTTTCTACGTCTCGCTTCTCCCCGGATGTTTTCCTCCTCCGACGCGTAGTGTCGGCCCGTGTCCTATAGCCGTATGCCCACGTGGCTTCGTGGAGGCCATTCCCAGGTTTCAAAGCGCCTCTCGCGGTCAGTTTGCGCAGCTGCGTTTTTCGGCTCTGTTTCTTCGAATGATTATTACTGCTCTTGTTTTACACTGTTTACCGGAAGAAAGGAACACTGCAAGAACCCCAGGTGGTCGAAATTTCCGGAGCCCTCCACTACGGCGTCTCTCATAATCATATGGTGGTTTCGGGACGTTAAACCCCACATGTCAATCAATCAGAAAGGAACACTGCTTAGACGTCATTCTTCTCGCTTTGATCGAAATGTCTACCTGGTCTATTAGTTTCTTGTTTTATTCTCATTCCACTTTTCCCACCGGGATTTGTGCATAGAACGTTCCTGCTCGGCCTGTCCTTTTTTAACGCGTTGGTGTGTTCGTGCATGCAACGTCACTTTAACTTTCAACGTTGTGACGGTCCACTAGAGCAACGCTCCAACAGAGGTTCGCTTCGTTCTGTCTCTATGTTTTTACCTTCGTGCTCTTTCGGTTTACTTCGGTTTGCTTCGGGCGCAAATAACGGCGATTAACTTACGCGTCGTTATTTCGCAGCCATGCGTAAGAGCTGGCGCTGGCCGATGAATGTAGGTCGTAAAGAAAATATCCGCTTGAAAAGTTCGGCCTCTCTCTCTTTTTCCCCCTTTTCGAAAGCTTGTTCAACTTTGAGTAAAGCGCACGGTAAAAATACAGTGCTATCAGCGAGATACTATTTCTAACTCAAAAAAAAAAAAAATAGCGGGGATCTCTCGCCGCTATACGTGTGAAAGAGTAACGCGTAGAACGTGGAAAATATAGTAATAACAAAACATCGCAGAGGTCAGGAGGGCGGAACCGCGCTATAAAACGAGGAGCCAGAATATTACCATGGCGACACTTTGTTCGCTACTTAAACTTTTTTGAATATTTATCGTAAAATACGCACAGTTTTATGCATACGGTTTTGCGTATGTTTTCGCTATCGAATGGATACCCGAAAAGCTTTTTTTAAAAAATGAAAGAAAAAACATTTGCGTTTTTATCAGCGTTGCCTTTATGCTACCGCCTTTTAGCCTTGCTCAAATTGCTTCCCTGCATGCAGACAGCTGCGTTTGCTTCTGGCTGTCACTAGATAACGATAGCGTTTCGACAGTGCCGCGCGTATGATATACTGGCGGGCTTCAGTGCGGAGTCGGGCTTCTTATTATGCTCGTGTGTTAGAGCTCCGGGCGTTTAATAACTCCCTAGAGCGGCGGAGCTTCGCTGGGTGGTCTTCGCAGCTGAGAATAATATGTTCTTTTCAGGGTTGGCGCGTTGAACGAAGCTTTCGTGCGTCGTTCTGTAAGGAGATTACTGAAAAAAAATGCGCAATATAAACACAAACGCCCATCCAGCTGCCCACGCAATATATCGCGTGGCCCTGTTAAACCTCTGCTCTCGCTCTGTCTCGCTCGCGGTGTTGCCGGCGTTGCTGAGAACGGGCCGAGCTTCGGTTTTGTGTGGAAACGGCGCCCGAGGATGGAGTTCATGCACGATAAAACCGTTCAGCTCTCGCTGGATACCGGCGCCGACAAATCTGTGGGTGACTATATTGTAAGGCAACGTAAGGTACCAGGGATGGTTGGTAGTCGAAGATAACAAAAAAGCGCTGCAGAGAGAGGACCAGGGGACCGGAAAGCACTCTCCACCACTTGTGAGGCAACGTTTTGGCTGCAAGACACTTCTTTATCTTGTCGAGCCTCTGCCCCACAACACTGGTCAGGCAGATGATGATGAGTATGTACATATGATAAAATGACGCGCATGAATAATGTTCACGATACATCCAACGCAGTTTGTTCACCATACCATGGTTGTGCTAGCCTGTAGCCAATCATGTAGCAGCTGATGGCATGTTCTAGTCTCTTTATGTATCGAGTTATAGCAGACAACTTTTCCTGTACGTGGATGCGCAAGTTCGGCTAGCCTGTTCCCTCTATAGGTCCGCTTTTTGCAGAACTCTACAGTTTTGCTTGAACAGTATACTGATCTCATCATTTGGCGGCGCAGTTTGCACGGAGTTAAGCGGTTTAATTTCAAAGCAGGATTAAGGGATCTCATGGTTCAGGTAGAGCGTGCTTCCATGCATGGCGAGCGCACGTTATGAAAGCGTCTCTAACGCCCGCGTGGGGGCGCGACGATCAGCGAACCGGTATATATATCCCGTACGTTTGTCGTCCTTGCGAAACTGATACGTACACGAGGAGTTAGCAGTTATTTGCTGCGATCTATATTCCATGCATCATAAGTCCACTGTACATACTTCGGTGTATCCATCCTTCGTGAGCAACGCGACTGACGTATCTCAGGTGTAGGTTATGCCGATGGACTTCATGGAAACGGTGATGCCTGTTGACAGTGCGTGCCGCGGCGACACGCGGCAAAGGGCTCTTGATCTCGGCATTGGTGTTGCAACGCGAACGTGTTTGCTCTTTTCTTTCTTGACACCAACGTTAAAAGACGTGCGTTTTCATATATAGTGTACGTTCTACAGTATATTATTTCGGTTCGCTTGTCCGGGAACCTCCGGTTTGTGTTTGAAACGTCTTGTCAACAAAAAGAGAAAAAAATGAAATATGAAAATGAGATACCCATAAAGAAACTCCACTGTTTCTAGAGAAAACAAAATCTGCCGCTTTCATTCTATCTTTTGTTCCTCTGCACGTACTATAATGGTTAATATGGGTAAATAGCGTTTTTTTTTACTGCACATTTCAAGCTCTCGCTGAAGACACGCTGAGAACGTGACGAAGACGTGATGAAGTCCAATAAGCAGCGGTTGGATGGGTGCAGACATAAATCATTGCACGAAATAAATGGTAGAAAATTGGCAGTGAATAATTCGCAGAATTTCGCAACCGTTAAGTACGTGTGCCTTGAGGTCCTGAAATCGAGTGGCTCCGATTAAGTGAGTGAAAGAGTGAGTGTGTGAGTGAGAAATGCAATATTATTTGCATCACCACTCTACCAGAACTTGACACAATAAACGCATCAGGTCGTATAAGACAAAATGTTACGCATTTAGGTATTCATTTTTCGATGAGCTATCGTAATTTGGAATCCATTGCCAAATTAAGTCCTTAAGTTCCAGCCTGTGGATGATTTTATCGCAATACAGGAACAATATTTACATTGCTCGTAAACACATACATCGCAGTTCGATCCATTATAGACATGCTGAACAAAGCGATGTGTGTATATGTATGCTGCTCTTATATATAGTATGTTATTGAGTCAGTATGATATACTTGCAATTTGGTCATAAGGCTGTTGTTGCAATTGTTGCAAACATCTTTTTTTTTTCATTGTAAGCTATGAAAGTTACTTGCGTTGATTGCCAGAGTGGTTTGCCAATTTTCGCTGTGTTCTCGCTTTTCATCCCACTTTTGCTTTACCCAATTCTACAAAGCTCATGCTCATGTATATCTTTACTATCCGCTTCTTGTATGAACCTGTGCCAAAGCTTACAGTATTGCTAAATAATAATAATAATAATAATAATAATAATAATAATAATAATAATAATAATAATAATAATAATAATAATAATAATAATAATAATAATGATAAAATTTTGGGTGATGTGATTTGCGATGGTTGCAATTTCATCAATCATTGGATTGGTTCAGTGAAACTTCCTTAACCAACGACATTTCTCACAAACTATACCAGGCGAGATAAAATGAAGTGATTCGCCGAATGCTTTGCTAGCTTATAGAGCCGAGCTACTGCACCGAGCTGCCTCCTCCTTTGTCGTGTGGCTACGCGGGAATGCCGTCTCTGGAGAAGGACAGCCGAATGAAGAAGCAGGGCACATCTCTGCCCGTCTCGCTCGCTGCCAGAGTGAATGCGACGCCGAAACGGGAGCGCATGGTGGCGGCGAGCGTTTTCTCGATGTCTCGAGTGGCCGCTGCGTTAGCTGTGATTGGACGAGAGTGGCGGCTCATCTGGCAATGCAGAGGCGCTCGGACGGACGTTCGGAATTATTGGCCGCGTCCTTCCTTCCCCTTTGTAACGTGACGCCATTGCGTGCTGCCGCAGCCCGATGCGGACGTTCGCAGGCCGCTCTACCGAACGAAGGAAGCTCGCGTGTTGATAGAAATGGACCTTCGGCTTCAGATCACGTGAAGTGCCTGGCAGTGTTCGTGTTAAGGCCACGACGCGCCCCTGCTTGAAGGCGCTTCTCTGCTGTACGTGCAGCATTGAAAGCTCTAAAGCTCGTTTGAAGTTTGTAGCTGATCGGCTGCTACCGGGAAATTCCACGACGGACTGTTCTCGTGGGCCCTGGTATTGCGCTACACGAAGCGAAATTACGACAGCCAGTCAATGAAGCTTCATGCCTCGTCAATGATTATGCATTAGTGCGAGAATACGACTTTATAAAACCGCAAACTGTATAGTAATTACTTAAAAATACGAACTCCCAATAACCGAAATCTCAGTGCGAAATATTCTCAGGACTATGCGATTTCGGTTTTTCGCCTTGAACTCAACACAGCCAAACGAATCATGGTTGAAGTGGTCTGCGCTGAGAGCACGGGAGAAGGAGGTGAATGAATAAGAAGTTAAAGCGGCGGATGACACTAAGATCAGTGCCTCTTTAATGTGTTCCTTCTTGGAACGCTACAATAGTATCTGACGTTTTATGTGCCAAAGCCACGATATTAATATGAGGCATGCCGTAGAACAGGGCTCCGGAATTCGCGACCATCTGATGTTCTTTAACATGCACTGACGTCTTACAGGACACAACCCTGCAGGCTGTCGTATGCTGTCGTCGTGGCTGGCGTTACGCGGGCAGAACCAGATATATTGGCCGGCTGCAGTGTATTGAGCGCGCGCTCGATCGAGTCAGAGAAGCCAGCTTCCTCTTGTTCCTTGAGCGCCTTGACGATGATATAAAGTGCGGACATTGCTACGATGACTAGAGAAACACAACAGCGCAAGCCACGTATAAATATTGAAAGTGGAAGCAAGCGATAAGTATATATAGAGAGAGAGAACTAGCAAAAACATGAAAGAAAAAAAGACAACAATCGAAATAAAGAGAAAAGACAAAAAAAAAACTAGAAGAGAGAACAAGAAAAAGAGAGAAAGAAAAGGGAAGACGAACAGAAACCAAGGATGCTGCCCTGCTCTGCGATTGATTCAGGCTTGGCACCACTATAAGATGAAGCTGGCTTAATAGCTTTATCCTGGCTTTGAAGCTCGACTCGCATTGTCAACAATTATCAAACGAATTTTTCACGGTAGACGAAGAAAGTGCTTAACAGCGCAGACGACAGTAGGGATAGAAGTGTCGAGAACAGAGCGCTGAATTAACAACCAAAGTTTATTGCAAACCAACTGCAATATATAAAAAAACTTAATCTGCGCATAACCACGCAACATTAGCAAAATCGCACATATATGTGCCAAACGGCCTACCTTATCAAGATTAAACGCAGATTCTGGCTATGCGCAGATACTGTTCTCCTATACATTGCAGTTGGTTTGCAATAAACTTTGGTTCCTAGATCAGCGCTCTGTTCTCGTCTCTTCTATCCCATCGTGTCGTTTGCGCTGTAAGCACTTTCTTCGTCTACCATGCAGCACCAACCAGCCCAATCAAGCACTCTGTTGAATTTTTCACGCGGTCAGTTCTTGACCAGTGCTAAGCTTGCTGCAGTGCGAGTGATGTGGCGGCACGCATTCGTCATGCGATTTCTGAGCAGTGCGCTGGTGAACCACAGCACATGACGTGTCTTGTATAAATGAGGTAAGACGTGGCAGACGAAAGGGTGCAAGTTTCATTTGGCACATGCAGTTAAAACCCACGAGGCAGAGATACAGCATCGTCTGTGTCGGTGAAAATAACGCCACTACTTTCACACATTCTCGCATTTATTTCAGTCAGGAATTACGCGTGATCTTGCCGTCGCCCATTAACCCCGTCACGCCAAGAAGGTCTGCCGAGTTCTTGTGACGGCGCCTGACGCAACGCCCGAAAGATATGCGGGGCAGCTGTGCCTTGTCTCCGAAATGTGGATGTCTCCGCCCACATTCCACACCTCTGAGAGGGCGTTGCGCTCTGTTCTTTCAAAGGCTGCGTTCAAGGGTGGTCGCTTCCCGGCGAATCCATGCGCAAGACGAGTAAGAAAAAACCCTTCCTTCCCATCGCCTTGACGTTCTTTACCCGCAGGTTGATTTTCGCTTCAAGGACGATAGTCTCTTGAGATATACTTCAATGCACGAATTTTAGTCTCTGTCTGTCACACGAGCCACCCGGCCAAAGTTTTAGCACTTGCTGAATGCCCAGCCAACTTGAACTAGTCGCTGCGTTCATTCTTGGGAAAATGTCGATCAAAAAGCAAATATCGCGCATATCTGAGGCGCAACATCAATACGTAATATTAGGTGGTGTGCTCCTTTACTATAATATACATAGATACGTAATTCTAAAGATCCCATAGTGTTTTTTACGAGGAGCACTATGCCGATGGTATGGTTCTGCTACCTAGCAGTGGCCCTGGGTTCACCACAAGTTCATGTGTCACGACGGCACTGCCAGATGGCGTCCGTATCTCACGTGGCGCCTCCTCTATTTTATCAATGCCAGCCAGATGCGGGCGATTCAACATACAGAAGGCTCTGTCTGAGGCAAGGCAAAAAAAAAAAAAAAACGTGGCCGCTTGGCTGGTCGAAAAATCATCTTTTGACGACATTTGCAGTAAAGCACGGAGATGCGCGGCCATTTTGTTTCTTTTCTAGACATTCATACTTCTTTTTTAGCACTTTATCTTCTCATATTATATACTGAAATTAACTATAGATTGTTCTTGTCTTACTCCCCCCATTTTCAGCATTTAAGCTCATTGTTGGATGTGTCCTCGATTCTGGTGCAACATTCTCGACGTTTTATTTGAGCCAAGGTACTGAAATACTGATCCTGGGCGAAATTTTCAAACCTTTTCCTTTGCAAAAAAACAAAAATAAAAAAATCACCGAGGTTCACACGGTTTACTACTTAATTGGCTGCTCTTCGGTGCCCTCACTAATAATATTCTGGGCATCGAAATCACCACGAATTTTCTCTCGAGGAACATTCTGTCGGAAGTGCTACTGGTGCATGTGAAAACTGATTAACGTATACAAGTTCACCGCGGAGGGTGGCGAAATATTTCAGCAGGCATTCAAAAAAGGTGTCTAATGCTTCGGTGCGCAAACATTTGTTAACGTTAGACTTTTGCCGAGTGGTGTTTCCTGCACAGGCAAGAAAAAAAGCAGTAATATACATGAAGTAAGGCATTTGGTTGGTCCAGTTGGTTTATCGATTCGGAAGACATGTTTAAACTGTGCGAAGAAGGAAGAATGGCTAGTTGGACAAGTTGCTACTGATCCATGAGTGTACTGCGCAAAAAGCAGACGGAAACATGAAGTAGAGAAAAAGGACAGACAAGCGCAGACTATCAACTATAGGTTGTATTAAGACCGAGGCAATACATGAAGGAAAGAATAAAAAGCAAGGGAGGGCAAAAGGAGGAGGAGAAAAAGGCACGAGGGGCCAAGTCAACAAAACCTGGGCTACATCAAGAAATCACGCACGTGATGCAAAACCTATAGATGGGTCAACTCTTCATCGTGTATGGTCACAGAAAGGAGCAGGTTAGAAACCCCAAACACGCATACACACGACTATGTTTCAAACGTGTTGTAGTGTTCTCGCAGTTTAAACGCGTCAGAAAAAAGAGTGCCTCATTGATCACGCATGCCAAGCCAGGATTATGCGTGCGCGCTCGTCGCTTCCAGTCTGCCAACGCTGTTTTGTATCTATCTCGCCAACCTTCCGAGCTGTGTCTCTTCGTTAGTGGATGACGGGATGACTAAGTTTCGTTTCGGCGGCCTGACCGAACTCTCCGTTTACGCAACTACCGTCACATTCAGCACCTGTCACAAGGGCCTAAATTACAGAGTGAGAAACCACGTCGCCGCTCACTCTTCCCGCTTTGCATTAACCGGCCAAACATCGTTACTCGTGCTATAGCGTAAGCACACTGCGTGTTGCGAACGCACGTGCGGCGCAGTAAGTTCTTCGTACCTTCACCGCAACCGCGGTGGTTATGCAATGTTGGTCGCAAAAAAAAAAGACAAAAATAAAGAGGCGTTCTTCCTTATTTATAACGACTTCTCGGGCATGCGCGAACGCGAAGCAACCGTCGGCGCGTAATAAATGCGCAAGAGCTCCCGCGGGTAATGGCTCTTTCATGTTCGCACAAAGCCACTGTTTGTTTCGCGGCGTCTCAAAACTGAGGCTGCAGTGTATACAGTAGTTACGAAACGCCTTACTCGAACCACAGTTGCTGTTCATCAACGAGAAAGAAAAAAAAATGGGTCCGACGGGTGCCATTCGCAACGTGAGGCGAAAACGGGAAACGAAGGAAATAAATAATGAGAATAACGAAAGGAATCTGACAATAAAGTAAGTGCCAAGTCGAACGTGGGGATTTAGTGGGAGGGGTCTTTGGCCCCACCGCTGCATCAAAAAGCAACGAAGAGCACACTCGGCAATTAACTCCGTTCCACGTATTCTTGTTTTCGCTTCTCGTCAACATTACCCGATGCGAGCGGTGGTTTCCCGCCAGTTTATCCCGGATGAAGTCACGACGCAGTCGCCAGTCGACAGAGTAATTAATACGCCATGAACGACGCGAACTTCGCGCCTCGGGGTCGATAAAGGCAGCTGCAGCTCCTGGGTCTTCGTTGGAGGTGGCTCGCTCTTTGGCACCTGAGGTTAGCGACCCCGAAGACATTGGTGCCTTTCTTTCTTTCTTTCTTTCTTTCTTTCTTTCTTTCTTTCTTTCTTTCTTTCTTTCTTTCTTTTTTTCTTTCTTTCTTTCTTTCTTTTTTTCTTTCTTTCTTTTTTTTCTTTCTTTCTCTCTTTCTTTCTCTCTTTCTTTCTCTCTCTCTCTTTCTTTCTCTCTCTCTCTTTATTTCTCTCTCTTTCTTTCTCTCTCTTTCTTTCTCTCTCTTTCTTTCTTTCTGTTTTTGACGTTTTTGCTTTGGTGTTCTCTCTTTGGCGATCATCTCCTCGCACGTATGTAAAACTATAATCGGGGGTGTTCAGACTCCCTTTTATGCCTCAGCATCGCGCGCGACGTTGACATTACCTTAATACGCCTCGTGTGTTTCCCTCGAGTAGCTTTAGGTGCAACGAAGAAACATCAAGACCAGGAGGAACGAACCTCGGAAAGCAGGGAGCGTGTTGAGGTTGATGCTGCCTGCGTTCTACGTGCTATGCGGCAGAGCATTAGGTTTAAGGGCAGAGCTTTATCTCGAGATGTTCTATCAAAACAGATGGCAACGGAGAAATAGTTTTGCTTGGTATACACTGACCGAGCCCCGCCGTGGTGGTATAGGGGCTAAGGTACTCGGCTGCTAACCCGCAGGTCGCGGGATCGAATCCTTACTGCGGCGACTGCATTTCCGATGGAGGCGGAAATGTTGTAGGCCCGTGTGCTCAGATTTGGGTGCACGTTAAAGAACCCCAGGTGGTCGAAATTTCCGGAGCCCCACTACGGCGTTTCTCATAATCATACGGCGGTTTTGGGACGTTAAATCCCACATATCAATCAATACACTGACCGAATTTCATGTGGCACGTTGCATTTAAATATAAAGATATATTCTGCTGATTGTAGGGCGTGCATCATTGGGCTAGCTGGAGGAGGGAACGTTGTGTGTGTGTGTGTGTGTGCGTCTGTGTGTGTGTAGGAGGAGGGGGTTACAAACTCCCCGAAACATTTCAATTTCGCGTGTGTATATACATAAACGCGCACATTTAAGCGCATGCACGAATATACGTAAAGTATGATTACACCCCCCCCCCCCCCAAACACACACACACACACACACACGTAGCTACGCTTCTAGCCTGCATTCGAAAAAAGCTTTTTTTTTTTAAAGAATCGTCCGCAAAAGCAAATCGCAGAGAATTCCAAGTATCAGTGCGTGAGTAGGTTGGGTATAGCCTTTCTGCACAGCCCACATGCTGCATGTTCAGACGGCATCGTATTTCCGTGAGGACTTTCGTATGGTAATAGTTCATGACGATTTCTGGAGTTTCACGCCGCAGAGCTACGATATAATTGAGGCACATGATAGCGAGATTTTCGAACAGCTGGAATTCTCGAAGCGGCACCTAATCCTATATGTGCATGGGCATTTTTCCGCATCCATCGAATGCCGACACCTCTGCGGCCGCTACCGAAGCCATCGCTTTCAGATCAGCAGTTGAGCACCGGGCCGCTGTATAGGCTTGTGTGTGTTCGTGGCAGCGCTTTATTTCACCCAGGGTACGCTACATCAATTACAATTAATGTGATGCACTAGAAGCAAAACAAAAAGTTGGGCTAGTTCCGTCTTTGTCTGTATATTTGCGCTGTATTTACCTAAAAATATGACGCACCAACAAGTACAACCTGTCAGCAATGGCTTAATGATGGAGTTAAGGCAGGGTTCGATTTTTAAGAAGAAAACTGTATTGCACTAAAGTTACAAGTGAATCGGCAGTGGTTACATGTAGAAGGAAACGGGATTCGGTGCTGGAACTCGATCGGCTACGTCCGACGCCACTCGTGTCTCGGCTCGCTCTCTTGTCTGGCGATGAGTTGCTATGCGTTCCCGGCTCGCAAGCTCACTTTAGTTCTTTTTGGAATGTTCGTCGAACCATCGCCTCATGGCAACCGCGCAGAGCGGACGTGCGCAGGGCTCGGAGTCCACGTTTACGCGCAGTGTAGTGTTTCTTGTGCAGGCTCCGAAACGCTGTCGGGCAATCTGGCTGTGTGAACCCGAGTGCCGCTGACAAACCGGAAATCTTAGATAACGAATAAGAAAAAAAAAACGGCTGCAGCTTCATATGAAGTGACAGAATTATGATGGCGTGGCCCCAGCTCGTGCTGCTAACGCCGTAATGGCCGCTTCCCTCGCAGTCGTGCTTCTCCGTCCGCTGAGCACCGCCCGTCGCCATTGCGGTGGCACCGCTGACATGGATGGATGGATGGAAAAACTTTATTTCGTCAGAAAGCAACTGAGGATGATTCCGTGTTAGATGGCCATCAACCCAAGGTTGGCGGCGACCTGTGTGGCCCACTCCACGACCCTTAACTGGACGACTGGGTCTGAGCTGGTCAACACGGCCTCCCAGTGCTCAAGAGAGGGATCACGCATAATATCCACCGGCGGCGGCACTATGCTACATTCCCAAAGTATGTGATCATATGTTGCCACAGCCTGACACCATTTGCATTGCGGCTTAATCTCCTCCGGGTACATTTTGTTCAACACGTAAGGGTTGGGAAAAGAGCGCGTCTGCAGTTTTCTCCAGACGCATTCCTGCGCCTTAGTCAACCGCTTGTGCGGGGGCGGGTAAAACCTCCGCTCTAGTTTATAATGATTCGTTATGTCATGAAAAGACACCAGCCCATCTCTCGCGGACCTCCCCGGAACTGGCGGCTCACCTACCCGGCTGACGAAACCTCGAGCATTCAGGTGAGCCGCCTCGTTCCCAGGGTTCCCAGAGTGTGCTGGTACCCAGACAATTTCTATTTCTCTCATTTCTCGTCCCGTGGCCCTATGCAGAAATCGTGCAGCGGTCGCCGATATTCTGCCCCTCGCCAGATTTCGGATGGCTGTCTTTGAATCACTGAAAATCAAATCTGACTGCGAATTAGTTATAGCTAGCGCTATTGCCGCTTCCTCTGCAGTTTCCGAGGAGCGGGTTTTGACCGATCCAGAAGCGATCAAGCGCCCCCGCCTGTCCACCACCACAATCACAAAAGCGTCTTTGTCCTTATATTCCGCAACATCTGTATAGACTGCCGCTTTGTACTTGCCGTACTCAACGTGTAAAGCTCTGGCTCTTGCCTGCCTGCGCTGCGTATGGCGAATCGGATGCATATTTTTGGGCAAAGGTTTTATGTACAGGGCCTTATGTAACTCTCGCCGCACCTGAATTTTAGTGTCCCTAGTGGGAGCCTCTGCTCCAATGCCAATCCTTTCCAATATAATCCTGCCCGCTTTGGTTGTCGAAAGCCTAGCGTACTGCATCACCAGATGCGCCTCCCATAATTCATCCAGGGTGTTGTGTACCCCTAGTTTTAACAGCCTTTCTGTAGGCGCGTTGTTAGGCAACCCAAGCGCTGCCTTGTAAGCTTGCCGGATCATAGCCTCGACCTTACCTTTTTCTGCGGCATCCAACTTCATATAAGGTGTCGCGTAAGTAATCCTGCCGAGGACAAACGCCTGTACCAGCTTACAGAGTTCTTTTTCTTTAACCCCGCTTTTACGGTTAGCGATTCTTCTGATTAGCCTGACAGTAGCATTGACCGTGGTCTTAAGTTTTTCAAGGGCCACCCTATTCTTCCTGTTAGTTTGCAGATATAGGCCAAGAATTCTAATCGTTTGAGCTTCAGCTACCGGCCTACCCCCTACCTTTACCTCTAACGGCGGTGGCGGAACATAGTGTCTTGCATGTAGCCCTCTGGGTTTGTCCCGAACCACAAAGAGCTCGGACTTTGGCTGAGAATATGAAAGTCCCGCCTCCCCTGCCAACTTTCGACAATATTAACTGCCTGTTGCAGTGTTTCTTCCAGATGCGCGTCACTACCCCTGGTTACCCATAGAGTAATATCATCTGCATAAAATGTGTGTTTGAGTCCCGGTATCTCCTCCAGCCTCGGCGGTATTTTAATTAAGGCGATGTTAAACAGGAACGGTGACAAAACTGAACCCTGCGGCGTCCCTTTGCCTCCCAACGCGAATGAGTCCGATTTGATATCTCCTATTGAAATTTCTGCGGTTCGGCCCTCCAAGAATGATCTGATGTAGCAAAATGTCCTGACCCCTGGGCCAATCTCCGATAGGTTATTCAATATTGCCTCATGCGAAACATTGTCGAAAGCTTTATTCAGGTCAAGCCCCAATACAGCTTTGGTGCCCGTGCCATGCCCGGGATTGACTACATCATGTTTTAACTGTATCATGACATCCTGTGTGGACAAATTGGCCCTGAAACCTATCATAGTTGGGGGAAAGATGGCCTTGTCCTCTGCATAATTCTGAAGCCTGTTGAGAACCACGTGCTCCATCAATTTGCCCTCGCATGATGTCAGCGATATGGGGCGCAGGTTTTCCAAGCAGAGTTTCTTGCCTGGCTTCGGAATAAATATAATCCTAGCATGCTTCCATTGTGCTGGGATCTCCCCGGCCACCCAATACTCATTTATCAAGTCAGTGATCGCCCCGACCGATTTGAAATCTAGGTTTCTCAGCATTTTATTAGTAACTCCATCCGGACCTGCGGCAGACGTAGTACGCAGCTGCCCCATGGCAAACTCCACCTCCGCAATTGTGAACTCTTCATCTAGGTCGGAGTTTTCCACCCCCGAGTAGTGTGGTAAGCAACCGTCTACTCCATCAGTTATGTACCGATTCCGGAGTTCCTGTATAAACTCTCCAATTGTGCCTTTATATTGATGCATTAACCGAGTCATTTGCCCCCGTTGCGCCGATTTTGTTGCTGCCGGATCCAAAAGATGCCTTAACAGCTGCCATGTCTTTTTGCATCCAAACTGTCCATTCATGCGATCACAAATCTGGCCCCACTGCTTGGCTTGCAACTCAATTGCATAATTTTCGATTTTACGTTCTAACTTGGCAGTCCTTCTGCGAAGGACGCCATTATGTTTTTGCTTCTTCCACCTTCTCAAGAGACTCGCGTGCGCTTCCCACATGTGTAATAGTCTCGAGTCAGCGGTAAACTCCTCCTGCTCGACTGGCACTTCTACCGTGGTATTACTTACATCCTCTTTGAGCGCCTGTACCCATGCATCCAGGTCATTAATTTTCCCGTTTACAGTGTCTGCTCTGTTTTTCCTAAATCTGTCCCAATCTGTAATTCTATGCCCCCTCACTTTGTCTTTATGCTTCGCAGCGCTAAACGTCGTGGAAAGGATATAGTGATCACTTCCTAGCGCTTGTCCCGTGTTAATCCACTTTGCATTACTGATGCCTCTAAAAAACGTAAGGTCTGGGGAGGTATCCATGCTTATGCTGTTGCCTATCCTCGTATGATCTTGTGGATTGTTTAACAGCGTCCATCGCAGATCCCGGGCAACTTGCCAAAGCCGATTGCCCTTTGGGCTGGCTCGAATATAACCCCACTCCGGGTGAGGCGCATTGAAATCTCCTACCACTATAAGCGGAGCGCGAGCTGCTAACCGTTGAGTTTGAATCAGGAGTTGTGGCAAGCCCAATCCTTTATCTTTTGGAGAACTATACACATTAAGTAAAAACAGACTCTTCTCATACTTTCGTTTAGGCAAAATCTCAAGCAAGACATAGTCTTCCCTGCTGCTATCTACGGAATGCTGAATGGCAGTGATGTTGCGATGGACTAGCACGGCTGTGAAGACGCGTGATACGCCCCTTGAATCAGTTCCTGGCGCTGTAAATGCCTTAAATCCAGGTAATTTTACTGAACCACTAGCCTCCTGTAAGGCTATTATGTCTGGTTTACTGTCCAGATTTTGTACGTGCAACTGCAGGTTACCCCGCTGTTGACGAAAGCCCCTGCAGTTCCACTGCCAAACCTCAATTTGCTGGCGAGGCGCCATGATGAGGCACCAGGTTGACTAATGGCACTTGGCCACCCACGGGAGGCAGTCTTGCCTCCAATAGAGTATGAAGCTGCTGAAACATGCCCATGACCTGGGTTTGGGAATCCTTAAATTCAGTGGAGAGCATGCCGAGACGCTCCTCTATAGTGTGTCTAATCTGGCTTCGATCTTTTCGACTCGAGCCTCCAACCTATCCTGTCTTTTCCCTTGTTTGCCTACTTTATCCGCAAGTGTTGTTACATCCGACTTAAGACTAATGACCTTAAAAACAGGCTGTGGCATGTCTACTGGTGACGTTTCGGCTAATCGTTTTGCGTTAGCTACCTCATCCCCCGGCAGTGGTCTCTTCACTGTCCCCCGATTCTCCACTTCCATAGCTGCACTCTCCTGTACGCGAGCAGACGCCTCTTGCGTCGCTTTCTGTAGGCCTTGCACTGCTGGTGCCTGTGTCCCCTGCCGTTGGTCGTTTCTAAGTGCGCGTTCCATCTCTGCAATTCTGTTTTCCATTCTTTTAATCAAGTCTCCCTGTCGCTGAACCAGCGCTGCTAACCCCCTCTCTCGAGCGGTTTCGTTCTGGGAGGCCGTGCCTGACAAGCTCACCTTTTTGTTCGTGTCGCGTGCGCAGCTGTTGGTACTGGATGCTCGTCCACCATCTTGGCCGCCCCCGCGCCCTGGCAATGGCGGGAAGGAACTCGACCGGTCCCTGCTTTTGCTTCTGCCTTCTTTACCCCTCGGTGACCGCTCAGTGGCCCTCGAGGAACGCTTATCGTTGCCAGCTTCGCTATCTCTTTCGATGCTCTGCTGTCGGCCTGTCGGTGGCTTGCGAGCCAGGCGAAACTTGCAGTTACGGCTCCCTGTGTGATGCGCACCATGGCACACGATGCAGACCGGCGTGCACGTAGGTGGCTCTCCTTCTGGCGGGGCAGGATGGTCCTTCCCGCAACGGTGACATAGGTTGCTCTTCGGACGATAGCAAACGTCCGCTCGATGTCCAACTCGTCTGCAGTTGTAGCAGGTGTCGACTAAATTTCTGTACGGGATCACAGCGTACAGACAGTTCCAGTAAGTAATCTGCCGGGGTATGTGTTTTCCCCCGAACGTAATCTGAATCGCCTTTGACTTTCCCAGAGGTCTCGCGTCCAGAATGTCTATGCCTTCATTCTTCTTCAGGAATCCCGCCCGAACTTCTTCCACTGGGCATCCATCATAAGCATTATAAATCACTCCCCGCACGGAGTTCTCCAACGGCGCCACGAACGCCGAAACCGGCAGGTCACGATCACCCAGCTTGAGCGTCTTCACAGTCGCATATGCCCCACTGCGATTTATGCACGGTGTGCTCACCGTCAACGTGTTGTTTGTGCCATTAACCCGCACAATGTCTTCTTCCGCGGCAATCGCACTCGTTAGACGCGCTGCTGTTCTCAGTGCACATCCGAGTTCTCTCGCTGTCACAACATTCAAGTCCCAGTTCTGGGGCCTGTACACAATCTTGAAATCCGTGGCTGGCAACTTGAGAAACGGTCCGCGTTTCTTCCATACCGGCGCTTTCCCCGGCTTGACTTGCTGCGCTCCGTGCGTCTTGCGCCCGTCGCTGCCGGCCTGCGTCTCGCAAGGCTTATCTCTTGGCGTTGTCGCCATGCCGAGTCTTCTTAAATCGGTCCTGTGCCTTCAGCACTGGAGCCCACTCTCCCGCTTCAAAATCTTCGGGTGTTATAGTCTCCCCTTCGACGTAGTACTCCATCTTCAGCCCAACAAGACCCACGGTCACCGGGCGCAAGTCAGACGCCGGGCGACGCGGCCCAGGCCAGGCTTGGCCTAGGAGATAGGCCCAGCCTTGCCACCGCGGGGTTGACAGGAAAATCTCGGAAACTCCAAAAACGGGGACAAACTTGCCTAAACGAGTGGTGTCCGTAGGTACAGGGCAACCTCCTGCAGACGAGCCCACTGACAGCAAGTCCAGAAAAAAGCGCGTCCACCGATAGTCGGTCACCGGGCCGGAGCTCATGCGAAACACGTCCGCACAGCGTCTCACTCCAGCCGCCTCTCCTGAAAAACGCAGATGTTGCATTCGGCACCGCTGACAAACGCTGGTCATTAATGCCGCGTCACCGTGGTTCTTTGCTGTGCGCTTCCTCATTTCCTTTTTTCTCGAGGTGCAGGAAAACGTGCGCTGTTGTGCACGCGCACTTCACCGTCATCCGCCTGACTACGCCCTCTGCAGTGCAAAGGCGTCTGCTATGTTCGACCAATTAAGCCGGTCCTGTGCTTGCTGCGACCATGTTTGTTTGTACTGCTGTTGGTTGGAAACAACTGGGTATTCGGCTACCGATTGCAGTCGAAATGCGACAGAACCAGGTAACCAAAGCCTCTAAACCACCGTACGATGCATAGGCGTCTCCCGAAAACGCTGTATCATCCATTTTACGTCCGATGAGGTAAAATAATTATTGCGCTGCTCTTGCTCTTGTCAGTTCGGCGCGCCCATTTCTTGAGTGGACTTCACTGTGCGCCACGGTTTGCTCTAGGAATTTCGACGTGTTGTAGTTCGTACAGTAAATCAATCGGAAGGATATGACGCGAATATTAGATGCGGAAGCATCTTATACTCGCGCCTTGTAGTGCGCCGTCCGCGCCGTCCGCACCGCTTCTCGAACATTCGACAGCTGACGCGCGCGCATGCGCCGTCGCGCCGTCGCCCACTCTTCCACCATCTGTGCATCCCTTCCTCCTCTACACACCGCGCGCGCTTCACTCCTCCACCATCTGTGCACCCTTCCTCCTCTACACACCGCGTTCGACATCTACAATTCTCCTGATTCTCCAGTGGACGCGCATGTGGCGTCGCGCTTCGAGAACATTCAACAGCTGACAGTGCATGCGCCGTCGTGCTGTATATATACTCAAGGTCGGCGCTCGCTCGCTCAGTTGCCGCTCGTCGGTTGGTTTGTACGGCGCGTCGACGTCCAAGGTCGCGGTGAAATGAATTCCAACGAATCCACAAACACAATGATCGACGTCCCTTCGACCAGCGCCGCCCTTTCGCATACGTGTGTACGTGTTCACTCATTTAACACCCCCTCCTACAACCACGTTAACCAATTTAGCCATCGACCCAAGTAAGTCGCAATTTAACACCCCATTTCACAACCACGTTAACCAATTTAGCCATCGACCCAAGTAAGTCGCACTTTAACACCCCATTAACCAATTATATGCTCCGCATCCTCCTCAGTGTTCCCCCGAGGGAAGCTGCGGGCAATTTTTTTTTGCTATAGGTTGTTTAATTGAGCTCACCAAGGAAAACGCATCTGCCAAATTCAACGTGTAGTTGGACTTTCTGACACGTTCTCTTGTGGTTCGCGAGCACTTTTTTGTCGGGCTCTTAATGTGCGGCATGTAAATTTACGAGAAGGGTATACTTAGTCAGAAGACAATGAAAAAAAAAAACAGTAATGATGCCAGAATATAGTAAGCGCATTCAAGTTTATGTGTTGCAATTTTCTTTCAATTCTCTTCCTGTTCCTTTTTTTTAGGTGCTCCATACATGCGTTATCATTTTAATTCAGATAATGCATCGGCCAGTTATCTGTGAGCGAAAGAAACAAATAGAAGAGAAACCACTGCATCGCATTAGTTTCATTGGTCAGTTTGAGACAACGCGAATCATCATAATGACGATGGCAGTCACAATCTTTGTTTGCATTCTGTTTGAAATGATGCGGCGACCAGTAATCAATCGCCTTGCCAATATATATTGGCACAATATGGACACAATAGGCATAATATATGGACACAATAGGCATAAGCCTAGGTGTCGCGATTGTCTGCTACACCTGCGTTTGCCACAGCCACAGCTCTGTCGATCTCCCTCATCACCCCCTTTTTGTTGTTCTTTAAATCTGCATATTTAACCTGTATATTTAGCCTGTATATTTCGTGGTAATGTTGCCGCCTACGTATTATATCTGCCCCACGTGGTTGTTGCCTGCGTCCTAAATGCCGAGTTTTTTTTTTTTTTTTGGGGGGGGGGGGGCGGACTGCAGGCATATTGAGCGTTCCTGTGTACGTATTTATCTCGCCGCCTACGTCTGGGTGCTGTCCTGATCGGCTCTTTATCTTGGGGTAAAACGAAATTACTATGGATGAGTGAAATGACCTGACGAATATGTCTGATTGGCCATGATATGAATAACATAAAAATTCCGTCGTGGTAGGTCGTCGAACACTCCAGACACGTGTGGCACATAGCCGTTTACCGGGGGCCATGGTATGCGCCACAGGCGATTGACAGCGTATATATATATCTAGCTATAGAAACGGTGACAACATAAGTTCGTAATTCAAATGCGATACCATCATTAAAAACTGACATCGGAATTCTTTACCCGACGAACGCAAGTGTTAGTAATCGGGGTCCCAGCATGAATCGAACGTAAGCGTTCTGCGTGGCAGTCAAGCATTTCACGCCAGGTCCCAAAACTGCTTTGGAAAAAGACGCCATGCAGGTGCGATGTTGGGGGCCCCGCCGTGGTGGCCTAGTGGCTAACCCCCGAATGCAGAGATGTTACTTGACTCGTACTTCACTCGTTCTTGACTCAAGACAGTCTTGCCGGTCACCATAAATCGTTCTCGAACTTGCGGATGACTTGAAGGCGACTTGGCTCGGTCGAAGTCAGGACAAGTTTCAAGTCAGCTGCGGGGCTAGCTTGAAAGCGACTTCACGCGTTATTCCAACATGGTCACCTCACGAATGGACGTCGCGTGAAAGGTGGCCGCTTTTGAGTTTGCTTGCCTCGCCATAAGCGTAGCATTTTTTGAGGCGCACTGTCTGCCGAAGATTTTTGGAACCGCTTTACGTGACCAAGGAAATCCGATGGAGTTGTACGACGAGCAACAATTCCACGCTAGGTACGGATTCATGAAGAACGCCGTAGGGCAGCTGCTTGTTATGTTGCCGCTCCGTGAAAGTGGGGACAACCGAAGACAGCCCGTGCATCCAGTGTTACAGCTACTGATGGCTCTCAGGTTTTACAGCGCTGGCACATTCCAACCAGTCACCGGAAATTTCGTCCGCATTCCGTAGTCGACAGTGTGCCGTGCAGTCGGAAAAGTTACGCTACTCATCGCAAGGCACCTGTACGCGATGCTGGTGCGCTTTCCGCAGCCGGCGGACTGTTATGAAGTGGCTGAGTTCTTTTGCGTTACAGGTTGTGTCGACTACACACACGTGCGTATTAATAGCCCCGGTGTCGACAACGCCGAAGTGTTCCGTAACCGCAAAGGCTATTTCTGTTTTTCTATAACACGACGACATTTTCCGTCTCTTTCGGTAAAAAAAAATTGACTCGGTGCTGTGTCCGTGTGCCTCGTCTATCCTTTCGTCCCGTCTAGGGCGCTGTTTCTCGCTCAGAAAGGCATCGCTTGTAGCACAACGCTACGTAAAATTACACACACACATAAAAAAGTGGTGCCCCTATCACGGGTTTTTTATCCGCATCACCATCATGCAGCGATACATTGCTGCACCCCGCGAGACAGAATTCTGCTGAGGGCAACAATGTCCTGACCCCCGCTTTTTCTCTTGTTTACCAAGCTCAACAAAAGGATACGAATCACATTTGTTCCCAGAACTTGTTTTTTTTTTTTTCATAATAACTGCGACCTAGCCATTACAGGCATGCACACAGGCGAACAGTAAGGCAAATACCGTGAAAATTGCGTCACCTCGTGAGCCAGGTCAGCACAAATACATGCCATGGCGTTCAATTGAGAAAAAGAAAAACGACGAGAGAACCCAACGCGATGCTAGTTTCTCCTCCAAACAAGCAACCATGGAGAAACGCACCACATTTGGGTGGCCACTAAAACCAGCGGGCAACGAACGCTTTACAGAAGCAACACTGCGCATCGCTGTGGTGGCAGGCACCACGTGCCGCTCGTTAGCCGTAAAATGGCAAGAATATGCTTGTGGCCCTTCGTTTTTATAGTTATTTTTAAACGTATGGTCTTTTTTTGGTGTAATGCATGCCTTACGCGAACAACTTCATTATTAACCTCGTTAGCAGGCGAGCAGCGTGTTTCTGCTTTGAAGCTCGTTCTTGACTTGACCAAGCAAGACAGCCTGAGCATCTATGAAACGCGAAAGCCGACTTGAGCGTTTTCAAGTCCGCTGCTTGCTTCGCGCTGACTTGCTCAAGTCTAGTCGAAGACACGGCCAAGTAACATCTCTGCATTCGGGGGTAAGATACTCGGCTGCTGACCCGCAGGTCACGGGATCGAATCCCCGCTGCGGCGGCTGCATTTCCGATGGAGGCGGTAATGTTGTAGGCCCGTGTGCTAAGATTTGGGTGCACGTTAAATAACCGCAGGCGGTCGAAATTTCCGGAGCCCTCCACTACGGCGTCTCTCATAATCATATGGTGGTTTTGGGACGTTAAACCCCACATATCAATCAATCAATCAGGTACAATGTTGGGGAAATGTCGATTGGGGTCGCAGTGCTGTCCATTTAATTGCATGTGTGTGTACTCTGTTTATGCATGAGTAACGTCATGTGAACGACAGCTGTATAATTAAGCACCACCCAGTGAAGTTGGCCTGCGTATAGCATTGACCATTCTCGCAAGCACAAGTGCTATCACATCAGCTTACCGCATCTGGATTTGGTACTAGCCATGTTGCTGGTGGCATCGTTTCGCAAATGTAACTATTAGGTATAGTATAAAGCATATGTGAGTCTTAAAAATATATCTGTGCGTACGACATTCACACATATCTTACAGCACACTCAGTTTCCTTCCGCGTGCTTCGCATAACATATATTACCATGGCTTGGATCTGCTTATCTTTTTTTTTCTAATTGCCTGTACTCTCGCAGTTATACAACTTTGCACAGAGCCGTGGTAGAGGAGAAACATTTATTGAATTAAGCTTGTGAGTGAAGATGGGAGGGTCCCTTATTCCAGGAACCCTCTGGCTTGGACAGCCCGCCGGGCTCAAGCGACGAGCTGACTCTGGTCGACCATGCAGGTCCGGCTGGGAGATCGCAGCCTCCCACGCCTCACTGAGGAGGTCTTGGTCCGCATCTGGTGCTGCTGCTTGTATAGTCTTTGGACGCTTACTTTAAATTTACTTCTGAATCTTCACCTTCTAATAATTATAATATCTGGGGTTTGTTGTCTTAAAACCACTTTATGATTATTAGGCGCACCGTATGGAAGGGCTTCCGAAATCGCGATCATCTACATAGTGTCCTTAGTCTTGCTCGCACAGTACACGAGTCTCCACCATTTCTCCTCCATCAAAATACGATCCCGCCGCGGTCGTTATCGAACCCGCACCCTTTGGTTCTGCAGTCGAACGCTCCACCGCGGCGGACAAATCGCGACGTTCGCTGTGCCGCGTCGTTTATTTAGTTAGCGCACGTGATTTCGTTTGCGTGCTCGCGAAGCGTGCGGCTGTGCGTCTTCTCCGTTTCGCGTCTGTCTATATTTATCCTCGTCTGGTTATGCTCGTACCAGCCCCGAAACGAGGAGCACGTTGCGCTGCCGAGCGCTGGAAACGAGTTAGCGGTAATGATCCGCCTCCACTGTTCCCGAGGCACCGCTCGCAATTTCGTTTCTGCCGTCACTCGGACTCCTCCTCTTCACCCGATACTTTTTTTTTATATTCACCTTTTTTTGTACCTTTCTGTTTGTTTCGGCGCTTCATATCATCTCTTCTCGCCGTCTCGAAGCGCTGTCCGCGAACTAATGCACCGTTGTCTCGCGCGCCTGGCTCCCTTGTTTATTGCCGCCGGGTTCTCCTGCGCAGTCCTGCATATCATCCTGTGTTCTCAGACTCTCCCTTATAGCTTTCTTTTTTCCCTGCTTTCTATTACGGCTCTGTCATTCTCGAAACATGATCAATTCCAAACGTGGAACCTAAAGGAAGAAGAAATGATAGAACAAATAAATCAGAAGAAAGTCCGAATGTCGATGAGAAATGAAGAAACCAATGCTCAGTGCAAATATAGACAGAAGAAGAAGAAAACGAACAAAGTTCTTCTTTTGCT
Organism: Rhipicephalus microplus; assembly: GCF_043290135.1. Lineage (NCBI taxonomy): Eukaryota > Metazoa > Arthropoda > Arachnida > Ixodida > Ixodidae > Rhipicephalus > Rhipicephalus microplus. The sequence goes on from NC_134701.1 coordinate 286,422,015, forward strand.
TTGTTTTACTTTTTCCAGGCACGCTTCTGTTGACTCGTTTTGAGACCCATAGCCATTAATCAAGTTCTCCTCCACCTCCTTCTCGGGGAACCGCGAGCGTGTGACGTTCTTATATATATATACGCGTGCTGTCACCCTCGCAGTTTCGACTTCGGCTGCTGCTTGGCTCGGCTTCGACTCGGGCCTGGCTGGACGACCGAACGTTCTTTTCTTCCGGTATGAAACTCGGCGACGCAGTCATTATTACCCGGAGGCGTTCGTTTGGCGTGTTCCGTTTCCTGCAGCTCATCGACGCCTCGCAGGAGAGAAGACGTCATTCCTTCGCTGACGACGCGCGCATTCGGGGGAAACGAGGATGGCGCGGCGAAAGAAGATGCGCTAAAGAGGCGCGTCTTCTGCAGCACGTGCTCTTTGCGGAGACGCTGTGGCCGATCGATCGGTCTTTTATCTTGTTTCTGCGCGCGCATCCTCTTCCTTTCCTGCGCTTATCTGCTTTCCGCGCCTTGCCCGTTCACTCGCCCTGGTAACCCAGTTCGTTCCTTACTCCCCGATCACGCCTCCTCCATAGGACCGCGCCGTTCGGTCTGTCTGTTATCAATGTGCTAACCGCCTTCCCCGTGTTAGCCACGCCTCGGCCGTCTTTGCCTTTTGCTGCGATCGCCCCTTCTGCTCCGTCCTTACGCTCCTTGTTGCGCCATTTTGTCGTCCTTTTATTTTATTGTATGTGAGTGGTGCCCTGCTCGTTAATGGTCTCTACTTCCCGCGGCATCGGCGCGTTTGCATGCTTGTTTACGCGGGTAGCTCAGCGAAGTGGTCGAAGAACGTGCGAAGTGTGCGCCCCCCAACCGTTCTGCATCTATTGGGTCGCGTGCGTCCAACAACGGTATTAGTGGTTGCAAATGAGTGGATAGCGTTCGAGCGCCGTGCAGTTCGCCACAGTGTTAGTTCAGGGGTTATGTCAATGTGGCGCTATTAGCACGGGGTGTCCCGCCGCGTTGGCACTGTGTTCCAGTGCTCGACTGCTGACCCAGAGGTTGCGGGTTTGATCCTGGCCGCGTCGGCCGCACTTTAAAAGAAGGCGAAATGCTAGAGCTCGGTGCACCTATAAGTAGGAGCACGTTAAACACCGCCGCGTGGTCTAAATTATGGAAGCACTTCACTACGACCTACCCTGATAATGCCGTAGTGGTTTTAGTTTATGAACACCAGTAAATATCGTTATTATTGCTCAACGCGAGCACATACGCTTATTTTCCGATTGAGACACCTACTGTGTCAAGAATTCCGCATGGTTAAAACTGCAATGTAACCTCCTGTTTATTTTAATTCCTCACCACGCGCCAATTTAATCATCCGTGCGTGGCAAAGAAAGAATACCTCGCTGAATACCAGTTTTTCCTACCGAGATTATTTTCAACTCTCTCTATTTACAATCAATTCGAGCTTTTAAAATTCTTTGCAAGACATACTCCAGCAAAAAGTTCCACCACGTAAAAAACTTAATCTGCACCGAGCATATGATATCAAACCGAACGCTGTCCACCGTTGGCAAATTCACTTCCTGACAAAAGCTTCGTCATTTGTAGGAACTGTACGGACTAAACAAATTCGAACATAACAAGTGGCTTCATGTGCTATCAGCTATTCGCAGCAAGCTCATCTGGGGACCTTGGCGTACGTGTAATAAATATGCACTACTTGCGCACGATAGATAAATGCGGCTTCTTATCAGTGGGTAACGTATCACGCTTGCGTCCTCTTTCCCTCGCTGTGAGTGTGAATGCCCTTGTTCAGCAGAAATGAGCCATGTGGGATAGAGCGGTGGACAGAAGGCGTTTGCGTGACGTACATTGAGTGCAGAAACTCCGTTTGCGGTATACTGTAACGCCGTATTGCGCGCCGCAGTTACCCCTGGTTCATACTGAAGCATCCGCTTTCTACAGTGAGCGAAATTCTCATGCCGTCGAAACGCACCATCGTTACGCGCCACCGAATATGCCATCTGTAATAACGTGAGCAGCAGACAGCATACCAAGAAGCAACTGATAAGTTTATTAGAAGACGCACCATATATAGGCGCAGAACCACGTGATCGGTCGCACAGGAATGCGCGCACTGGGTGCGCAGTGATAAGTGACGTCACGCTACAACACTCCTTCCCCTTCAGATTACTTCCGAAAGTCACTGGACTGGTATCTGTTCGGGGCATGTCGTACACGTGCACTACGACGCAGAGTTGGAAGTTCGGCTGCAGGGGGCGCGTCGTCGGCACTGGGCTGGTCCGGCGAGCCGGAGGCAGCTGCTCCGGCCGTGGGCGATGCAGTTGCCGGAAGGAGAGACGTCGCAGAGTCGGTTGCGTGTGGATTTACGAGAGGCGACCCGGCGACTGGCCCACACGCCATCGGAACCGTCGGTGGAGTCGTGTCTACGGATGCCGTTGGAGCAGGTTGTGCCTGCGGATAACTTGAAGAATCCTGGCTTCCGTGGCGGGCTCTGATGTGGTCCGAATGCGTAAATCGCACCGCCTGCGACACTTTCACCAGATAGGTTACGGGACTGATAACCTGTGTCACGACACCATCTTCCCACGACACTGTTTCACCTCGCACAGTCTTCACCCACACAGCGTCCCCCACAGCAAAACATCGCGGAACCCCCCTAGACATGTCCTTTTGCACTTTGGTACGTTGCTGCTGCTCCCGCATGGAGAGCTCGAAATCTGGTTTTAGCAATGACAGCTTTACCCGTGGCTGTCTTTTCAAGAATAATTCTGCCGGGGTCTGGCGAGTGGTACTGTGCGGAGTAGTCCTGTAACTCATTAGATAGCTGTCCAAGCGTTCCCGAAATGAATGTTTGTGGTGGCTAGCTTTGTCCTGCAAGACATGCTTTGACAGTGCTTGTTTGGTAGTCTGCACTAAACGCTCGGCCGCTCCGTTAGAAGCCGCGTGATAAGGAGGTGTCTTGACATGCCTTACACCGTTTACACTCAAGAAGGCCGCGAACTCTTCGGAAATGAACTGCGGTCCATTATCACTCACCAGTACCTCTGGCAGACCATACGCGGCAAACATACTACGTAGCTTCTCAATGGTTTTGTTAGCAGTAGTGGATGACATAGGCGAGACCTCGATCCATTTAGAGAACGCGTCGACGAGAACCAAGAACGCCTGAGAGCCCTTTACCGCATAATCGACGTGCACGCGTTGCCAGGGCCTTGTGGGATAATTCCATGGTTGCAAAGGAACCGGTGAAGCAGCTTTTTGGACGGCCTGACAAACCTGACATTGTCGAACGTAGCTCTCAACCGAAAGGTCGAGGCCAGGCCACCACACAAAGCTTCTTGCTAACGCTTTCATGCGACTAGATCCCGGGTGGTCCTCATGCAATAGCTGCAAGACCTGTAGCTGGAGCTTATCAGGTATGATCACCCTTGATCCCCACGTTATGCATTCTTGCTCTACTGATAGCTCGTCGCGCCGGGAATAAAATGGTCTAAATGCTTCAGAGCACTCTGAAGGCCATCCATTTAAGATGAAGTGCGTCACGCGAGACAAGGTGGGATCACGTCGTGTGGCTCGCGCTACGTCATCCGCTTTGAGGGGCATGCTGTCAAATAGCAAGAGACACTCGGAAGGTTCATCGGCCGCTACAATAGGCCGTGGAAGCCGAGACAGAGCGTCAGCCACTTCAACATTTCTTCCCTTTCGGTATTTTAGTTTATACTGGTACGCTGCCAGGGTAATTGCCCATCTTTGCATTCGAGCTGCAGCAAGCGCAGGCACCGGCTTGTCGTGGCCTAATATTCCGAGCAATGGCCGATGATCTGTATAAAGAGTGAACTCTCGTCCATACAAGTAGCGGTGGAATTTTCTTAACCCAAACATCAGTGCTAATGCTTCGCGTTCGCACTGAGCATAGTTTTTCTCTGCGGCTGTAAGTGTTCTAGAAGCAAATGCCACTGGCCTTTCGTGTCCCTCTGCGGTCTCATGAAAAATGACAGCCCCCAATCCATACGACGAAGCGTCACATGTCATAGCCATTGGTTTCGCCACATCGTAAAAAGTGAGCACATTACTCTTGACAAGTAACAGTTTCGTAGAAGCAAATGCTTCGCTACACTCCCGTGTCCACGACCACCTTTCGCCCTTGCGCAACAGACGGTACAATGGCTCTGCCACGCAGGCAAGGTTACTTAAGAACTTTGCATAAAAGGTTAACATGCCGAGATAAGCCTTTAGCTCTGTTTGGCAAGTGGGCTCTGGCGCTTCTGTGATCGCCTTTATCTTTTCTTCTGTAGGATATATACCTTCAGCGCACACAGTGTGACCGAGATAAGTCACAGTGCTCTGAAAAAACCGACACTTTTCCTCTTTCAGTGTCACGTTGTAGTCACTCAGCCGCTGCAGGACTAGTTCCAACGTTTTTTGACAGTCGTCTAAGTCTTTTCCCGACACAATGACGTCGTCTATGTAACATCCCACGTGCGGTATGCCTTTGAGCACCTCATCCATGAAGGACTGAAAAATGGCTGGCGCACTGGCTACCCCAAATGGTAAGCGCTGGAACTCGAACAGCCCCCTGTGCGTATTAATAGTTAGCAGTGGTCGGGACTCGGCAGTGAGCGGAATCTGCTGATACGCGGCCGAAAGATCCAACACACAAAACACTCTGCCGCCAGCTATGGCAGAGAACAAATCTTCCGGTCTAGGCAATGGGTAGTGGTCGGTCTTTAAAACAGGATTAATGGTGACTTTGTAGTCCCCGCACAGCCTCAGTGAACCATCTTTCTTTTGGATTACGACTACTGGCGTGGCCCAATCGCTCCGATTTACGGGGCGTATAACACCGCTTTTCTCTAGCCTTTCTAGCTCGCCTTCCACTTTATCCCGAAGCGCAAATGGGACGTTTCTGGCCTTGCCAAAAATAGCCGTACAATTCTGGCTTAAAACTATCCTTGCTTGATAGTTTTTTACTTTTCCAGGTTGCTTAGAAAACACCCCTGGGAACTTCTTTTTAACCGCCTCTACCTTGTGAGAGTCGCTTACATTTATAGCAAACACGCTTTTCCAGTCAAGCCCGAGCCTTTCAAGCCAACTTCGCCCCATCAGCAATGGTAGCTGCTTGCCGTTATCCTTGACGATAATAGCGGGTAGCCGCAAAGACTGTTTTCCCACCGTAACGGAAACGTTGCATTGCCCTTTTACTGGAACAGGTTCCCCAGTGTATGTTTTTAGGGTGACTCGAGATGGCTCGCACTTGACATGAGGAAATGCGTTCAGCCTCACACTCTCAGGAATTAGTGTTACAGCTGCTCCCGTATCAATCTGCATGCAGAGGTCTTGCCCTTCTACGTTTAGCTGCACTTCATACCCAGAACGCACGGTATTGATAACATGGTACACATCTAATTCAGAGTCACTATCAGAGCAGTCCACCACGTTTGCAGTCTTGAGTTCTCTGCGATTACTTGGACACATCTTCTGTAGATGACCGATTTGAGAACAGCTGTGACACTGGACGTTCTTATACCAGCAAACACTAGCCGCATGCGCCTTGCCACATCTTTCGCAACCTCGCTTGGCTTCCTTGAGCTTCCGAAGCTTCGATTTCTTTTCGCTTCCTTTTCCTCTTATCGCCATTGCATAAAAAGCCGCTTCCTTGCCTTCTGCATGAAGTAACGCTGTCTGTCGCGCAGCCTGCTCTCGGTCCTGGGCTATCTTGCACGCCTTTTCGAAGGTTAAATCTTCTTCAGCAAATAGGGCGAGTTGCGTTTCCTCGCGTCTTATGCCTGCCACTATTCTGTCTCGCAGCGCGTCTTGCAGAAACTGACCGAAATCGCACTTCCTTGCTAACTGTTTTAAGGCCACTATGAAGTCCTCGACGCTTTCCTGCTCTTGTGCTCGCTTGTTAAATTTGCAACGTTCGGCAATGACCGAGCACTGTGGGCTATAGTGTTTCTTCAACAGCACTGTGACCTCTTCAAAGGATTTGTCCCCAGGAACAGCGGGTACTACCAAACTTTTGAGCACCTCGTACGTTCGTGGTCCTATCACACTCAAGAATACTGCCAGCTTCTTTTCCTCTCTGATGTCATTTGCGGTGACGAAGTGCTCAAAACGCTCCAGATAGGATTCAAAATTCTGATCCTTCTCGTCGAACTCGTCTAGCTTGCCTAGTCGCGCCATTGTTCAGTAAAAGTGCAGTATACTTATCGGGTTGCTTTCCCCGACGACTGCGTTGCCTCTTGCCGAAGGTAGTGCCGCCGAGTTCAACCGTCCCAGGCCATGGCTGCCGTTGTTTTCTGGTCCATGGCTGTCGACCGCCGATCGCCCGCAATACTGCTTCGTACTGAGCTAGTACAAGGGGGCGGATCCCATCCTCGTCGCCAGTGTAATAACGTGAGCAGCAGACAGCATACCAAGAAGCAACTGATAAGTTTATTAGAAGACGCACCATATATAGGCGCAGAACCACGTGATCGGTCGCACAGGAATGCGCGCACTGGGTGCGCAGTGATAAGTGACGTCACGCTACAACACCATCTATATACCACGGAGCGAACGCGGGATGGATGTGCTGTCACCTGGTTGTTCGCGGCTAGCAAACGCCACTACGCTATCTGGTGAACCAAACATCGATGTTTCTCGTACTCAGGAAGGAAGAAGAAGCAGTACTGCTTACTTTGCTGGCAAGTCGCTGTCTTGTAATGTATGAAGAGCAGAAAAACCCGCCGACGCCAGCAGCGTTGGTGGCTTCGTCTTGCTCTGCCAAACCGCGACAAGCTCGGCCACGCCAACAAGCTCGGTCACCTCTCCCACGACTAACACAGTGGAACTGCAGAGGTCTCAAGAACCACAAGAAGCGGGCTCATTTCCGCCTCTATCTTGAGACCTTTGAGTTCGTCGTTGCCGTGGTTGCCCTTCAGGAACCCGGCACGGACGTCAAACTCACAAATTACACTACATTTCAACACAACCCGGAGACATGTATACTTGTTCACAAGCAATATACCGCCCAGGAAGTCACACTCCCCACAACACCGCCTTTCCCATACACGATGGTGTCGGTGCTGCCTATAAGGCGATCTGACCCACCTGTTCATATTTTAAACATTTACTGTCCCCCAAAGCTTAAGAACGTCACGTTCAGCGCAACTTTCACACAAGCTATGCAGGTGGCAGGACGGGACCCCCTCCTGATCGTCGGCGGCTTCAATGCCCCAAGCAGGTTATGGGGTTACCCACGAGAGGACACGCGTGGAAGGAAGCTTGCGGAACTTCTTTCTACACTTGGACTCACCCTCCACACTGATCCCGCCAGCCCAACACGTGTAGGCAACTCTGTTCAACGAGATACTTGCCCGGACCTCACAATTACACGCAACATACGCCATGCCGACTGGCTGAACACACAGGACACTCTCGGTAGTGATCATTGTGTATTAAACACAACCGTGTACATGCGTCCCTTAAAACGCCCACTTACACAAGCTCATATCCCAGACTGGACAACTTTCCGCACCACTCTACCTATTGTAGACCCTCTCCAGTCGGGATACGACACCTGGTCTAAATCACTGACGTCTACACTGAAACAACACGAACAGCTGATACAGCTCACGGAAACTCAAACGGACGTGGACAACCACCCCCTCCATCTTTGGCAGGCCCGCCGCAGCCTCACCAAACGATGGAAAAAACAGAAACATAACAGACGCCTCAAGAAACGCATCCTAGAACTCACGGAGCAAGCTGCGGAATATGCTGCTCAGCTAGCCGACACTAACTGGGTGGACAGGTGCAACACGGCTGCACGCCAGATGTCTGGTCGCAACACGTGGCGCCTGTTTCGCGCTCTCATCGATCCAACACAAACACGCACGGAAACTCAACGTCACTTACATAAGGTCATGCACAACTTTACAGGAACGACAACACAGCTGGCAAACACGCTCAGGGACCGATACCTGTGCACCACCAAGGACCCCCGGACGGACGCATACTCCTACGCAGGCAAAAAGAACACGCAGTTGGACACCCCGTTCCAGCTCCACGACCTCCAGGCGGCCTTACGCAAGATGAAGCGTGGCACTGCATCAGGGCGTGACCAGGTTACGGTCAAACTGTTGGCCAATCTTCCCGACGCAGCCTACGCCACGCTCCTCAAATACATCAATAGCATTTGGGACGGAGAAACTCCTCTCCCTCTTGAATGGAAATCAGCTCTCGTGACCTTCATCCCGAAGGCAGGTAAACCTATTGACGTGGAGAACCTTCGCCCCATCTCCCTCACGTCTTGTGTCGGCAAGCTGATGGAAACGATGGTGCGCGACAGACTCTCCGAGTTTTTAGAAACACAGCACACTTTTGCGGACACCATGTTTGGATTCCGCCCTCAGAAGTCAGCCCAGGATATACTTCTACAGCTCCACCATGACATATTAGATCCTGTTGAATGCCCCCACAATGACAAGGTAGTCCTGGCCTTGGATCTTAAAGGGGCATTCGACAACGTGAAGCATGAGGTAATCCTTGACCACCTCAGTCAGACCAACTGTGGTTATAAAACATTCAATTATGTTAGACAGTTTCTTACAGACCGTCAAGCCTACATACGCATACAAGATGAGGAACATGGGCCTTACGTCATCGGCTCGAGGGGAACTCCTCAAGGCGCGGTCCTCTCTCCCCTCCTATTTAATATAGCCATGCTTCATCTTCACCCCAAATTGGATACATCACGCTCTTTACGCGGATGATATCACGATCTGGGCCACGCAAGGTAACCTGGGTCACATGGAGTCATGCCTGCAAGCAGCAGCGACTGTAGTCGACGACTACGCAACCTACTGCGGACTCCAGTGTGCCCCGGCTAAGTCAGAATTTGTGCACGTACGTCCCTCCCCTCAGGACACAACTCAGCTCCATATCAGTCTTCCCTCGGGACCGATCCGTGAGGCCAAGGAGATCCGCGTCCTTGGCCTCTTCATACACCACCAACGCAAGGCCGACACCACAGTAGCCAAACTTCGCACGGTGGGAGACCAGGTGGGCCGTATGGTCCGCCGGGTGTTGCGGGTCGCGGCGACCGCAGTCTGCGGGTAGCGGGGCCGATCGCCGTCGCTCCGTCGAGCCAAGGACTAGGGGAGAGCTTTGAGCAAACTTAACGGATTTATTTACATCTTTACAGGGAGTTGTCGAGATGACAGAAGAGAAGAGAAGAACAAAGTGGTTTCACAAACCACGAGCGTGGTGGTTTACTTTACATAGTTCAGAGCAAGGTTCAGAGAGACGTCCAGCACTCTGCCGCGTCGTTTTATGCCCTGTCGGGCTCCTCCTCTACGAGTCGACCACCAATCACGCACACACAGGTGAGGGGGGGCGAGCATGCAAGGTCCACGTGAACACTGCACTTTGGTGGCGCCAGCAGGGCTCTTCCTCGTCGTGTGTGAGCCTTTAGTCGAGAGTGCCCACAATCCTGGCCGCATACTTCGAAGAGTCCGCCGATTATGTTCGCTCAATTAGCGGGGCGATCCGCGGCAGCCGCCGCGGTCTCCCCTAGGAAGACGCCGTCCCTGTTGTCCTCTTGGTGGCGTCTTGGCGACACTACGTCTCGTACTCCGGGACAATGCCTGGCGGGCATAGGCAGTCAGCCGGTCGGCTACTTGACAATGGATTAAACAAGCGCCGATCTTTTGAGAGGTGCCCGGTTCGTGGAATCCTCTGGGGAGAGCCCTTTGACCAGCGCCGTCGTCGTCTGCCGTTTAACGCGCCAACGATGCGTGACTGGCCCAGGCGGGAGATAGAGTGGCGGCTCCAAAACCCTCTTTGGCGACATTCCACCCCGTTGGCGCCGCTGTCAATCAGCAGGCGACGTCTCGTGGGGCCGGCCTCTGTTGCTTCTTCCGTCCAGACGTGGCGAGACTGTCCTTTTTGCACTAATCCGGCGTGGCAAATGACTCGCTGGGTCAAGGCATAGCCCGATCGCTACAGCTCCTCCGCCGACGGGAAGATCTCGGACGTCGGGTAGTATCAGCTGCTCGACGGGAGAGATCACAGTAACCGCAGTCTCCCAACACCACTGAAATCACAAAGACCAACCACTAGAACCAGCAAGCGCCGGCAATGAGTTTTCGGCAACCAGGCCGGTCTTTCAAATGTGCCACAATGCACCTACGCCTTTTTTTTTCTTTTAAATGGCAACCACACTAATACTCTTGCCCATAGCTAAAAAATTTCGATTACTCCAAATACCCTAAAATCATTACGGAAAACGTCCCTCAACGTTCCGTATAACACGACGCTCAGCTAAAGAATTCAACTGATCCCTGAGCACATACCAAAATAACAAAGGGTAATGCAATTTCGTATACTAACACGCTTATTTGCTGAATGTAGTTTCATGTCAGCCCATGGTTTTAAAGAACGCACAAGACTTTGCTGTGCGCTCTAGCATGACATCTTACTCTCATCCAAAGAGCGCTAGCATACCCACACGCACCTAACCATAGGCGATATCTCTCTCACCTAGGTATCCTTAAACCCTCATCTGAACGTGAATTTTCTCAAGGAACAAACGCAAGGAACAATCACACTTGAGGTACACGTCAGGAGTGCGTAACAAAACAGGCGTTAATTTTGCGCCAAAAACCCCTGTACCGAATGTTTCTCCCCCTGAGCATTTCGAAAATTGCTTTGTTTGGTTTTATTCTAAAACCTTCCCAAACATTGCTCATTTACTCTATTGAAGACGGCATGCGATGCCGCGCTTCACTAAAGGGCACGAAGCCTAGAAACCCCGGCTCCGCTCGACCAACGTTACCACGCTTTCCAATTTAGCGGGCAAACCACACTTCATTTACGATTTTTGTTTTCTCAAAGAAAAACTAATTTCGAAGCAGTCGGTTGACCAACGCGGGTCACTGCTTCCGCATAACGCTTAACAATTCAACTCGAAATTTTGACAAAGCTTATACGCAAACAAAATCTAGAGGGAAGAAAAAAGTGTCCAAGCAAACTAGCTGTGGAGATGACACAGGAACACCACTTTAAAACCAAATATAACCAAACAAGTATGTTTCAAAATAAACTCCTGTGTCCGACTCTCCCTCCTACAGCTGTCGCTCCCCCTTCAGCCGTACACGCGGCGGTCGTGGTCTTCGATTCTGAAAACGCGCGAGACTACAACGTGCACGAGCAACAAGCTGAACTGCAGCGTTCCGCCTCATTCGCGATTTTGGCGGTCTTCTATCAGTTCGGCGTAGGAGACCGGAGCGATGCGTGGGACAGAGTGGCCATGCTTTCTTTGGGCTAGCTCGCGTGTGGTGCTTAGCTATTGTGGCTTTTCCTTTTCCTCTAGGACCCCTTCTACAATCCCGTTCCCGCAAAGCTTTAAATCTCCTGCGTACATTCCGTCGCGGGGATGCGCGCTGGGGCCTACCCTTCCGCCGTTGAAACCTTACTTTACGCCACAAAGGACCTTTCTTTGAACTGGCTGGTAACCTACTCTTGGGCCGCTCGCCCGGCTGATTGCCCCCTCTTTCACCCCTTCGCTTTGTCGCTCGCGTACGCCTCTCTCGTTTCCGGCGACGTCTGCGACCGACCTGTCCTGCACTGCTGGTGAATTCGTTGCCGGTTGAGTTATCAATGGTTTTACCGCTCAAGGGTGCCTCTGCACCACCTGCCACAGTGTTTCGGCACTTTGATTTCTTGGCTCTGTCGCCCTGTCTGGCCGATTCACCTGTGCTAACGCTGTACTCAGGTGCGCCCTGAAACGTTCTGTGGATAGAACGGAAAGACCGGCGCTCTCCACGCAATTCCATTCGCGAACCCGCTTTCCTCTTACTTTTCGTCCGGTCGCTCGGACGCATGCAATGTAATTTTGACGCTGCTGCCAAGCTCTTATTTGCTACGCTGACAGGTTTTGCGCCTTCTTTTACACGCGTAGTACTGTTCGTCTTTCTCGCGGATTTGCGACGTCTCTTTCGTCTGCGCCGCTTTTTGCGTGTCACTTCCGAGCCTCCCGATCGCATCTCACACTCGTGAACCCTCTCACAGCTTTCGTCAGCTGTCTCAGTCGCGCGGTCTAAATGATTTTCGCCCTGGTCATCTTTATTCTCACCCTCTAGACCGGCGGACTGGTTAACACACTTAGGAACAATGCAGCTGTTTCCCTTCGAAAAATCTTGCTCGCATTCCTGAGAGCTGTCTGCAACTGCACTGATACCCTTCTCTACGCTCGCTGCTTCTGAGCCTTCTCCGGTGTTCTTGCCTACTTCGACCTCATTGGCAAGATCCACCGCCGCGACAAACACAGTTGAGGTCTGTGCCAGATTCTCTACAGCTATTCTAGCTGTTTCGCTAACAGTTAACTGGCAAAGCACCTCGTCGCACTCGCTCTGGCCTTCGTCGGCCTCTCTACTCAGCGCAGCCTCTTTAGCAGCTCTTAAATTTTGTTCTTCATCGAACCTGCTGCTATCCTTAAACGTGCTAGCCTTCTCTAAAGCCCTGGGCTGCACCTCTTTTCTACAGACAGAAGTTCCGAATAACCTGAGCATTTCTGCCTTAACTACCTCGTAGTTGTTCGCGTCCTGCTCACTGAGTCGCGCAACAGCTTCATCTGCCTCGCAAGGCAGAACCGTTAGTAGCCTTTGACACCATGTGTCTCGCTCAAATGACAGTTCCTCGCACTTCCGCTCAAATATCCTAAAGTACCAGCCAATATCCCCTGAATCTGTATATGGCTGCATGTACCTAGACATCCAGAACTCGGCCTTCAAGTTGCGATAAGGTACCACTTGCTCGGGACTACTGCCTGACCTCTTTCTCGACTCGAGTTCTCGTTTGCGGATCGCAATCTCGTGCTCCAGTCTTTCTATTTCACGCTCCTGTTCCTCACGCTTTTCCTGACGCTCCTGTTCCTGTTGCTTTTGAATCTCGTTCCACGTTTCCTTAATATCTTCACTGGTCAGATTCAAGCCCTCGATAGCGCCAACAATTGCGTGTTTCTTCATCCCCGCATCTACTTCTGCTCCCAGCTCCTCCCCCAGAATCAGGAGTTGACTCTTCAACAAACGCTTCAAATCCATGACAGAGAACTAGTGTGGTGCAGCTCACTCTCTACCCAGAAGTTCCGTAAACAACTGCTTCTGTGGTAGCCTCTACCAGCGAAAAGATTGCACTTCTATCTTATCAGCCTGGCAACCAAAAAACCAAAGCCAGCACTCACCAGTCCACAGCTGCCAGTCTCCATGATCTCGGCGTGTTGTTCATTCTCCGTCCTCCAGGCTCACATCCAACCGCTTGCCATCCAGTTGTTACGGATGGGAAGGAAGGTCGCTGATGGCATCCCACTGCTGCCAACCAGTTGTTGCGGGTCGCGGCGACCGCAGTCTGCGGGTAGCGGGGCCGATCGCCGTCGCTCCGTCGAGCCAAGGACTAGGGGAGAGCTTTGAGCAAACTTAACGGATTTATTTACATCTTTACAGGGAGTTGTCGAGATGACAGAAGAGAAGAGAAGAACAAAGTGGTTTCACAAACCACGAGCGTGGTGGTTTACTTTACATAGTTCAGAGCAAGGTTCAAAGAGACGTCCAGCACTCTGCCGCGTCGTTTTATGCCCTGTCGGGCTCCTCCTCTACGAGTCGACCACCAATCACGCACACACAGGTGAGGGGGGGCGAGCATGCAAGGTCCACGTGAACACTGCACTTTGGTGGCGCCAGCAGGGCTCTTCCTCGTCGTGTGTGAGCCTTTAGTCGAGAGTGCCCACAATCCTGGCCGCATACTTCGAAGAGTCCGCCGATTATGTTCGCTCAATTAGCGGGGCGATCCGCGGCAGCCGCCGCGGTCTCCCCTAGGAAGACGCCGTCCCTGTTGTCCTCTTGGTGGCGTCTTGGCGACACTACGTCTCGTACTCCGGGACAATGCCTGGCGGGCATAGGCAGTCAGCCGGTCGGCTACTTGACAATGGATTAAACAAGCGCCGATCTTTTGAGAGGTGCCCGGTTCGTGGAATCCTCTGGGGAGAGCCCTTTGACCAGCGCCGTCGTCGTCTGCCGTTTAACGCGCCAACGATGCGTGACTGGCCCAGGCGGGAGATAGAGTGGCGGCTCCAAAACCCTCTTTGGCGACATTCCACCCCGTTGGCGCCGCTGTCAATCAGCAGGCGACGTCTCGTGGGGCCGGCCTCTGTTGCTTCTTCCGTCCAGACGTGGCGAGACTGTCCTTTTTGCACTAATCCGGCGTGGCAAATGACTCGCTGGGTCAAGGCATAGCCCGATCGCTACACGGGTCTCCAACAAGCGGGGCGGATTACGAAGCAGGGATGCAATGCGGCTTGCCCATGCTTTCGTAACGAGTAGAATACTCTACTCGACTCCCTACTTGCACCTACGCAAACACGAGGATGATCAACTCGAGGTCATCCACCGTAAAGTTATCAAGCGGGCTCTCGACCTCCCTATCACCACGTCCAACCAGAGACTTCTGGCCCTAGGCGTGGTGAATACCTACCGGGAACTTCGAGAAGCCCACCTCGTTAACCAATACACGCGCCTTGCACAGACCCATTCCGGTCGCCGCCTCTTGGACCGAATACACATCAAACACGATTACTATATTGAGGAAAGGGTGAGAGTGCCAGAACCTTGGAGACGCGCCCTCCGGGTCCGACCCCTTCCCCGCAACATGTCCAAAGAAAACCACAGTGGTCGCCGCCAGGCGCGCGCGGAAGCGTTGCAGCGACACTTTGGTCAAGAGGAACACGTGTGCTACGTGGACGTTGCCGGCCCGCACCATGGGGGGTGGTATACTGCCGCAGTCATACACAACGCAAACACCGTAAATGGGCTCACTTTCAAAGCCTACAGCGCAACACACGCGGAGGAGATTGCCATCGCTCTGGCTCTCACCTATCCCTCTTCTAAACATATCATCACCGACTCACGAGGGGCCTGTCGGAACTATCAGCTAGGGTGGGCTTCACCGCTTGCTCAGCGCATACTGGAACCTAGCTGCCGATACGTTAATCCAACTCCGCGAAATCTGGTTTGGGCACCCGGTCACCAAGGACTCAGGGGTAACGAACAGGCTGATCAGGCCGCCCGCGCACTCTCTTCCCGGGCTATCTCCCTGTCTTTGGAAGCCTTCTCTCAATCAGACAATTCGGCCCTTTCATTCAAAGATATTACCAATTACTACAAGGAGGAGCACCGGCGCTATCCAGACCCTTGTAAGGGACTGCATCGCGCTGACGAGCGCCTCCTTTTAAAACTGTTTACCAATACTGTACTGTGCCCGGCGGTGCTAAAACAATTCAATTCATCCTTTGATGGCACGTGCCAGTTCTGTGGTGAGGTGGCTGACACCTTTCACATCGTCTGGGCGTGCCAGTCTAATCCATCTATCCCCCCCAACCCCAATCCCACGAGAGAGGACTGGGAGGCGGCCCTGCTCGGCTGTCAAGACCTGAAGGCCCAAGAGGCTCTGGTTCAACGGGCGCGGGCGGCGTTGCTTGCCAATGGAGCCCCGGAATAGGGGTTCCACCTAGTGCTGTGAGGGTATACGAGGCCAATAAGGCCCCAACCCAATCACCTCTCTGTAACCATTTAATGGTTATTAAATGTTTTCACCACCACCACCACCTCCCACGAAATAGGGACGTGAAGTATAGGCACGGAGTGGGTTAAACTCCCGTTGGTTACAACATTCAGTTACGTGCGCTGCGACATGACAAGTGAGTAAGGCTTGGCCGCCATTTTATAAATTCCTTGACTAGCACTCCTATTGGTCCGTGGTGGCCGATTCGGCGCGCTTTTGGCGGCCGGAATGCTCACAGTGTGAACGCACCGTTAGGCCAGTCCGCCGGTCGCAGGTTCCTATTCGGACACTGCGCGATGTTCCTCTCGTTTTGGCATCTCAACTCAGGGGCGTGGCAGGGGGGGTGGCACATCGAGCCCCTGCCCCTCCCCCCCCCCTGCTACGCCCCTATTTTTAGGGGCGAAGCTCCTTATGGCGTGGCTTGTGCGTCCCGTAACCACCAGTGGCACATACCCGAAATAGCGGTCCTTACAATGTCTGCTGGATGGGGGCACTTGTATATGATGAATACATGATGAAAAAATGTGAAATGGCTGTGCTTGGAGTTTTCTCTAGACATATGGACGGACGAACGGACTGACAGAGGGGCGCACGGACGGATGGACAGACAGAGGGATGGCCGCAAGAAGAGATGGACGGACAGACAGACGATCATGAACAAACGGACGGATGCACCAAGGATCAGACAGATAGGCGGACGCAAGAACGAATGGACAGACTGACTGGCGAACGCCCACCACTGGCGAACGCCCACCAATCATCATTCACTCCGTGGATATGCTGTGATTTTTTTTTTCTTCATGGCATATGCAGAGCGGAATGTGACCATTTCAAAGACTGCCCTCCGCCGAAATAAAAAAGGTGCCCCCCTCCCGAAAGAAATTTTTGCCTATGCTCCTGTCTCAGCTTGAAGGCTTTTGCCGACTGTCTGGGAGGAGTGAACCATAAAGTTTCCTAAAATTAACTAGAGGGGACTCTGTCGCTGCGATCGTTGAGCGACCATGGAAATGATGGGTAGTACATGGATTTGCCTAGTCTTCGTACTTGCTGACGGCGAATCGTACTTGCGGCTTCGTTTATTGCTGTGTCTCGGTTTTGTTTTGAAAGAAAGATTCAACTCTTTTTAACTTCGTGACCCGATTTGGAAAGGTAAGTCTACAAGAATAAGGTGGTGAAGCGCAACCGCTGAACATTTGCTGATTTTTGTTTCGTGAGAAACCTGCTCCAAGCCACACGAACACACACGGAGTCAAAATCAGGCCAGAAGTACGAAAATTAGGCAAATGTGTGTACTACCCATCATTCCCATGCTCGCTGAAGCGCCGTGCGTAGCAGCTCCCATAGACACTAGCGCCAGAGTTCCCTCTAGTGTATATGAGGAAGCTGTATGGAGTGAACTTTTCAGTGTAATATGCTATATGTTACCATTTATCGCTAATATGTATGAGTTTGTTTCTACCCCAGTGTAATGCATCCGTGTCAAGCCTGCTTATCCGTCTATAGTTTGCAGTCGTGTTATATTAGTATAGTATAGTAGCGGTAATAGCAGTAGCATTATCAATATGTTTGATCGCAAAAATTACAAGGTTACTCGGCTGTGTTTTCTTTGGCGGGAGAGGTCAATGTCCAGCAGAAAATCCGAGGTGTTATCAGCTGGTCCTGTATCGTGTAGAGCTTTATACGGAACGATCACATGTGCTTGTGCAAACTAAATCTCCCATTTGCGCGGCAGGCTCGTTGCTCGAGCTTCATTTCTTCTTTCGTTTCGGCTGCAGATTGGCCCGATTGGTTGTCAGCTTCGCAGTCGCTGAACGATCGTTAGTGGCTGGGATTGAATCCGCGCTGTGCGAAGGATGGCCGAGGCGACAGCGCCAGTACCGACGACGACGCTTGATGTATAGGAATGCATAGCAGCGCTCTTCAGCAGCGCAGTAGCGTGCATTAGAAGTATAGCGAAAAAAAATAATAAAAACCAAACTATGGGCATAGAAGAACTACAGTTGCCGCTTGTCCTCGCGTGTCCACTGATTGGATTAGATCTGCGTGCGGAGCTCGGTCGAGCTCCCGCCGCCATGCGACGTCGTCGTCGTTCGCTCTATTGGGGCAAGATACGAGCGCACCACCTAATCTCCGCGCTCCTTGGGTGCGCTCGATAATCGCATCAAGCAACCCGGGCGCTCCTAACTGTTTGCCCATTACCGCCCTGGTGTCCCCAGCGGACGCCCGGGCTTTGGCCGGCCTCTGTCACGTCGGGCCACGCGGTGCGAGGACCACTTTGGTTAGTTTGGGGGGACTGTGCCTCGGTAGGTGAACGAGCCCTACCCAAACACACACTGTGCTCACAGAACTTTTCGCTTGGATGGAGCTACTTGTGAAATTTGTGGCTCGAGAATCCAGCATCAGGCCAGTGCCTTTTCACGAGTGGGTATAGCATGCCAGATTACATGTGCTCTTCACGACCTGAGCGCCTAACAAAGCAAAGCGCCAAGAAAAGGGTTATTGGAAACACCGAATGAGTGCAAGCTGTGGGCTGAGATGATGAAGTGGAACCTCATAGTGTATTGAAGTAGCTGCGAAGTCTGGCATATTTCAAGCTTGGCGATGCAAAGCATTTTCTTGGAATTGCTGATACGCACGTATAATTCAGAAGCTATTGGCAGTTAAGAATGAAATCCACAGAGCACAGAGTACAAGAATGCTGCTGTAAAGTCCGTGAAGTGTTCTGTGCACCTGATTTTAACGCCTTTATTGTGTTCCTTAATCTTTCCGGCCATTCTCAAGAACACGAAGATAAATGGCTCTGAACTGTGACACAAATAGCTGTGAAATCGAACGGCAATTTTAAGGCATTATCAATGAAACTGTGACAGCGTATGTAAGCGAGAACGAAACGACGGAAAATGATAATGACATGAAAGCTTTCCATATTTTTCTGGTTAACTGTTCGCTTGGTAACTATTGTAGTTATGCGCGCTCGTTTCAAGAGGCTAAAGGGTTTATTTAGAAATGTAAGATTATCCTTATAGTTTATGCATCGTGTGGAGAAACTCGTGATCTTCATGGCCTGGATATAGGACACCAAGGCTCATAATTACCTGAGCTCTAAATGCATCGCATGATGATGCGGCGCCGCTTTCCATGGATCAGCTGCCGACTTGTTCTGTTCAAGAACGAACTTTAAGAGGGCTGCAAGAGCAACATATCCGTGTGCGATAGATTCAATTAATACTTGCTGCGCTCTATCATGGGGCCTTCATGAGTGAGGCTGAGGACAACCATGATTAATTAAGTGCACTTCGCGCAGCTCGCTTTCTTGCGGGGGAGCCAAGTCAATTTCTTGAAGTAGCTTTGAACGGGGGTCAATCCAGTTCTCGGTTGGCGCAAAGTCAATTTGGGAGTGGGCCAAGGCATTTCTCACAGCAGCTGAACTGGACTTATCAACGGTCAAATACGGCCAAGGTTATTTTAAGGTCAAACTTTAGGTGGCTTGTGATGCATGCTGTAGTTCCTACATACTACAGCTTGCATTTCCATTAAGGCTTCCGCGTCACCTTCCTCGTCATCGTGAGACACTTGAGCAATTCCTGATGTGTTCCATGTTTGCCGTGTTGCTGTGTCAATGTAATTTAGTCCTGTTGGAGGTTCGTGTTGTTTCTTGACATCCGCAGTTAGAACAAGGAGGGAAATCTAGGCTAGTTGGTAATAGTTCATTTTTCGATAAATCACAGCGCAATTCTGATCTTTTTACCAATGTCGTACGTCTGGTTCGTCCACAAGAGGGCGTCGTTTTCTAGCTGTGCATTGTCCTGTGTTCTTCAAAAGTTCCAAGTTATTTCTAGCGTTTCACTGTGGTCAAGGTGGGTTCTTTTAAAGGGACGCTAAAGGCAGCTATAAAGTCGACGTTCATTGTTGAAATAGCGGTCCAGAAACCTCTGTTACTTTTTGCCTAGCAAGGGCTTATTTTGAAACAAAATTACGTTTCAGTGGCCCGCATCGGGCTAGCGCACTTCAAATTACCCGCCTCAAGAAGCGGACCGACTCACGTCACTTGCCGTGCACAACGTTGCTCGGCTTTACTGCACGGGCGCTGACACTAGCAGACAGAACGAAAGCAGCGGGAGCCACAGCAGCAAAAACGACCATTGATAAATTTCTCGCCATTGGCTCCGAGATGAAATACGTGCTTTGTTTCAACTTCACCCCGCTAGATGGCACGACGAATCTGGTGTAACCACGCGAAAGTTGAATTTTTGGACCAGTCGCGCCATTTCCATAGTAACGTCTGGCAGTTATTTTTTCCATGAATCAAACAGAAACGAACAAGCAAAAACAGCATTTCATTCCGTCTCATGTGGCATGGAAGGTTTTTTTTTATTTAGTGCAGCTACATCGATTACTAGTGATTAATTGTAGGCGTCGTGGGTATCATTCTGAGAATTTCCTACTGCGCCGCATGTATTCTTGTGCATTTACCTTAATTTCTCGGTAATTAGGGCACTGCTGTTGATAATATTCTCGTTTTAGATGTTGTCAGACCTTAAGCTTTCACTCTCACGTAAATTGTTATCTGACTTTTAGTGCCCCTTTAACGTGCACTTACTCCGCACAGTACTAAGACCTCTCGCATTTCAGCTCCGTCGAAATGCGACAGGCACGGCCGGTGTTGATACCGCGTCTTTCGAGTAAGCATCGGAGCGCCGTATACTCACGAGGCGAACGCTACCTCAGACTAAGTTGTTAGAATACCGTACCGCAGTATCCCGTGCCGTCACCGGCAACACAGTGCGCGCGCATGCAGTAGCTGAACCGCACGCCTGGCCAGGCAAATTGACGGGAAGAACGCTTAGGCGCTCACAAACAGCCTCCCCGGTGGCTGGATGCCGATGCGGCGCATTTCGAAACTTCGCACATTCACACGTGCCCACCACAAGCTAGGTTCCGTTCACGCGTTCATAATGGGTGCCTTTTCCGTGCTTCGTAGCGCGCAGACGGCGAATGCCCCATGTCAGGCTATATTTGTCATTTGCCCCGACATCATCACATCTCCTGCGTTCGCGCCTTATCCAGAGTTTCGCACAAAGTTCTGAATTGAGTAATAATACAAACTATAGGCACGTTATGGGAGCGCCGACGAGAAAAGCGGCTGCTTTGGGGTGAGGGGTTTGGCAATCGTGCCTGTACACAAAAGCGTCAGCTCCCGCGCTCTTTTACGAAGCGGCTGCGTACGCGTATATATATAAATAGCTCGCGTCTGAAGCAACGAACATTAGAGCTTGTTCTCTTGCACCTTCGCTTTCCTACCCCTTTCATTCGCACGGTATTCCCGAACACGCTCCGCAGACAAAACCACCGCGCTCCGCGATATTAATTACTCTAAAGGGTGAGTTATGATTACGAATATTCGTGCCGCTGCCTGGGTTGTGATGAGAGTGGTGTTGGTTCAGTGGTTAGGGTCTACGTACGGCGGTTGAAAGATTAAGAGAGGAATGCGATGGCGTAGGTTGGAAGAGTTTTCCGGTATGCGCAGTGGGCTGCGCCCGCGTGTATAGAAACAGGGCCGCGTGCAGTAGGGCCCATCTGGGGCGACGTTTCGCAAGCCGCGGGCTCTATACCAAACCGTGTCTTATGACATGGAGCTTTCGGTGGGCGTCTTTACTTCTTTACATCTGTACCGCTTGTTTGATTGTTGTTCGCTCGCTTTCCATACAGGGCTTACGCTTCGTACGACGCACGCAGGGTCGGTAATTATCGCATTGTTGTGCGCTCTTTTTACGCTCAATCGACCCTTCAATTATTCCGGAGAAAGCGCCTGAGTCACGGCCCAATACAAGAGATATCATCTATATATCGTCCCTGCACTGTAAACCAAATTACACCCATATAGGTGTTTTATAGTGTCTATAACTCACACCCCTACACCCCACGAAATGGGTGTATCAAGCAGGACTACACTCATACCGTGGGCGCGATTTCCGAATTTACACCCTGTGGCACAAACATTTTTTGGGGTGTAAAAGCAAACGTACACCCAAGTGGCCTTAAGGGAGTGAGGGTGTAAAAGCAAATGTACACCCAAGTAATCTTAAGGGCGTAAGGGTGTAATATTGCTATGACACCCTAACACCCTTAAAAAACAAAAGTAGTGTAGGGGTGTAACTCGCCCAAACAGCAAAAAGGGTGTGGGGGTGTTCATGCTGAATAATGCCCCAACACCCATGCGAAAAATACCATAATTCGAGTGTTACCCCTTTCCAGTAGGCCCCTGTAGAAGCAGCCGAAAGCTTACCCTTTAGCTAGACCTATCATGTGCAGATGTCCTATTGTAGTGGCTCCTGCCACCGTGTGGTAATCCTGGCCCTAGCACAGCTTTTATGGTGCATAGATGAAGCACGGCATATAAGGCTCTCACATATAACATATAATCCTAGCTTAATGCGAAGGCATCACTCAAAATGAGCTGTCACACATACCAGAACGTTCACAAAGCCGTGCCATAGTGCAAAATGAAATCAAGCTTTATTTTATTAGACACAGAGCACATACAGGCTTCAGAGACAAATTGTACCTTAATCAAAAGCCTTTTTCAATTGTGCAGAGCAGAATGCCAATTGCTACAAAAGAAGACCGAAAATCAGCGTCAATGATACGGCATGGAGCTCTAACGACCGATGCATGCATATCAAAGTACAACAGAAGAGCCTTTATTGCACTTAAAAATGAAGAAATAATTTTAACACGCTTCAATGCAGCACAAAAGCACAGTGCAGTGAAGCATACAAACAGCAGGAAGAGTAGTGCAATGCAGCACGCCTTATTTCTACAATATACTGAAATAATATATCAATGCACACTACAATTGCCTCATTGATACGCCACAGTTTGCGTTTGTTGTGGCATGCCTTATGCATATTATGCAAGGCTAGTGGTATTCTAATGAATGTAATGACAAAACAGTCTTAGAATGGCATTTTCATTTCACAATAACCCTTGTGTGTTCAGACATTCAGAATACTGGAGAAATAATAATACAGGAGTGAAAACAATAGGCAAAATTACAATAGCTTAACAGTGTCACTAGATACTAACCATGCAGAATAATTGATTTAAATATGTAATATATCAAGCGCATCACATAATATGTCTCCCTGAAACAATGCAACATCAAGGAACATAAAATGGACACACAAAAGCAGGGTGAAAGATTAACCACTTACAGCTAGCAGAGGTGGAGCAGCCAAGCTATCATCTGAAGCAATATTTTGGAGCATCATATCTTGCTTTTCCAGAGAGAAAATTTAAATTTGGAGCAGGTTTCAGGAAAAACAAACGCAGCATTTTTGAGCCTGAAATTCCAAATTTACAGCATTGATTGATATGTGCAGTTTAGCATCCCAAAACCACTATATGATTATGAGAAACGTCGTAGTGGAGGGCTCCGGAAATTTTGACCACCTGGGGACTACTTGGTGTAGGCCCGTGCGCCCAAATCCGAGCACACGGGCCTACAGCGTTTCTGCCTCCATCGGAAGTGCAGCCACCGCAGCCGTGATTCGATCCCGCGACCTGGGGGTCAGCAGCCGAGTACCATAGCCCCTAGACCACCGCAGTGGTGCTCCAAATTTACAGTAGTACAACAAATTAGACTGAATCACACAAAAGGAAAAACATATGTAGAAATTATTTGATATCCACTAATTCATGCAAAATATACGAGAGCGCAGCTATTTCAATAAAAGCACTCTTGAACTGTCCCACAGTGCAAACAATGCTAACCTACCTATTTACGAACGCTCCTCAACTCGAATCTCGTCCTTCACTTGAACTAGCTGAGCACAGCACCACCGCTTGTCTAAAAATAACGCTGCGTTTTTCGAGAATCGCTGCAGATTATCCCTGATATTGGGTGACTTGCTCTGCCTAGAGACTGCGCTGGAATCAATTTTCTCAAGTCAAGGTGAAGCATTTAGTGAAGGGACGTTCTAGAATACGGGGGTAAAACTCACAGTAGTATTTGCCGAGCTTGTCAAACTGTTTGGCAGGCGACCCAGAAATTCCAGATATTCGTAAAAGAGGAGCTCAAGGGGGTGGCGAAAAGACAAAAGTGGCATACGATTTTCTTTATCGTCGCTTAAGGCTGCAAAAACCTCATAAATCACTCTGAAAGACAACCAGCACTCATACTAGTACTCGTTATTGAATGGCATCTACATGGCAGAGTTATATAGGGAAAAAATATTTTGTGTCCTGTGACAGCGAGTATTAGTAGCCACTTCCAAATCATAAAGCACTTTTCTGCAGAGCGAAAGCGCACTCTGGCAAAAGCGACTTAAAAAGCGTTATGGACGTCATAGAAAGGGGGGAGAACTTTCTTTTAAACCGTTCTACTCTTTTCTTTTGCTGTGAGGTTAGAATATAGTAAATTAAAAGTTATAATTACGGTTGGCGCATCTGTATTAGATTGGATGATGATGACCCCGCCTCGATGGTTTAGTCGCCAAGGTACTCAGCTGCATTTTTCATGCAGGCGGAAATGCTGTAGGCCCATTCTCTTAGATTTGGGTGCACAAGAACCCCAGGCGGCCGAAATTTCTGGAGCCCTCCCCTAAACCGTCTCATAATCAAATGGTGGCTTTAGGACATTAAACTGCACACATCAATCAATTGGATGGTGATGCACAAACTTACGTTGAATAATGGATTTTATGTTTCTTGATAAAATTAACAATACTGAGAAATAATTGAGGCTGGTTGGGCATTTCATAATGGTTTTGTGCAAAATTAGGAAATTGTATCTAACTGACACAATTGGCGTGGCTGCTGTTCTCTTGAACATGCAAATATGAATACGAAAATAGCTTGTAATATTGTGCTACAGACATTAAACATGTACTGTAAATAGACATGATGCCTGAATTGAATAGTCAATTTCGCGACGAAACAACGACCGCACAAAGAAAACACATGGACAGGACGGGTGCTCACTAGCAGCTGTTTGTACCATATATTCATAATATAGCATACATTCATACACACAACCTTAAAAAGGTGGCGAGTCGGCATGATGTACTGATGGAGTTCGTGCCCCTAACAAACTAGCAAAGTTGCGCCGGTGCATCGCTGGAAATCATGCTGAGCAGCTGAAAGACTGTAAAAAGAAGCATGCGTGGCCATTCACGAAGTCTGCCACTGAAGTGGTTTACAAAATACCCCTATTGTGCAGACAGAGACATGTTAGCCAGACGACGAGGCGCTGCGTCAATGATCGAGCGAGAGAACACGCCCTTACGGGAAAGAATAACGAGGGTGCCCGTTCAAGAGCTTGATGTGGATTCACACCAGAGCAATTTCGAAGGGCTTTCACAAAAGAACCGGGGTATCAATTGCGTTAGCAAAACTTCACTCATCATGTATGAGCTGGAAGCACGGTATCTAGCGATCATGTGTCCTATAGCGTGATTAGGTAAGGGACGGCCCGAGTAGGTTGCACATGCGTTGACGAAAAGTGGGTTTATATCAGCCTGTTTCCTCAAGAAATAAACAATTGCAAATGAGTGCCCATCCTGTTTATGTGTTTTCTTTGTTTGTGTGGTCGTCATTTGGGCGCAAAATTGACTAATATTTAATGCAAACATGCACCAACTATCCCAACAGCGACTTCTACTAGATATGAATGCCGCTGCTGCACATGTAAACAACAATAGCACATGCAGCTGTCACACCGGTCCCGTTAATTAGGGAGGCGATCGCCGGGCTAATTCCAAGGGCCGAAGTATCGGCCCCCCCGAACCGCACCACGAAAGCGTGGACAATTTAGAAGTGGTCCTTTTTGGCGCGCCAGCGGACGCCGGCTGTGGCCCAAAGAACAAGTCAGAGCCGAGAGTTGATAAACAAAAACTGAATTATATTCTCAATAAAGGCAGATCAAAACAACACACAGGTATGCACACTCCACAATAGTTGCATACAATATGTCACCAATCAAACAACGTACTACACAGTACAAACAGCCACACTCGAAACAACGGACACAGACAACAATACGCACTACAATGCAGTCGCATGCATTGAACAACCAAGACACTTAAAGACTAAAGAGATAGAAAACCTATTCAGTCCAAAGTTCTTTGAACAAAAGTCGGGATGATACTCTTCCGAGAATCACTCACTCAAAGTCCAGCGTTGTTGTCGTTCCGCTGCCCTCGAAGTTTCTCTTCCAGGAAACCTCGCCGAAGTTTCTCTTCCAGGAAACCTCGCGCCTTCAATTGGCCACTCTCCAAGCTTCAACTTCTTCGCCGGAAACACGTCGGCTTCACACACGCAGCGGTTGCCACGCGTCTTCGCTCGATAGCGGTAAACACACACTCTTGCCTGCAGCTCGAGTCGTCACCCCTCAGGTGGAAATCATCTTCGTCTCCTGCTTTGTCTCTACGGACAAAACCTTCGCCGACTACACGGCGGAATCCCTACGCGCTCTGGCGCTAACTTCCGTCTTCTCCTCCTGCTCTCTCGTCTCGGCCGCTCGATTAAATACCTTCCGCGCGAGATTCCAGAAGGTTCTCGTCATTTCGTCGGCGCGATACGCAGCGAAGGCTGGGGAGAGGGCGAGACGGTTCGAATGCCCTCCGCGTCGGATGACTCAACTCGGCATGACCACGCCTCCCTCCTTCTAGAAATTTCCAGTGCTTGCTCGGCCGCCGATGGAGGGTGAGGAGGTTCGTCGGCGAAGCCACGCTTCCGAGAGGAGAGGGAGCGTGTCCGGGGAGCTTGTTTTCTTTTTTCTCTTTTCCTTTTGACCTCGCGGCGTCACTCCGGCGTTTCGTCGCGGGAATTTGGCGGCGCGCCCTTTTTGAGCGCTCGTTCTGTGACAGCAGCCGCCTTAGAACTGTGAAAAAAAGCAGCATTATACAGTGCCTCAGAGGAGGCACTTTCAATATATTTCTTGGTAAATAAAGGGCTTAATAAACATAGGACCTTTTTCTGTGTTCTTGACATGCTGTTAGGGTGATTTCATGCCAAATGCCCAGCCATTTTGGCGACCATCTCAAATGCATTCGAAAAAAATTGTGCTGATTGACTGTATTGAAAGCAGTGAAACGACATGTGCATTACAGTTGGTTCGTTTACGAACAACGCCGTTTTGTTTTCTCGACAGTAAATTTCCGCATAATTAAAGGCCTGAAACAATGATAAGTGTTGTGCACTAGCCAGTCTGGTTAAGCTCCCTGTTCTTCCTTTTCTCCTCTTCCTCCTCTCCTGTCCGCAGTTGAAAATAAGCATTCGTCCTTTGCCGTTTTTTGCTGCTGATATTTTCATCTCGCCTGGAAAACTATCAGCTTTCAGTCATTGACATGAAAAATAGCAAAGACGGAGAGGGAGAAGAACAGGGAAGGAGGCCATCAGTTACTGTTCTTTATTTTGAAGCTGCAGGTTCAAGCTACGCTCCAGATAATGTTCAACATCATAACGGCTATATGAAAGTCTCGTCGATACAGTTATTGATTATTGGGCCGTGTCGCCGTCGACGATAAATACACGATATAGGCCACTTGGAAGCTAACCGGTCGCGGGGCTTTACTGGTTATTTGGCTTGACTGCTGGCCGGAAGGTCACGGGATTGAATCCCGGCTGCGATGGCCGTATTTCAGTGGAGGCAAGATGCCGGAGCTCCGTGTGCTCATAACATTCGGGTGCACGCTAAAAACGCCAGATGGCCGAAATTTTCGAATGTTGTGAGCGATGTTCGAGATTGCTCTATTCATGAACGAGTGGTGTATGAATTCAATGCATATACCTACTACGTGTTCGTAAACAACGCTGGGTGCCGTCGACGTACTGGGGCACTCGTAGCGACATCGCTGTGCATAGACTCCGCCCAGTCCAAAGCTCGCCGCCGGCCTGGATGACCTCCTAGCGCAGCGCGTTGGGGAGCCTCCCGTGCGTTCACGCAGGCGCTGGTTGACGCGGTAGGCTCCTCGACGCGCTGTGTTTAGGAGGCCGCTTTGCGGCTGCTGCGGCAGTGTTCACGTGATCATAGAGGGCTGTGGCGAGCTGTGGGCTGGGCGGAGCCTGCTCGCCATGACGTCGCTCAAGCGGCCCAGTTTGTTGACGGCGTCTTCCTCTGGTTACAAACGAGGCATAGATCTACCTCGTAGCACCGCATATGCACGCGCAAAGCTCACGGCAGTGCTCGAGCCTACTTTATTCATCAAATTAATTGCAGTAATGAATGACTGACGAATATGTAAATGTCATCCTAATGAAGCCTCTCTTTACTGCGCAGAGATCGTGTGAGACGTCTTTCGCAATCATGGATGCGCTGGTACGCCATCTTTAGGACAGCCTGCAGGTAAGTGCTCACTGGCTCAGTTTCACACAGCAGCTCCCCGTTATCGGGCGTATTATAGCTTTCCACGCAAGAAATGAGGAGCATGTCGGCGTGTCTCTTCGAGATAGTTGGTTAAATGTATCAAAAGGTGTCATAACAATGGGACGAGCACTAACTTTCAAATGGAAGTTTTGCCCCGCCACGGTGGTCTAGTGGCTAAGGTACTCGGCTGCTGACCAGCAGGTCGCGGGATCAAATCCCGGCTGTGGCGGCTGCATTTCCGATGGAGGCGGAAATGTTGTAGGCCCGTGTACTCAGATTTGGGTGCACGTTAAAGAACCCCAGGTGGTCGAAATTTCCGGAGCCCTCCACTACGGCGTCTCTCATAATCATATGGTGGTTTTGGGACGTTAAACCCCACAAATCAAATGGAAGTTTATTATCAGAAGGAACAGTCTAAGAGTATCCGTGCATAAGAAAAGGCTCACTGCAAATAACTGAGTGAATTCGTCTTTCTAGACGTGGCTGGTTTTGATGTGCTGAGATTGTGCCTTTTGCGTGTACGGATCTTCTTGTACTGTAACTTGCTTCTGACCATAAAATTCAATTGAAAGTTAGCGCTGGTCCCGTTGTGTCGTCCTCGTCCGTTTCGGCTAGTGGTATGACACGTTTTGATGCACTAAACAAAAAGTAGCCGGCGCCGAGGTGTTACTTCTTTGTAATAGTCCTCAAAGAAAAAAGGCTACGTGAGAAACAACAGCGCTGAGCTCTCAGACCCATCACGACCAATAAAGTGCACCATGAAACGCTGCGCGGAGTTCAAGCCCGGAAGCACGATCGTTCCCTCCCGCCTACGAGACGAACTCTTGACCCGCAGTTAAAAATGCGGGGGGGGGGGGGGGGGGTGAGGCTGCGGCGCAGACCACTGTTCTTCCCAAGCTTGCCCAAATGCAGGCGCACGCGTGGAAGCCAAATCAAAAGCAAAGGAGCGGGAGCCTTCATTGTCTGCCCGGCTCGTTCATTATCGCCCGAGCGCCGTTATTCGGGGGCGCCGGAGACAGGGCGAGACGCTGAGGCCCTGTGCCGCGCCTCCGAGCGGGGGGATGACGAACGAACGTGAGGGGGTAGTGAGGCCCGGGAGGAAAACCGAGTCAATCCATCAGGCAAACAAAACACTTACCGCAAACAATGCCTCTTTGTCGGCGGCCGACCTCTCTTCTGTTCCTCCGCCGCGTCGTTGTCGCAGGGGAAAGACTCCGCGCGGATGGAGAGGGTTAAGCGCCGCCGACGAATTAATGACGCCCAGCATTGCGATGCCCTCCGGGGGTATGCGACGTGCTCGCGGCGGGGACGTGTCCTCGCTTCGTCTTCTTCGGGGCCGTGATTCAAATTGGAAAGAGCCGTATCGGCCGCTTCGCCTCGCTCCATCGTACACGCGCGCCCCGGTTTCTGTTCGCTCGAGAAAAGAAAAAAAAGCTTCCCTTTCGTGTGTGTGTCTGTGTGCTTTGTGCACCCTCTCTACCATTCCCTCTTGTTTTCTTTGTTACTATACGCTCACAGATTACAATTTCAACCGGCTCCCAGTGCCGATAGGCGCCTGCTATCTTTCCTCCAGCTACATGGACGTTTGGCTTCGTCCTTCGATTCGCCCGCACATTCCCATCGCGTGCAATCGTGAGCGTTTTGTTTTAAGCGGCGCGCACGCACGTATCCCCGCGCAAACCATTGTTAGCCATCTCTATAGTATGTTCGGTAATGAGTTGCGGTCGTGCATGCCGCATGCGAATATGCGGCTCGATGCGAAGAGCGCTCGTGCAGAATAAAGGCAGCGCTCTGACGAGCCGTGGTCGGAGCCGACCGGCCCGACCGTATAGTACACAGCGAAGAAGCTTATCAGTTGACAAGCGACGTTCGATTCGGTCCGTGCCATTCGTCAGCCTAATTCGCCGCCGCGAAGCTTTTGTATACGAGCCCTTGACGCAGAGTGGCGCATGGGCGCGTGTTTGTGCGTCCGTGCTGCGAGATTCGTTGTATACGCGTGCGGTCGGCGGCTTTGGAA
The DNA here is from genome assembly GCF_043290135.1 of Rhipicephalus microplus. Classification (NCBI taxonomy): domain Eukaryota; kingdom Metazoa; phylum Arthropoda; class Arachnida; order Ixodida; family Ixodidae; genus Rhipicephalus; species Rhipicephalus microplus. Next base: position 286,451,998 of record NC_134701.1, read on the forward strand.
GTTTTAATGGCGCTAAGCCAGTTGCGTGTTTCATCTCCTCTCATCTCTTCGCAGCCGTGGCACGGTTAGATTGGTCGTGCTGGTTAACGCACATAGTCCAACGTGTGTCTTACTGACGGCACGCGCGTGGCGCCAAAGGAGATTGGCGAAGGAGATTGGTTCCGGGTTGGATGAAATGCGAATGTTAGGGCGGCCCCGCTGCTAATTCGCTTTACCGTCTTTGTACACATATAGTACGTCCATTAGTGGCCAGCTATAGCACTGATATGCGTTGCAAGTCGCATGCATTATTCGAAACGACATCATAGCAAATAACGGCACGATACAAAAAAGAAAAGTCCGGTGAACCAAGACATCGCTATGTATAGTTCTGTTCCATCTGTCTGGTCTTTGTTGTTTTCGCGCTGTTTTATTTTTTTAACTGTGAATGTCCACCAACAAGCTCAAGCTCCACGCGCTTCTCGAAACAACACTTGCGCATATATAGGCGCATGCGGTGTTATCATGACAACGTTACGTTGGTTATGTTAATCTGTGTATAATAAATATAAGGCTTGCCATCGCGAAGGGGGAATTTCACGGACACAAGCGTTCACTGATTGACACATTGACGTCATTGGAAATCGATTTCTGCCCGTTTTTTGTCATGTATTTTGTGTTGCATAAAACTACAAGTCAGAACTGTTTAAACGGTTCCGGCGTCATGGCTACGTGGTAGTGTGTTTTTTCGATGAAGGACAAAACAGATAGTGCAATCAGCTATTCACGTAGACGTTGATGACGTTTCCAAGGTTCCACGGCGTTGTGGCGCATCTTTTGACCATCCGAACAAACGTAAGAACATTTTTTGTAGCATTTTAGTGTGAGACAGCAGTTTATGTCCATAGTTGATCTATTCGGTAAACTTGGGGAGTAGATGCGTGTGCACAATTGGTGTTGCTCATTCAGTGCTATATAGCTTGCGTAATCGACTTTTTGTCAATTGTCACAGGTCCCGTTAATTCGGGAGGCGATCGCCGGGCTAATTCCAAGGGCCGAAGTATCGGCCCCCTGAACCGCACCACGAAAGCGTGGACAATTTAGAAGTGGTCCTTTTTGGCGCGCCAGCGGACGCCGGCTGTGGCCCAAGAACAAGTCAGAGTCGAGAGTTGATAAACAAAACAAAATTATATTCTCAATAATGGCAGATCAAAAACAATACACAAGTATGCACACTCCACAATAGTTGAGTACAGTATGTCACCAATCAAACAACGTACTCCACAGTACAATCAGCCACACTCGAAACAACGGACACAGACAACAATACGCACTACAATGCAGTCGCATGCATTGAACAACCAAGACACTTAAAGACTAAAGAGATAGAAAACCTATTCAGTCCAAAGTTCTTAGAACAAAAGTCTGGATGACTCTCTTCCGAGAATCACTCACTCAAATTCCAGCGTTGTTGTCGTTCCGCTGCCCCCGAAGTTTCTCTTCCAGGAAACCTCTGTCGTTCTGCTGCCCCCGAAGTTTCTCTTCCAGGAAACCCCGCTCTGCTGCCTCCGAAGTTTCTCTTCCAGGAAACCTCGCCTCTTCACTTGACCGTTCTCCAGGCTCCAAACTTCTTCGCCGGAAACACGTTGGCTTCCCACACGCAGCTGTTGCCACGCGTCCTCGCTCGATAGCGGTAGACACACTCTTGCCTGTAGCTCGAGTCGTCACCCCTCAGGTGGAAATCATCTTCTTCTCCTGCTTTGTCTCTACGGACAAAACCTTCGCCGACTACACGGCGGAATCCCTACGCGCTCTGGCGCTAACTTCCGTCTTCTCCTGATCTCTCGTCTCGGCTGCTCGATTAAATACCTTCTGCGCGAGATTCCAGAAAGTTCTCGTCATTTCGTCGGCGCGATACGCAGCGTAGGCTGGGGAAAGCGCGAGACATACGAGGGCTATCCGCGACGGATGACTCAACCCGGCATCATCACGCCCCTTTCCATCGAGAAATTTCGAGGGCTTGCTCGGCCGCCGATGTGGGGTGAGGAGGTTCGTCGGCGAACCTACGCTTCCGAGGGGAGAGGGACGCGTGCCCGGGGAGTCTTTGGATGCTTTTCTTTTTTTTTTATCGTTGACCTCGCGGCGTCACTCCGGCGTTTCGTCGCGAGAATTTGGCGGCGGGCCCTTTTTTGAGCGCTCGGTTTGTGACATCAATGTAATGACAACTCTACCTCTTATAAATCTGTTTTACGTGATTTCATGCAAGCAAGTTTTCTTCCTTCACTCCTGCGACTCTATGACCAGCAGTTGGGCCACCTATATAAGGGCGGAAAATCTAAACTAAATATCAAATATAGCCGAAGAAAGGTCCCTTATGTCATGGGTTCTTTTCGAGCAAGACGCGCACTCTTCCGTGTTTCGCTTCAACGCATCGCGCCTCGGAAGCGTCAGAGCACATATTCTAAGGAGCGTCGAGTTGGCAGTTCCCAAGGAGAAGAGAAATGACATTAATAAAAAATATAGAAGCAAGGTTCGCCAGGCCGAAACTGCAGTTCCTTGACGTGAAAGGAGTAGCAGCATCTTGGGAGGCAGCAGGGAGATACGCTTTTGACGTGAAGACTTCCTTTTTTTCTTCGTGAAGAAGAAGAGCAAAACGCAGGAGCGTGGAAAAAAAATGCATCCCTGCGTTCGCATCCATCCGTCACGCATGCAGCCGGCTTACCGAGTGTTATGGGCCACGCTTGCCTGTGCAGCGCGCGTGCGCGCCCGGGCTTCCTATAGCACACGTCGGTCCAGTGCTTGCACGCGCTGAAAACATGACGCTCCCGAATCTGCTTCGGCGCCGCCCCACGCAAGCAGCTTCCAGCGGCCAACAATGTCGGCCGGGCATCACTCCTCGCCAATAACGAGACGACTCCGACGTCTCATCGCAACGGTCGTCGTCGTCGTCTCCGCTGCGCAGCCAGGGGACTCGGCGCAGCAGTGCGTGAAGCGTTCTCGCTCAGACCGGGCTCCGGCGTCGCATTTCTTGCCACCCTTCTCCTTCCTGGCCGGAGTTGCACTTCGAGTGGTGCCGTCTTCCTCGGTTCCCGTATTCCTTCATCCCTTCCGCCAGCCTTACTGTGCCTCTTCCACCCCGAAGAGCCCAAGTTCGCGCTCGGCCGATCCGAAAGGTCTAACTGCAGCGTAGTGTGCGCGCGCCGAAGCCAAAAGAAGGGGAAAAAAAAAAGTCGAGGTGGAAAAAGTGGGGGAGACGGCTGCAGGATGACGGATGTTTTTCCCGTTGGGTCCTGACGTTTATGAAATGCGAATCCTGACGTATTGGCCCCAATATCGCGCGCTTATGGATCCCGACGAGTTGGAGCGGCTCCTGCAGCGCCTCGGCCTTTCTGTCTCGCCCACCGCTGCCCGGGCCTTGCTTGCTTTCTCCTCCCCCCCTCCCTTTCATCCTCCTCATCTTTTGGCAGTTGTTGTCTGCGTCCCTTATTTTTCGTGTTCGACTCACCAGCGCTCTTCTTGCCAGCACCACTCTTAGCTCGCCCTTTAGATATTTGATCATTATTATTTTTTTCGTCGTTTTACGGCTTCCACGGTGGGTCGTAACTGCTCTCTCTCTCTCACCATCGCAACCCTTGCTCTGAAGCTGCAATAAAATGACTGAGTTCATCTGACAATTTCTGAGAGGGGCGAAATTTTATGGCCCCGTTATATATATGTTCATACGAGCGTCGGATAGATAGATAGATATAGATTTCTCCGAGCGCCCTCAGTCCGGCCCAGTAGCAGCCTTACAAGGGAGCGCGTTTCCGGTAAAGTGAAAGCTGGCTGTCGGAATGTCGTTGTTTCCGGCGCAGCCATTTATAACGGCCGGTTTTCTAAGCCCAGAGCGGTCTTATTAGGCGAATTTCTCCTTCTCGGCGGATTTATCAGTATTTGATCACGCTCTTTTTCTCTCTTCAGAAATGTGCCCTCGCTTTTTTTTCTCTTACAGCTTTCCCTTTTTTTTTTATTTATACCTCCAACCATCTTTCATATTTATGTCTCTGTGTGGGACATGTCACTGAAGTTCGGGCAAAGTGATGATGTTCGAAGCTACTACTTGCAGTTAGCAATTACGTGGGCAGTTTCAACGAATATGTGTATAATGTTTAGTCTCTATGCAGTATGAATCAGCGTCATCAGTCTTAGGCAGCCTTTTTTTTTTCTCGAGGAACGTGATGAAAACATCAGTGATGATCCTTGATGCAGCCCAATATCGGAACACATTTACGTTGTTTTCACCTTAACTTAAGAATTACCCGCTCTGTTGGTGGCGCCGATGACATAAAGGTGGAGTTCCTACTTTCATTTTCTAAGGCCACAGATAATAGTGCTCTTAATTAGTAAACCATTGACGCTGTTTTCCCTGTGTAGCGTACGGAAGGGGAGATGGCAGAAGACGAGCACTGCCCTGCCCAAAGCTCTGCACCATAGCCTTCTAAAGGTTGAGCTGTGCCTCTCGCGACAGTGTTGCAACACGTGACTTTGTCCAGTGCCCCTCCTATAAAATAGCACGCACAGCGATGCTAAGAACAGACTTGTTCGGCAAAAAGAAGCTCAACCTTCTCGTTTTCATTCATTGGAGATTCTCGCAGATACCGGAATAGCCCGGGAAACAAAATGTCCAGTACAATACTACGAACTGTTCATTCCGCTTTACTGCGGTGTCACAGTCGTACGTTATTTATTCGGTTACTTTTTTTTTCACGGATTTTGAAGTCACCGTGCAATTTGGGTATGCCAGAGATTGCGCATATTGTGTCGGAGACAGAAGTCCAACAGCTGAACATGCAACAGTTACAAAAGCTGCACAAGGAGCCCAAGAAAGCCGTTGGCAAGAAAATAAAAGTTATAACAAAAAGCTATAGGGAATTAATAGTGCAAGCAGGTTATAGCCTAATTGATTGGACTCTAGTCAAGCCACCCTTATACTAACGACAGCCATTTAACTGATATTGCCTTAATTCGACTCCAACAGCAGCAGCAACAAGGGCGCTCTTCTGTTTGAAAATGAAGAGATCCGGGTGGCATGCAACAGAAGCACCGCGCCGCCCGAATTGCATTCCATTTCAGGGCAGGGAGTGTTTTACAACGAAAAAGAGGTGCGTAGGGCGAAAAAAAAAAGTATGGAGGAAACTCAAGTGTATAGTGACACATGTACAAAACAGCAAAGGTGGAAGTGGACGGCGATTTCGTGCTGTCGCACATTGAGCACCTGAACAGTCGGACTTGGCTGAGAGGGAAGGATGGGCGCTCAACGCTGGCGCCGAGTGCGGAATCTCTGCACATCGTCCGCTACAGTTAATTAACGCGTAGATGAGAGTGCTCGTTAGAGAGCTGTTTATAACGGCCCCCGAGCCGTGCTTGGTGTTGCGCAGTACTGCAGAGCCCCGCGGGCTGGCTCTATAGCAGCACTATAGCGGAAGGCCAGCGCTTGCATCAATTCGCGAGAATAGGCCCGGAACTTGATACGCTTTGTCCAGTGCCCCTCCTATAAAATAGCACGCACAGCGATGCTAAGAACAGACTTGTTCGGCAAAAAGAAGCTCAACCTTCTCGTTGAGCTTCTTTTATATATATATATATATATATATATATATATATATATATATATATATATATATATATATATATATATATATATATATATATATATATAAGGGAAAGAAGTGTATACCTAAGGGCTCGTTTTTCCGTGTTTTAACACAATAATAATGAGATCTAACAGACAGTAATGCCAAGGAATGTACAGGGGAAGTTATTAGAACCAATGGAATGTAAATAAGAAAAAAAAGAAAGAAAAGTGGATGAAAAAATAACCAGCCGTGAGCAGGAATCGAACCTACGACCTTCGAATAACGCGTTCGATGCTGTAACCACTGAGCATTCGAAGGTCGTAGGTTCGATTCCTGCTCACGGCTGGTTATTTTTTCATCCACTTTTCTTTCTTCTTTCTTCTTATTTACATTCCATTGGTTCTAATAACTTCCCCTGTACATTCCTTGGCATTACTGTCTGTTAGATCTCATATATATATATATATATATATATATATATATATATATATATATATATATATATATATATATATATATATATATATATATATATATATATATATATATATATATATATATATATATATATATATGTTCCGTTCTTTCTTTAATGGACGTTTTCGTGTTTATACCGCACTAGCCGTTGTGTTGGTTCAGGAGAGCTAAATAGTTTTGGTGCCCGAGTGTGCCGAGATCCTATAGCACACGAAGTGTCAGTTGTCGAAGAAAATCAGGACGAAAGATAATTGCAGCCTATCTTCGCAAGACGCGCGATCTTTGATTGTTGTCTCAGTCTAGTGCGGACTGGTAATCTTTGAGCGCAGAACCAAACCAGGACAACGAAGAACAGGCGAGGGACGGGATTATCAGTCATGTCTTTCCAATACGCTCATACAGCCATGTCAGGGAACTTCTGTAAACCTTTCCACGATGGGCATACCTGATGCTGTTTTTCGCAGTTTAACTATCCGAGACAATGTTATATAAGTTTGACATGTTTGCACAGTGAAAAAAAAAACGAGGACGTAAGACAGGACACCGCATAATGCCAGTGTTAGGTACTCTCTACTGTCCTTGGTTTTTTTTGTTTAATTTTTTGTTGTGCGATGATTACGATAGTATACAAATCACATCACTACCTATAGCCTAAACAGCAGTTTTACCATGTTATAGTTTCTCTGTTACATACATATGGGAAGTAAAACTACCATCAGCACTGCATTGTGCAGGCCTTTCTCTATCTCGCTCTCTTATGCGCGCCTAGACGGCTACTATGTCTCCTTGGATGGTCTCCTTGGACGTGTGTTCTCATGTTCGCGTAGCACAGCTGCGGCCACGCTCCGGTCCATGTGGGCCGTGTTTGCTGAACGCAGGCCCTGATTGGCTTTCGACCCGTTCAGGCGCAACATTTACGTGACCTCAGTTTGAGCATGTGTGTATTCGCTTCTCTCGTTAACGTCGTTAACGTTATGCAAGGGAGCGGGAGGGTATACACTGCCGGCGAACAGTATGTGACCCCTTATTTTTCTGATGTGTCATTTGGCAATATCATTTGATAATGGACAATCATTGAGAAATATACTTTTATAAAGTGGCTACTCATGCCTCTTCGCGGCCGAGCAACTCATGCTCACTTCTACTCGTTACTCAACACATGTAATAGCCGCCTCAGGAGGACCATGAAGACCCAAGATTGGCATCAAAAGTTTTTTTCGAAGAAAAAAAATAATTGCTTTGTGCAATTCTTCATATCGGCTCTACATCTAGTCCCGCTGAGGGCGTTTAAAGTGTTACCACATAAATCAGTAAAGTCAGACTAGAAAGTGCTGTCGTTCTGCATTTCTTTTACACAAAGGGTACACATTCACGTGGTTTAGATCAACGTTGCTTTAGATGTACTGTACACGTTTTCTCTTTGTGAAAGCGTGTTTGTGTAGACCAGTGGTAAAGACACACGCTTTCGGAGCATGAGGGTTAGGGGTTCAAATGCCAGCATCGGAAAAATATATGTTGTTTCATTTATGCTGAAGACATTATCGGGTCTTACTAGCCGCTCGTGGTGCTCAAAGCAGCGCAGTAGCTCGGGCGTGGCTAGGGGACCTATGAGAGTGCCCGCTCTTTACGCACAGCCTTGGACAGAATATAGGACGTATTTCTTACAGCAGCAGTCATCTGCTCTTTAGCCTTTTAGATTGTTCCTTATCTCTGACTGTTCAGCGAAGCTTACTCGCAAGACGCGCAGGCGGTCGTTTCGTCTTTCGCTTCCGCGCACGCCGTCGCCGGAACGGGGCAGGCTCCTTCGCGGCAGTCGCATAAATGTAAATCTTTAGCCGCCTGGGCCGTGGCGGAGCTTGTATGCCGAGCTGTTTGCTCAGTTTCGCGGCAACGAAGCCAAGCTAAAGATAAACGCTGCGTCCCATTACTTCGTCCCTTCCGCTGTGCCTAGGCTGTCGTCGCGGCTCTTCACTGAGTGCTATGATGACTTTCTTATTGTGTGTGTGTGTGTGTGTGTGTGTGTGTGTGTTTGTGTGTGTGTGTGTGTGTGCGCGTGTGTGTGTGTTTTCCGCCCCCTATATGTGAAAATAACTAAAAGGAAAAAGGGGGGTAGCCCGTACCACCAGGAGGTATAACGGGCTCAAGCCAATCTAACATAAATGAAGAGGGGAAACTTCCCAAATTTTTTTTTGAAAAAGCCAATTAGTTAAAAAAAATAACGTGAGTAAAACCTAGTGTGTGCGGCATGAAACTGTAATAAATAAACTAGTTAGCTTCTCAGGAATGAGCAGGTCAATATGCAGCAGCAGTGTATTTCCCCCACTTAAGTTTTTGAAGTTCGCGCGCGCGCGCGCGCGCGCGCGTGTGTGTGTGTGTGTGTGTGTGTGTGTGTGTGTGTGTGTGTGTGTGTGTGTGCGTGCGTGCGTGCGTGCGTGTGTGTGTGTGTGTGTGTGTGTGTGTGTGTGTGTGTGTGTGTGTGTGTGTGTGTGTGTGTGTGTGTGTGCGTGCGTGTGCGTGCGTGTGTGTGTGTGTGTGTGTGTGTGTGTGTGTGTGTGTGTGTGTGTGTGTGTGTGTGAGAGTGATTTTAAATGCATTGTCGTTGAATGCAGAAAGTCCAAAAACAAACAACGAAGTGGGATGCGAGCTTGTGGTCTTGAGGATGGGTAAACGTTGACGAGGATGGTAGCAGTGGCCTTTGTGATGTCGAAGCCCATTTCTTCACCAGGAGTCATGTAGCCAGGCACGTCGGGCTGTCGCCCCGCCGCGGTGGCCTAGTGGCTAAGGTACTCGGCTGCTGACCCGCAGGTCGCGGGTTCAAATCCCGGCTGCGGCGGCTGCATTTCCGATGGAGGCGGAAATGTCGAGGCCCGTGTGCCCAGATTTGGGCGCACGTTAAAGAACCCCAGGTGGTCAAAAATTTCCGGAGCCCTCCACTACGGCGTCTCTCATAATCATATGGTGGTTTTGGGACGTTAAACCCCACAAATCAAATCAACGTCGGGCTGTCGTTCCAACCAGCGATGCAGCAGAGAACCTTGGGCAGCCTGTTTGCCGCTGCGAACTTAGACAAGGCGCCATTCGCACTAGTAACAGGCTTTAAAAAAAAAAGGGGGGGGGGGCAGGATTAGGTACTTGCGCAAGCGTTGCGAATGCTATGGTTCGAGTACTTAGGGAAAATGGAGCAGTGATGCTATCGTTATCAGTCGCCGAGGTTTTCCCCCACCTTTGTTGGCATAACTGCGACTGTAATCGAGAGCATTCACGCAAAAGTTGTGATAGGGAGTTGATTCGGAGTATGAAGCGACGTCCTGATAAAGTGTTGGTATTTAATGCGTGTCATGTGGATGTCATAGAAACAGAGTTGCGCATGACAGTCACTAACTGAAGTGGATACGTGTGTGTAATGGGTGGGTGGATCTGCGTGCGTGCTTGCGTAAGAGAGGGGGATAAACAGTGACATGTGGAAAGAAGGGCATTGATGTTTTGATTACGTTACTCGCTGACATATACTGCTGAACTGCGACTCGGTTTGCGCTGTTAGGCGATATTTAGCCATTTTAAACTTTATGATCTACGCTGAGCCGCAGCACTAGTGACACGAAATATATAATGTCGGAGTTGTTGACAAATATCTTGCTCGAGCAAGTCAGCCAAGTCACAACCCTACACCCCTGACTGAGTCGAAAAAGCAGGCTTGGTGTAACGGAAGGATTAGTTTTCATTTGCTATCATTTACTGCTGGCTCATTATTCGTTATACTCGGCAAAACACCACTTCGGCCACTGAGAGAACTCAACACGGGAAAAGAAGATACAGTAGGATCGATATGGTAACGCGGCGTGCTTCGCGCAAACCGATCTAAGTCTTCGATTTTCGCTGCCATCGTCAAGTCAGTTGGATTCTTCGACTTTCGTACTAAATTTGTGGAGCGTGTTTGGCTCTGCAAACGAATTCCTGAATAGTGTCCTGGCTCAACCCATTCACTCAAGCTGACTGGATTTCTTTTATACGACAACAGTCAAATTTCGACCCGCCGACGCCGTTCAGCATTTCTCTGACCCGTACGCATGATGACCTGTCGTCTCAACCGTTCGTCGTTCCTAGAGCCTGGGAGGGCACTATTGGTGGAAAGAGGTGGCATTACCAACCCTTATCTAATGTATCGGCTAAGCGTTTTCAACAAACTTCTCTTCTGGGCACTATACTCGTGCTTCTGAATAAGCTCAATTCTGTGACAGCCCGAACAGATTGAAACTGCTGGAGGGTCTCAAGCCGGTTTTTCCAGCGCTTCAATAATGACCATGGCTCGCCCACAGTCCTCTTGAAGACCGTCATTCCCCAATCTAATGTCAGAAAGCGGAAGTTGCTTTGGTCAGGGAACCTCCGGGCCTCAGTGAGGGATTGTGTCGCTTCGTACGTGCAGTGCTCCCATTCTGTCTAGTTTTCTATGTCTAAAGTTGCAGGTCCGATTCCGGCCTCAGCGGTCGTAGTTCGGTGGAGGCGAAATAGTATAGGCCCGTTTAAAGTGTGATATCAGTGCACGTTAAAGAACATCAAGTGGTCGAAATTTCCGGAGCCTTTCATTACGGCGTCCGTCATAATCATATCCTGGTTTGAGGAATGAAAACCTTTGATATATATCATTATTGTTTTTTTAATCTCTTTTCTTATTCCCTGTGAAGGGTGGCAAACCGGAGGTTCCTCTGGTGAACCTAGCTGCCTTTCATTCTCTTCGTTTCTCTCTCTTTCTTTCTAAATAAACCGAACTTTTGTGGGCTGCTGTCGATCGTGTCACACAACTTGCGCAGTTTATGTAGTGTAGCTCCGGCACCACCGCATCGCTGTGCGTTCCTCGGTGATGAGGGTGGCGCAAGAAAAAACTTGGCGTTGTCCGCCGAACAACGTATACGTGCTGTCGCCTGCTCCGCTGGCGTTCCCATTCCTCCGTCCTCCTCAATCACCCGTTATGAGCCCACTCAATTTGAGCTGACCTATGCGTACAGCTGGGACGGGAAAGCCGCTTGCTTCTGTGCCCGGCCATCCTCATAGCCCGGCCCCTTCCATCATTTTCAACATCTCTTCCCGCAGTGCTGCTCATTTGTTCTTCTTCGTGCGCGCTCCTTTGTTTGCGCCGTCTCGTAGTTGGTGGAACGGTTGTTTGCGCGCGCCTTCCCCCCTTATGGCTCGCGCATTGATTCGTGGCCGAGATGATTGGCTTTCGAAATCGACCGAATCGAACAAGAGCGCGGTCCTAACCCTGCTTCAGAGGCGCCGAGTGGAGGTCGTTCGCTCTGACGTCCCTTAACCGCTCGTTTCCCCGGATGATTGGAAGCACTCGCGCGCCCCTTGTTGTTCGCCGCGTGTTTCGTCTGATCGCGCTGACCCCTTTATTATTTTTTTTTCTTCCAAAGTTTGCCCCTGCGCCGAGAGACGCTGAGATAACGAGATATTCGAGCGACAAGAGGGCACGACCTGCACGATTGCGGTGAACATGGAGGAACGGTGCGTTGACCAAACCGTCCATCCTTTCTTTTTTTTTTTTTTTTTTGGAGGGGGCGGTGGTGGGTTACACATATTTGGTGCAGAGAATTAGCGGACTAGTAGCACTAATATTAACCAATGAAACATTTATTTGATAATTTAACGCTCCCAGGAACAGCCATGGGTTGTCTGGTGCCGCAAAAACGAAAATTACTGATGATAAACAAAGGGAAAAAAATTCTGAGGGCTGTTTTGTTTGTCTGGCACAAGCGTAATGAAAACCAGCAGATGATGAAGCCGACGAAAATATGGGGGCGCGATTGTATTGCTTCAAGTGTATTGTAATAATCGTGGCATAAAAGAGAGAAAAGTAACGTGAACGAGAAGACAAAGTTCCCGTGGGCAGGCACCGAACCTGCGACCTTCGGATCTGGATGTCGCAGATTCGGTCGCTGCGGCGGCAAAGCGCATTTTTGTCCTTTTCACTTTCTTCGCATCGCTATCACACTTATTACAACAGCACGCTTGAAACAGTGCGATTAGCGTCCCGCATTTCCTCGGCATCATTAGCTCCTGGCTTTCATTGAGTTGACACTAAACAATAAATGCATTAGGAATTTCTACAGCAGAGAATAAAAATAGGTAGAAAAGAATGTGCAAAACTGAAAGTTAGGATAACAAGACCAAAATGCCATAACACGGCTCGATTATTACCCAAGAAAAATGGTAAATGAAATCGCGTACAACAATGTTGAATGCGGGCGGTATGATACAAAGGAAGCAATTTGATGTTAAGTGTGTGACAGTTAAAACAGCGCAAAACGCGCAGTGAAAGATCGACTGTAAACTACGAAACCTTCGACAGCAATGAAACAAACACTGCGACAGTATTGATTTTTCGTGGATGCTTGAGTGTTATCGGCAGAAACAAGCGGGTACAAGAAACGGTCTGTGCTTCCTGCTTAATTAAGGGGTGGGTGGGGAAAGGTTCTTTCGGCCCGGTGCTCTTTAAACAAAGGCTTCATGAAAAGCTCTCGCGTTAGAACTTTTCCGAATATAAAATGTCAGCCAATGTTAATACTAACAAGTATTAATGCAGTGGTCTGGAGATGGCAAATAAATAAATAAATAAATAAATAAATAAATAAATAAATAAATAAATAAATAAATAAATAAATAAAGCGACTAATTTACGCACGCGCGCGAAAACGCCACTACCTATTTCTGAACCTCTTGGTTGGTGCAGTCCACTCGCTTACATAGTTATAAATTTTCAGTACCTCCTTCAAAAGGAAGAAATGAATAGTGACGAAGTATGCAATCTAGTAGTGTGTCTTGGGGGAGGCGGGGAGGATAGTTTGTACCCTGAAACTTGTTTTACACGTGTTCCGTCGTCCGCACAGTTTAATTAAATGCGAACGATTTATTTGCGTATTGCAAGCCCTTTTGGCGTCAATCTGCGTATCTATCCGTCTATCTAGCCGCTTACGTCTGGCTGCTCTCGTGATCACCCCCTTAACTTGGCGTGAACCAAAATTAGTATGGTAGGCTAATATGGTTTGACGAATATGACGCGCAGGTCTAGACACGAATAATCTCATAATCCCGTCGCGTACGTCGTCAAACACTTCCCTCCGAACAGTGGCACATACTCTTGGGCGGGTATCTGCCACAGGTGATTGACACTTGGTATATATATCAAGGAACGACAAGAGCACAAATGGGGTAATATTACCGCATGAGCGTTAGAAAAAAGTTGACATCGGCAGCTTTGACCCGGCGAATGCAAAGAATTCATGCCATGGTTTAGCAGAGTGTGACTTTGGATAAGTTGGTGCATGGCTTAATATAATATTTCTGTAATAAACGAGTTGAAAGTCTAGCGCCTTAATCTGTCTCCTTCTTCTTATCCTTTCTTGCATCAGTCGCGCCACAAATATTTTATTAATAAATGTCAGGGTCTTAGCAGGAATCGAACCCAAGCATCCTGCGTGGCAACGAAGAATTCTACTACAGAACCACGCCAGGTTCCGGAACTACTTCTCAAATAGGCCCTAATGTTCGTGAGACGTCTATTGTGGTTTCAGTGCTGGCTATCCAATTTAATAGACATTACATCTGGACTCCTACGATACTTGTGTTGCTAGTACTCATGCTCCTGTTGTCATCGTTGCGCAAGTGCAAACAACTGGTTGTGTAAACATCTGCGTCTCTTCAACATATGCCTTTGTGTGTAAGATTTATACTTATATTTAGCGTCGTTTCATGACGCGTTACTCAATAAAAAATTACAACACGGGCATCTTCCATCCGCATGCTTTGCATAACGTCGATTCTCAAGGTGCGTGGGATCTGCTGTTTTTTTGTTTTAGTTTCAATGAAAACTAAAATGACGGCTGTTTGTTCCGGCGACTGGGAAAAAGAAAATAATACTTCGGGAGACAGGCCGAACTCTGACAGTGACGTAGGCGGGGTCCAGGCACTACGTCACTGTCAGAGTTCAGAAATGTCAGAAATTGTTTTGCGGGGGGGTGGGGGGGCAAGCACTACCTTGATTTCCGGAGGGTCAGCCCCTTAAAAGTGACCATTTTTCGCTCTGCATGCCTCGGTACGAAAAATGTTTTGGGAGAGCGTGCCCGGTGTGCCACCCACTGACTACGCCCCTGGCGGCGTCGACATGACTAACGCGAAAATCATCGTATTTGATGGCGCCAACCTGCGACAGCATCATGATGCCCCAGGTCACCAAAACTTGTGATGTCGTAACGTCATAGATCACGCGACGTCACATTATGACTTCGTGACGTGACATCGTCCCTTGGTCATAGGTGGGACTATGCCGAAGGTACGAAAAGCCTGCAGTGCCGGTGGTCCCGGAGCCTCTGCAAAACAACGTCAGGTACAGAAAACTTTTGGCGACGGGGTAATCAATACAATCGACTGTTAACAAAAAGAAAAGGAAGATGGCTGCAGCCGTCGAGTCGTTTTATAGGGGAATCCATCAGGAGTCCGGTGAGTTTTTACGTTTCCGCACGAATATATTAGTATGCTGCCTGTATTATTTCGAACCGGCACGCAGATCCAGCACACGTTCTCCTGGAAGACCAAGCGAAGTTCGGCGCGTCCTCCATTTCGAGAAAAACGGAGGGACGGCATTTGTCGGCGCGCCTCATATTCCCCGTCGCCGGTCCGCATCAACACGTGCCGCACGTCCGCGGGAGGACGTCGTTGCGTCCCGGGGCCCAAATCCTCGCCGTCGGCGACGTGATCCCAAGCGTTGCGTTGGATCGGCGCGGCGGCTGCTGCGGCGACGACAATGTGGCCGCTCTTTGGCTTCTTCATCTTCGTGAGGCAAACGAAAACAGCCAAGTGCCGTCGCCGGAAAGGCTTTTTGGCGCGCCTGGGGAGCGCTCAAGGCCAACCTGGCGAACGTGACTCGCACGACCGAGCGCCGGATTCCGAGACCACCCGCCTGCTCGGCCGTTTGGCGCGTCGCCTTTCGCCGGCTTCCCGCTGCTCGGCCAACCCCGCTCTCTTTCTTTTCTCCATTTGTCGCGTTGCGACTCTGCCTTCTTCTCTGCAGTGCCGTCATCCTTTTCGTGGGGAGAAGACAACGGTTCTTGTATCGTGTTCGCGGTCGATATGGCCGAGCCGAAGTCTCGCTCTAGTTTTATTCTCTATTGTCTGAACTCTTGCGCTTGGGTAAGAGATTGTTAATTATTCGGGGTGTCTACAGGTTTCCCAAACTGGCCAGAGTCAAATGAGAAGCAACAAAGTACACATTGCGCATCCAGTGCTTTTTTCCTGACTCCGCTGGCCCGTCCCTGCGGACAAGTCTACTCGCGGCTCTTTCGCCGCGTTTCGCACCAGGACTTTCTCTCTCTCTCTCTCTCTCTCTCTCTCTCTCTCTCTCTCTCTCTCTTTTTATTTTTTTTTATTTTTTGCTTTGACAGAGCCCCCTTGACGCTAGTATTTTGTTGTCACTGATTGCTTTCAACGACGTTGAGTTTAGTTTCCTCTTTACTTCATTTGATTGATTGATATGTGGGGTTGAACGTCCCAAAACCACCATTATTATGTGAGATGACGTAGTGGAGGGCTCCGCAAATTTCGACCGCCTGGGTTTCTTTAACGTGCACCCAAATCTGAACTCACGCGCTTACAGCATTTTCGCCTTCATAGAAAATGCAGCCGCCGCAACCGGGATTCGATCTCGCGCCCTGCGGGTCAGTAGCCGAGTACCTTAGCCACTAGACCACCGCGGCGGGGCTCCACATTACTTCGATATAAATGGGCTGGGGCCTTCTTGCGTTCAAATAAGCCTCACTCTTCTAATGATGGAGTGATGGTTCATGGTTCTGAATAAAGTGAAGCCGCTTCGTTGAGTGATAGTTTATGATGCGCCGTTTATTATGAATAATATTTTACAGCATAATCTGTTGCGAGTTCACAACAGCCACTTTTGCTAACGATGTCGTCCGCTGCTGCCGGTGTTCGTGGCGCTGTTGGTGCACATTCAGAAAAAAAAAAGATTTTTGTGCCGGAAATTGAACCAAGGCATTCTGTGTGGCAGTCAAGTATTCCCCCACAAACTTCGTTGGAAGAAAACGCCGTAAGGTGCCATGTCGTTTGAGCAGTCGCGATGTAATACTGCATGGCAGCAGCGTAATATCGCACCAGCGTCATACCATGCATGCGGATAACATAACGAGTGGGTAGTGAATAATAATAATTTATGGGGTATAAGCTCCCGAAGATACGATATGATTATCATAGACGCTGTAGTGGAGTGCTCTGCAAATTTGGACCACCGGTTTTTTTTTTAACATGCACCTAAATCTAAGCACGGATGTCGAGCATTTTTACCTCCATCGACAGCGTGTCCGCCACGGTTGGGATTCGAACTCGCGCCCTGCGGGCCAGCAGTTGAATACCATGACCATAAGACCACCGTGGCGTGTGGGTGGGTTGTTTAGAGTTGCCGACCGATTACAAGGGGCTCAGCCATAATTCATCGTCGCAGTCATTATCCACTGCATGTGCGGTGTGTAACTACGCATTGCCTTGCAGACACGCAGAGGTTGACGCGATACGCCGCAGTGTGATGCATTATGGCGTTGTGAGTACTTCAGACCTGCACACAGCTTGCAACTGAAACGGCACAACCAGCTTAATATGCTGTGACATTGCTGGGTGACATTGCTGGGTGACATTGCTGGGTGACATTGCTGGGTGACATTGCTGGGTGACATTGCTGGGTGACATTGCAGTGACATTGCTGGGCCTGGAGCTTCTGAATGTGAAAGCCTTATACGTGCCTCACCAAACACAAAAACTGACTGGTGTTCCGCGTCATGTGGGACAACTCGAGTGACGTACAATATCCGCATCACGGGTTGACGTCACCATATAGCTCAGCATGACGTAAGAAATTGTCAAACGTTGTGTCATTGTGACGTCACATGCCATGAAATTTTTGTTTGTTCAAAAGTGGGCCGTTCCTCTAGGCAGTGCAAAGCAGACGAGTTGCAGAAAGGTTATCCCGCCGACGCTGGGGACGTTGGAAAACCGTGTTGGTTGAGAAAAAGCTTTCGGAGGGGCGTCTATAACGCGTCAACTTAGAAGAAGAAGAAGAAGAAGACGGCGTTCGCTTTCGAGTTGACTGAGGCAAATGCATAGGAGACACTGCCAGTTCTTTTGTTTTATATTCCTTTTTTTTTCGTTTGCCGACGTCACTTACGCGTTCCATGTCAGTTGTTTTTTTATTACTTTTTTTAAATTTTCGTTTGCTAACGACAATTAGGCGTTCCATGCGGCTGCGTGCGTTTGGAAGCCCGACGGGAGCGGAAGCATGACTCGCACCTCTTGCTGTGCTGCTTGTCAGCGTGTCACTTTCATTGTTTCTCTCGGCTCTTCGTTTTACGCGCTGCTGTTGCTTGGGAACCACTTTTTTTTCCCTTTAAGAAGACAATGTCTTCCGCGCCCTGTTCGATCCACCTACTGTACACTGGAATACCGTGACTATTTTTGGCTCGCATACGGCTACCGGCACTTTGTTGGCACTGACTGTTACTGGCTTGTGCTGACTACAATCTGACCGTGTCAGCTAACGTCGCCAAATAATGACTTCTTTTTTACTATTCCGCTGGTCATGCAACCTCTATGCGAGCGCACTTCTAAAGTGATGTGGTGGTGGTGGTGGTGGTGGTGGTGTTGCAGCAGGCGGGGTTAGCCTGGCCTGCATGGCCGGCAATTGTTCCGCCTAAACCTCCGGGTTCTAAAGTGAACCCGGAGGTTGCGGGGTCGAGTCCCGTTCGCGGCTGGGCACATTTTCGATGGAGAGGAAGATGCTTGAGAACCGCGTACTGAGATGTAAATGCACCTTACAGAATCCCAAGTGAACGACATTTCTAGAGGCCTTCACTACGCCGGCTCTCATAACTTGGTGGTTTTGGAACTGTAAACTTTAACAACTATATTATTATTATTATTATTATTAGTAGTAGTAGTAGTAGTAGTAGTAGTAGTAGTAGTAGTAGTAGTAGTAGTAGTAGTAGTAGTAGTAGTAGTAGTAATAATGGAGGCTAACGATTGGTAAACGCCGCCTGATGTCGCTGACTTTTACCGCTGACATGTTCGAGTCAAGATCTCCCGTGTGTCGTAGATATGAAATTATCATCACCATCACGAAACGACACGCCCTCATTCTCCGCCCGAGCACTCTATATGCTACAAGAGAGAGTGCAACGTGCGGCGTTTGATCGGTGTTCGCCAACGTTTTCAGGACACTTGTGTTCACCGCCCGCGTGTTCCATTGGAAATATTTGGTGAACCAGTGAGGCTATAGTAGTGACGTTTGCCAAGTTTCTGCGGCACATATACTACAGTAGGTTTTCACAGCATAAATACTATTGTCGAGCTTTGCCTGAGAGAGAAATAGATGTAAAGACGAAGAGTGAAACACAAAGATAGAAAAGAGAGCGAGAATAATTATAGTGCACCAAAAGGTGGAGAGAGGTCAGAGAGTAAAAGAATATGGCCAAGCGAGGACCGGTTAGGTGCCCACCAGGTGCGCTATGACCTAGTGCAAGCTGTTCGAATTCATCATCATCATCATCATATTATTATTATTATTATTATTATTATTATTATTATTGTTGTTGTTGTTGTTGTTGTTGTTGTTGTTGTTAATATTCTTTCTTTCAATTTATATTTAGTAATTTATTTTTGCTCGTCTTAAGCCGCGAGAAAGGCTCGTTTCCACCTTGTTGACATGCGGTTGTTAGCCACCCTCGCAAGCATGGTGCAACAGCCCCCCCGGTGTGTCCCTGTCGAGAAGACAAAAGTCCTGCGCGCATCTGTCGTCCTCACGGCCCGTCTTGGCGAGCTGCCCCTTCTGCGAAGCCTTTGTCGTCGATGTAGTGAAGCTGCTTCTTTGTCTCACGGTTTGTCGTTCTTCCGTTGACGTGCTTTGTTCCGTGATCAAGACGTATGACGGCTGCCTGCAATCCGCTGCGGCTGCACTGGTTCCCCGTCGGTTCCGGTTGTCTTGCCGCTCTCTGTAGCACGCCGCGGTGTACAGGGGTGACAGAGTGAATGGAGCTCGGCACAAGTCGCTTTATGACTACAGAAAGGCAGGCGCAGTGCTCTGCGGTGCAGTTATTCAAATTATATTACCCTGTTCGTAATTTTCGTAGCAGTCTGCCAGTGACGAGCATAGTTTGTTCTTGGCAGAGTAGCGCTCAACATGGCCTAATTGTAACACGGTAGCGTGCGGCCTCACGAGCTCCAAGGTCACCCACGGCTTCCGATAGCCCTTATTTCTGCTCGTAAACATCGTCTCTTATTTGTAGATTGTCCCCAATCTGCAAGTCAAAAGCTTTATTCAAATGTCCTGGGGAGCTTAGGCCTCCAGGGGATCCACGAGGGACACCGCAGCCGTACTCTAGGCGATGCCCGACTATACGGCGGGAAGGTCGTGGTGTTTCGCAAGTTTTTGCACACTCTGGACTGTCTTTATTGGTGGAAGAGCTCGGAGCCCCTGATTGCTTCTCGCCAGTCGGACTCACTGGTGAGAGTTCCCTGCTATAACGCGGAACATTGCCAAAACGTGTGCGAGAGGGAACAATAAAGTTCTATGAAGTTGGAGCACTCTCGAGTGATGCCTCAATTCTAATGGCTGTAATGGCTGAGTCAGTCCCCCATGGGTACGATCTTGTTTGTAGCATCCGAAATGAGTAAATATTATTTGGTTGTGAAAAAAAGGGAGTACGTTGAGTCAATTCGCAATCTTAGAGCCTGTCAAGAAATATGCTCCAATGTTGCACGCCATCTTGAATACAACTGTACTAGAGGCAGGTATGCCACAGTTTTGGTAAGTGGGGCCCAAATATTTCAAACCTGACATTGAGCAGACAACTGCTCTGTAGGTTTAGAGCATTGTGCCCCGCCGCGGAGCTTGTATCTTACCACAGTATACGAGGCTCTGCTTCTTTATTGTTGTGGAAAAACAGCAAGAAAGAAAATGAACGGGATGAAAAAGCACGGACTCACTGGAGCTAGATGTTCTGCCATTGTCAGTTCATTCGGGTTTACCATTACAGAGCACCCGGACTGACGCTCGTTTAATCGCGGGTACAACGGCTTTCCTCGTATTCGGCCCATGCAATGTCTCAGTAAATCGGTGCAGCAATATGGAAGCTAAGCCAGCGTCGGCATCTGAGAACAACGATGCTCTGCAGTCATGACGGTGGTTAAGCACAGGCTGGCAGTGCTTTTCCGTCGCATATATCGTTATTAGTTATAGCTTATGACAGAAGTCTATAGTTAAGGCTACTTGTACGCGACATGTTACCTTCTATATAACCAAGGATTACTGAATAGAAGATCTAAAAATTGTGTGGGTTATCACTAATCACTGAGTGCGTGCGCAAATCATACTAACTTCTACGAGTCATAAATCGCCCTTGTATTCGCGAGAAGACCTGAGAACTCATTCTATGGCTGGGCGATCCCACGTGAGCCGTTTCTAGTGCTGCGCTGTTTTACGGACTCAGCGCGCAGTCGCTCATATTTTCACGTCATTGCCTCGCCTGGTTCGCCCCTTTTTTCCAATTGCTTCCGAGTTCTCTTCGTGGCAGCTTCGCCAAGCGTGATTCAAGCTCGGAATGAGAAGAAAAAACGCAACTCGTTTTGCATAATGTGCCTGCGGGGAATAGCCGCCCACAAGCCGCGAGAAAAAAACGCTCGGACTCTCATCGAGGCCGGCTATGGCTCGTCTCTCTTTGGCTTGTGTTGTCTTTCCTTCCCAGGATAACGCGGCTGCGCTAAAACGTTCGCCACGACGTGCGAGGCCGTTATAATGGCGTGGGACTGCTTAACTACCTGAAAACAGCGAGCGTGCCCACTCAGCTAGCTCACGCGCGAAAGCTGTAAGAGAGCTCACAGGAAAAGAAAAATGTCGATCTATATAACTAGGCGACTGTGTGGGGTTTTCACTCGAGGGCGGTTTTGCTGTGAGATAAAGGTAAAACCGAGCAGGTGAGAGAGAAAGAAAGTTTGCGGGAAAGTTGTCTCGTGTGCGGTGCGTATGTGTCAGGTATCGACGACAATAACATTCGATATTATTTTCTCTTCCATTTCTATAGCGCATTCGTGGCGATAAGATCACTTGCTACGTGACGCCTGCCTATACAGGCAGAAAGAGTGTTCCGCCCTCGCCATCAAGGCTGCCACCATGTGCTCACTAACAGTTCCAGGTTTAAATGCACATATACACTACACTACATGCACTACATAAAATGAATGCACTACAAATGCACTACATCAAATGAATGGGGAATTTACCGCCGCTGACGCTCAATTCTACCACTGAACCCTGGATTCTGTTTGGTAGGGCATCGAACCCGTTATTCAAAGGTCGCAGGTTCGAACCTTGCCGGCAGCAAGTTATTTTTTCGTCCGCGTTTCTTTCTTCACATTTACGTTACAATCGCCACTAATATTATTCCCTATACTTCCCTTCACCTTAGTAGTTCTCATTAATATTCGTAGTGAAATATGTTTTGCAACACAAACTATTGCAACGAGAATGATCCTGGAGTGTTTGCAAATGCAGTAGCGGTGAAACTGTTTTTTTTTTTCCATCACCATACAGTTTGGGCGCGGGGCACACAACACATTAGGAGTGGCAAAATTGAAACACGAATGTCCTGCGGGCACTTGAACGCGTACCGCATTCGTTTTTCAATCGTGGCGTGGTTGCGAATGTCACGCGTAATTTTTGCGTTTGTGTTACTCGCCATTTCTAAAAAAAAAAAAAGGTTTTAGCAACTGTTGCCGCTGCAAACCTGTTATCACTGTGCTGTCATCTCGCCTAAGTGAATTAGTTAATTTTTGGTCGTGATTATGATGAGTGGTTTCAACACTTACGCTTTTGTAATTCTGGGGCGAACTGTTCAGTCGCTATGGTTCCATGAATACCATTGCGACGTTCTACAGGTCAAGATATGTCATTTTACTGCGCGTAAGTAGATTTCCTAGAAGGACGATGATATGTGCGATTGCGAAAATATCGTGGCAGGTATTTTTGTCACTCAGTGCCATGAGACACACGCTGCTGTGTAGATGTGGGAGCAGCAAGAGGCGCTGCGCGCAGCCTGAAACGTGTTTGCGTCAAGCGACTCCTTGGCGACGAGGAAATGGAGGCTGTTGCGTGCGTTGCCGCTTTCGCATATGCAACGACGCATTCAGTATGTATAGCAGCAAGCAGAAAAGGGGGTGCTACCGTAGCCAGAACCGGAATCCCGCTAGCAGCGGAGAGGTTGAAATAGCGTCAGCGTCCACACAGACGTCCACGCTCACCCCGCTGCGTCCCTTATTCTCTGGCAAGGCTTCCGGCAGCGCAGGCCGAAAGTGCACCTCTACGGCGATACCGTTTCCGGGAATATGTCTAGCGCCAAGCACCGTGGGCGAACGCGCCGCGTTTCTGCTGCTATCGCTTTCTCAATGAGCCCCGGCCGTGTATTATTTCTCCTTTCTCCGCTTTCTTCAGCGTCGGCTTCTCCTCGCGCCAGTAGAGCAGTGTAACAGAGCGCCCTTCCAGGGGGTACCACTCTCCGCGCATCTTTCTTTGCCGGGGCTGCTTATTGAGCTGTCAGGGCGGTCGCTTTAAATGGACCTCGCTTGGCGATGATTGCCTTGTGCTGCGGCACGGAATCGGGTTTCGGAAGGAGCGGATCCGCTTGGATCGCGAAGGCTTCTCCGCTGGCTACCCAGACGTGTCCTTCTTCCTTCTTGCTGCTCAGACGCGCGCGGTTTTTCTTTCTTAGCGAGGATTTTCTCACCGCGCTAGCGAAAGGATGGGGGGAGGGTGGGAAGCACAAGTCGTGAGCGCTTTTATACGCGGCTGCTGACGCGGCACAGATCCGAGCTGACGCGTGGCCGCCGAGTGAAGACGCGATAATCTGGCTTTTTCGCGTTTCTCCCCTCACTTAAGCCGTCGCAGCTTCCGACGTCCTCTCCTCCCCTCGATCCTCTTGCGTTGCTGCGCCGCGCTGATGAGAGCGGCTGGCCGATGACAGCGCCCTTGGGTCTGTGTTTCGTCCCTCCTCGGCTACCGGCTTGGCGAGTCTGTAGGAACTCAGAGGCGCCTTCGTTCTTATTCTGCCTTCATTCTAGCAAGGCACCCCTTGTGTAGTGCTCGCGTTGTCTGGCTCACTTCGTTGCAATTATTTGCGCTACAACCCTACACTTAGCGCCTATTGACGTAATGCGCACCTGTGAGCCACCAGTGCGCTGTTGACTTCTTTGCGGGCCACGAGCCTTAACGAAACCATGTAAACAGCGTAGTCTACCTTCGTGCAGTTTTATGTGCTATGTGTGTATTAGTGCATATATTATAATCGTCACCCACCAACTGGAGTAGCACGTCAAGCGAATACCTACTCCAACATCTCCAGCTATTCGTTAACATATTTCTCTCTTTCTCTCTCTCTCTAATGTCTAAGGGGAAAAGATTGGTTGTTCTGCTGTTTCTTTGAAAATATTTGTGCAAGCGCTGTCACAGTCACTATTTTGTGAAGTGTCGAGTCAGAAATTAAGGAGAGAAGTGTACATTAAGGACTTGTTTTCTTTGTTCGACACAATATTTATTAGAACTAACAGAAAAAAAGAGAGGTAAATGAAAGACAGGGAGGTTAACCATGTTGTACCTGTTTTGCTTCCCTATACGGGGAAGTTGCGAAAGGGGGTGAAGAATAGAGAGAGAAGGAGGAAGGAGAGAACAAGTCATACGCGCAAACAGAGATCATCTTTCACATTCACTCGCGTACACAGCCCCGCCGCGGTAGTCTAGTGGCTAAGGTACTCGGCTGCTGACCCGCAGGTGGCGGGATCGAATCCCGGCTGCTGCGGCTGCATTTCCGATGGAGGCGGAAATGTAGTAAGCCCGTGTGTTCAGACTTGGGTGCACGTTAAAGAACCCCAGGTGGTCGAAATTTTCAGAACCATAAACTACGGCGTCTCTCATAATCATATAGCGGTTTTGGGACGTTAAACCCCACATATATATAATCACCCGCGTAAGCATCCACCCCTGTGAAACATTTAAGACCAGCTCCTCTACAGTTGTCTAAATGTAGATTGGAACCCAACTTGTTCAAAAAACGATTACAACGACAGGCTCTGAGAAATCCAGAACTTGCGGTGCGCATTGAGCTGATGGAGTTCTCATTCCGTTGACGAGAGTGTGCTTCGAGATCATAAGAGACCTCAACAAAGGAGGACTTGTTGGTTTTCGTTATGGAAATCATCTGTGAACGATGATGCACATTTCGGGGCATTCTGCATCGGCCCTTTAAGAGTTCGCAGTGGTGGCATGCAGTGAGCGCCCCGCCATAGAGTTTCCTAAAAATTAACTAGAGCGGACTCTGGCGCTGCAATCGTTCAGCGACCATGGAAATGATGGGAAGTACACGGATTTGTCTGGCCTTCGTACTTGCGGGTGACGAGTCATACTTGCGGCTTCGTTCATTGCTGGTTTTGGTTTTGTTTTGAAAGAACGAACTTTTTTGAACTTCGTGACCGGATTCGACATGGTAAAGGTTACGGATATATACACAGGAACTGTGAGAACAGACATGGGTAACTGTAACGCTTGAGCCTTACGAAACAGCTGCCATAGGCAGTGTTGACTGGACAAAAACAAGGAATAAATATCGGTATCCCAGCAGAAATCGAACCCTAGCATTCTGCGTGGCATTCAAGCATTCCATCACAGAGCCACGCCAGGTCTCCGAAAGACTTTGCCCCTAATCATCGCGAAACGTCAAATGTGGTTGCAGTGCTGGCTGTACAATATAATAAACATTACATCTGCACTCCTATGATGCAGCCGTCATGTCGGGTGAACGTAAATTGTAGTTAGGCGCTATGCGCTGAAGATGACTTGTGTTGCAGTGTTGAGGGCTACCATCCTCGCGCACACCAGCGCGAACACCATCAGCGCGAACACCAGCGCTTCTTATCAGCTCACCACTTCTGGTGTTCCTAATATCCATGTTGCTGTTGGCATTGTTACGCAACTGTAAACAGTTGCTAATATAATACTAATGTGGCTGTTTAACGTATGTGTGTGAGTGACTTTGTACACATATTTAGCGCCACATCATAATGGATTGCTCGATAAAAAAATTAATAAAACAAATTCACTTTCCATCCGCATGCTTCGCACAACGTCAATTTTCAAGGTACGCGGGATCTGTCGAATTTTTTAACCGGTTGCTCTAATGAACGTCCACAATAAGTGCGGCCTCGTGGCTCATTTGTTTGGGTGCACTTTCGCCTTCCCCTGACCGGCCAGCACAGAACAGCTCGTGCGCATCGACGCGTGAAAAGACTGCCGACGTCGTCGTCTCCGCTTATTGCTCACGCTTGGTGGAGCACGCCCGAGGAGATAAGCGCGAATACCAAGTAGCCCGAGTGCGACAGCAGTGGTGACAACTGCGACAGCCGCGTGATGTCGCTATGTGCCGTTATAGTTTCTCTGGAACGCGCGGCCGGAAGACCTTAGCTCGCGGTATGCTCGCGCTATACGTACGCTGGTGAAGTAAATGACACGTGGCTGTGAGGTGCTTTGTCGGGCGTAGATTTCGGTATATACCTATGACATATATTCGGTACGCTGTTTCTTTATGTGCATGCCTATTGATCTAACCATGGAGGATGCGTACCGCTTTAATTGAGACTGATGTCACTAATCGCCCGATGTCGCGTGGAAGCTATAGACGGAACAGGCATGCGGCATTCATAAACCGCTTTTTACCTAATTACTCGTATTAAACGAGCGTGTGATTGACCTTAAAGGTAGACGATGCAGTAGAATAATAATAATAATAATAATAATAATAATGATAATAATAATAATAATAATAATAATAATAATAATAATAATAATCGTCGTTTTTTGCGCCAAAATAAGAATATGAGAATGAGGGATGCCGTAGTGAAGGACCCCGAAACAATATTGACTGCCTGGGATGTTTTAACGTCTTACTTCACCAAGCAAGACGCGCATGTTTCTGTATTTCTAAAAATATTGCTAATAACAATATATAGATTGTTCCTATGTCAAAATGGAGATAATGCAACGTAGAGATAAGGCCAAGAGTCGGAGACTCAATCCGGACTTTAATGGCTGTACAACGACCCAGATATGACAAGCAGCCGTTTGACGACAAGTAATCGCGAATCGAGTCCTCCGCGATAGCTTAAAGCCAGCGACGACTGACGTGCGCATTTATGGATCCGCATGCAATCTTCTGCGATTCAGTGGTCCTTCTATGGCAAGCAGAGTTAATGGCAGGGTCTTTTCACAAGAAGTATAGGCCGTGTAATTTGGAGGCTATACGTGATATATGCGAGTTTAGAACAAACCATCAGCCATTACGCGTTAATAAAATGCCACGACCGCTTCGGTTACACGATATCGCAAATGTCCAGCTGCACGCGACATCACATTTGTAATAATTCGCCTGATATCCCCAGCTTCAGTCCGAGGGCGCTGCCATAATCTTCTCTAAGCTGTTCTTAAGATGCGTGACCCCCCAAAAAATGCACTGTCGAGGCTGTGATGCCAGTTTTTGTGCCCGCGTGGGACATCCCAGAAAGGGGGTTATCTATGTCTTCGTTGGAAAGGTCCATCATGCAATGTCGGGGGCGGCTGTAAACCGTAACCTCTCCGTTCGCCCACAATCTGCAGCTATTAATATGGTTGACGCTATGCCCTATGGAGCTCACCGTTGCACAAAATGGACCCAAATCACAGCTTTAAAACGCCGCAAAGATTAAGCAGGCAAGCATAAACACAAAACGCCGGATGAGGCTCAGTGTATTCTATAGGCAGACTATGGTTCAAGTGCAAAATCCGGCACTCCGATTCTCCGATGTGCTTCGCACGTGATCGTTGAAGAGAAGTAAAACACGTCCTGTAGGTTAGTATTTCGCTATCTACTATAAGAGGTATACAGGCTTGTCTGACATTGTGTGGGAATTCCGCCTTCCATGGCCTCCGCAAAATAGTTGGCTAGTCCACACTTCTGACACCATGTCGTGACACTGCATACGAGTGCGAAGCGTATGCGTGTTGCAATAAACAGTAGAAGAGCGGCGCTCTAGGTGACACAAATAAAAACGTCCTTTCTTTATTGTGCCGGTCGATAATATACTTACCGGAGGACATCACGTAGTAAGGATAGCTTGGCGCACACAGTTGTCGCCCAGCGATCGGTTGTGACGTCAGATGCCGAACACAGGCAAACGGTAACAGCATTAATAGTTACACCTTCCCCCTTCCACCCCCGCGCTAAATTCCTACACCTAACGGGGCTTTGCACTGCCCCGATCCATGACTGGCCCACGTTTGACCAAGCGACTACTTCACCTCATGACGTCATCATGTGACGGTACGATGGTTTTGCCGTGGCGACGTCACTGATTTCCGAAATCTGTGACGTCATGCTGACTTCGTATGGTGATGTCATCACATGATTTTTTTTCACTCGTGTTGACCTGTCCGCGCTGGGGGACGATGGTCTATGGGTCAGTTTTCGCGTTTAATGAAGCGTCCGAGGAACGAACATTAACGTCACATTCTCGTCACCTTTCGTAGTCTGGAAGCGCAGTTCTTTGACACGGCGGTGGCTTATGTCGTCGCCAGCAGCCATCGATTTCACGTCCCGACGAGGTCGCCAATGACCTCTGCGACGGACGCTGTCTTTGTCCTTGGCGGACACATCCCATCAAATAGGCCATTCGGGACGAGCCTAGTACTCGCTCGTGTAGGCGTGGTGCAGTCGTCTGGCTTGCCACTGCAGGGCGACGCTGCACCATCAACGTTTATGAGTATTGCTTGGGTGCTGTTACGGTGTCGTCAAATATGCATCGATGGCTACCAGTCCATTTCGTTGTACATAGTCATTGTTGTTTATGATGGCCTCCGGTATCTAATACACATGCCTATAGGGGACGACACTTGTTTAATGTGGAAAGACGCGGGCTGTCATTACGCACGCGTGGTAATTTAGCCCTCGCCCGAATAATAATTTAGCACCCGCGCGAATGTGTGTGAGGCATGCGGTTACACTAGAATGGCAAGAAATGAGCAGGTGATCGGGCTAAAAAAATTGTTAACGTGGTTGCTGTTGTTTTAATTTATGGTACATTCCTGTAGTTTACTTTCATAAAGCTAAGTTTATGCCTTTCCTAAAAACATTGCTGCCAGTAAGCCTGTTCGCATTATCATTGTGAGGTGTTATATACTGAAAGGTGCACGCCTTCGTTAATGTAGAAAGGGAAGGTGACGTCATCCACGTATGCATTTGGAAACTGCTGAGCACTGTTCACTGAAGGGTTTCTAAAGATATCGTCCTCTTTCTAAACTTCATGACCGCTCTGTTCGATGCTAAAAAGGCTTTAAGCAAACGTATTTGGTGACTTTAGAATCACGCAAATGCTTAAACTTGTTTCAAAGCGTATTCAGTTAACCGATAACGTCTACGTTGACATTTTTTTATCTTGTCATAAAGCGTTAAACTGGCAATTTCGTTGTGAATGATGGCGCCAACAGACGACAAAAGCAGGTTGTGCTCAATAACGACCTGCTATCGGTGTAACTGAGAAATTAATGATGCATCGAACTGCATTAGTTATCTATGCCCACATCGCTATACTTTGGGTCATGCAAGTATACCGTGCACGAGAGGTAACCGCTGTCTGCCGACATCGCTTTTTATCGAAAGATATCTCTGCACAGCGTAGAATTGTCACGTGACACAATAACTATGTTAATATCGGTTAAAACAGCATGGTTGAATTGTTGGATATTTAAAGGGCCGCCGCCACTGTGTCCTTACCCGGAAAGCTTCGTTAAAACGCTATATAGACCCGAATGACACCGTCGCATCCTCGTTCCCTTCAGGTCGGTACTACTGCCGCCACTGTGGCCTGATACGAAGAACTCCGTTGCACACCACTGAAGACGCTGTACGCTCGAACCGCTCCTCTGCATCCTCGCTCCCTTCGAGTCGGTACTAAACAAATTAACGCCTTCGGGACTAACGGTGTGCGAGCGTATAGGCAGAGTGGGCACGTGTAAGAGCTTCTGCCCCGTAGTTTCTATTCGCTTTCAATGGGAGCTGACTGTTGCGTATTTCGCTAAAGAAGCAACTGTATGCAGCTACTTTTGCAAAGCTCATGAACCCCCTCCATCTCCCAAGAAAAAAGAATGCAAGCAACGGAAGTCGGGGCGTCCTCGGCTTTTCTTCCTTCCGTGGCGGACGCGAACAGAGCAGCAGCCGGCCGTGGCCCGCGGCACACTTCGCCGCCATCTATTATTCACGGGACAGGACGGGTTTCACGGGCGCTGTCCTCTTTGCGCGTCTCACCGCAAGACACCGCAGCGAACTCATTAAACTAACAGCGCGCGCTGTGTCCCCACCGTTTCTTCATCCTCCCACCCGCAGCTCCTCCTCCTCTCGGCTATTCTGGCGTAATCAAATTAGATGACTGCTTTCAGACCTATCGCGCATTTTTCGTGTTTTGGCTCGTTTCTTTCTTTCCTCTCTCGCATAATTTTGAAGCTTTCGCTTCGCGTTCGCTCTTCTGCCGCGACCTTGTGCGCCGATTGTTTGTGCTTTGCTTAAGTGGCCAGAATGACTATCTTATTACCCAGGCGATTTATGCTCGGGGCGCTTCGTTGCTTAGCCTTAAAATGTGCCCTAATCTTGTCTTTGTTTGCAACTGCATGCTAATTGCAGGCTTGTTTGCGTTTATGTGTTTTGATGTGTGAAATGGCCATTATCTTATGTCTCATAAAACGCCGCATTCAGTCACGCTGTCGTTCCCTGTCGAAGATTCATTTTTGTTTATTTCATCAGCTCCTGTTTTTATACTTATTCTTCTGTGATACTGAGAGAAATGTATCAGTCAACACTTCTGTACTTATATATTTTTTGCCCTCTTTTTAGTTGTTCATTCTTCGCATCTCGACACATGAATCGTTCGTCTCCACAAGTAGGGCGTCTTCTTTTTTTTTTTTTCATATGTGGATAGGCAGATGCGCTTGTTTCTGCTGCGTAAATATTTCATTTTGGTAGTGAAAAGTGACTGGCAGAAACTAGATATTGCTTAATCGGAATCGCCGGCGTTTGTGTCAGAGGACCTATTTCTCACCGGGATTATGGCAGTCTTCCTTGGCATCTTTTGCCTTGTGCTGTGGACGAAAATGAATATGCACACACACACACACACACACACACACACACGCGCGCGCGCGCGCGCGTCCGCTAGCACGTGTATTACGCACACTCTCTCTCTCTCTCTCTGCAGGAAATACGTTTTTTTTATTCCGGTGATCTTATTCAGAAACTATTTACGTTTGTTTTTTCTCACTACCTAATCTGCTCTGTGCTTGCCAGTACGTTGTTGCTCAACTGAACACAATATTCGAAGTTGCCACGCCATGATCTGTGCATAAAAGTGAATGCTAAATCCGAGGAAAATACTTTTGTATACGCTAGCATGAGCAATGCCGCCATATGTCATGCCGCAGTGTTCAATTATTTCGCCGACCAGTGTCTTCTTCTGAACTGAACATATCCTGACTAGAAGAGAAAGAAAAAAAAATGCAGCAAGGATGTGAAGGAAAAAGAGAGATTAGCGTCACCTATCCGTATTGCGTCGGGCCCGCCCCCTACATCTGCTGAGTGCATTGCGTTGACAGCATCGCGGCTCTGCGGGCGGTGAACGAGACAACTCAACTTCGAAAGCAAAGCCGGCACCCCGCCCTATAACTCACGGGCTCGTCCCACGTGGTCATATAATTTACAGATCCATGCCCACCCTCTTTCTAAGCTGTGGTCTTTATGGCGAGCGTGTAGGAAATCATGAAAGCCGGATGCCCCGAGAAAAAACGATAGCGGACAGGGCTCCCTCAAAAAGCCATTGGCGCCAAGAAACAAAACAGCTGAAAGTGAGATACAGGCACGCAATGTATATTGAAACGAACAAGACACGATAACACTGTCAAAAAAGAAAACCATATCTCGTCATGAACCCTGTCGCTTTAGGCTCAGCCGAACAGCAGTCGCACCTGGGAAGGAAATAGGCTATCCCCTCCACCCCTCGCCCGTTTTCTCACCAGTCGTGCTCTTTGCTGACTAAGAGAAAAAAAAAAAAGACGTAAATGTAGACGAGAGTTTGCAGAGCAACGCTCCCTGGCTTCTCCTGCTCCCCCGTAGTGACGCATTTCTCGCCGCTACCGGAAACATTGTTCACATTTCGGTCTATGCTATCCCCTCATCTCCCCGCCCACCCTAGTTTCCCCTGCGGTGCCTTCAATACCGTATACGCTCGTGAGCTTGTTGTGGGCGCTTTTTTTTTTATTTCTTGCGCACAGCTTGTTCCTTTTGTAATGGAAGCGCCGTCCTGTCTGCTTTAGGAAGGCCCATGTCCCCTCCCTTGTCCGAACAGGTATTGCAGCGCCATATTGTGGGAGTTTCCCGTCATTTCATCCCTATGTATGTTCGTTTTTCCCCTCTTGACGCATACGACGCCGCTCCCCATTTCACCCCCTACTTCCTCATCTTACTTTTTTTTTTCTTTTTTGTGTGAACGTCTAGCCGTGTTGCACTTCATGGAAATAATGGGGAAAAAACTGCAGCCTTCCATACGTGGTGTGGCCCTCTCTTTAGAAAATGTCTAGCTGCACCCCCCCCTCTCCCAATTTTTTTTTTCCTGTCCTACATATTCATCATTTGTTTACGTTTTCTGGTTTCTTTGTAGCTTTCGCCCTTAACTTTATTCATGGGTACGTCAATCTTCGGAGTACCTCGTATTCGATACAACCGCCCTCCCTCCCCCTTTTTCGTTTTTTTTTTCCTCGAGTGCACTGGTCGCATAGCGCGCGCTGCTTCACTCCGATCCTGTCGAAGTAGTCGCTCTGCTACTGTCTCTCTCTACACGCTACATCAGCCAAAAGCAAAAGAAGCGTATGCCTGAGCAATGGTTTGTGCGTTAAGATTTTTCTTCTTCTTTCTGACGAACGTGGCTGTCCGACACTGCATGCGTAGACCTGTCACTGTGTAAAGGAACGCGTATCGAGCGGAGGCCCAGTGTTTCGCCGCGCACGCCGTATTTGACTGACAGCTCGCTAAAAATTAAAACCGAGAGAAATGGAACCGTTTTTCCTCTTTTTTTGTCGTTTTTATTTTTTGTGTCAAGCGAGCTCTTCCGGATTCCAAAATGGTATTTCTGTTCCTAACCGCCTCATCTACCTGCCGCGTGCTCCGCGAAGAAAGAAAAAAAAATGAAATTTAAAAATGAAAAGCTGGCTGGCAGGCTGACCTGTGAAGCTGACAAGTGTTGTCCGGCCAGTTCCGTGTGTGGTTGTGGGCTGCCTGTCTGTCCACTGCTTCCCGTTTTTCTTTCTTCCTGTACTGTTTTTTTTTCTTTTTCGCTGTGGAGCTCTCAGCTAGACTTCGCCTTCACCTTGTCTTTTCTTATTAATTTTTTTCTTGCGTATATGTACTTGTTTTTCCCATTGGCACAGTATTCTGCGGGAGAGGTATTTCTTAACGCAAGAGGCGTTTATATTGCTTACTCGAGTGGTTTTCGGGGGTATCGGGAGAGATGAAAATATTCGAAATATAATCCCTTTCTTCTTGTTCCTTGTTGACGTGTTTATCTGCAACTAGTACAACAAGGGCACAGTCCTTGGCGCACTGAATTGTGCGTACGCGGAGCGCATCAAGCCTCGTACGAAGCCCTCCATCCGGAATGGCACGGCAGTAGCTCCTCAAGTTGCACTTAAACAGTTTCTCTTCACTACAAGCGTCTGTTTCTCCAGTGCGTTTCCACATCCTAACGAGTACAGTTTCAGAACTCCCGGCCGCCGTCGCCGGAGCATAAACGGCACGCATGAAATCACTGGTACTAGGGCACGTCTCTGTCGATAGTGGTTCTGGTAGTAGTGACTCTGGCGAAATTGTGAGAACCGAGAAGCGTCGTGGTGTAAGTTGCTGGGCTCTTGTGACGCGGGCCAACAACCTTCGACTCTGGCGGAATTCTGGTACCTGTGCAAGGTCAGGCACGACATTTGCTGTCATTCATATTTTATAGTGGTGTGACAACGTAGATGACTTTTCTATTCAGGTGACGTGGACCGCAAGCTCTGTTAATGCGCTTTATGAGAGGTAGAAACACGCGATTTCATATATATATTCAGAAACGAAACTGCGTATGCAGGGAAGTGAAATTTTTTAACGAGGTAGAGGGTTTTAAGCAACCTAATGTATGTATGTTCGTGCGTGTGTTTACATGTGTGCGCGCGAATACTGATGTGTGTGTGTGCATACACAGATGCAAAATTGAAAATATTTGGGGGCAGGATGGTGAACCCCTTATCCATGCATCTTCGGTTTTCCTGGCTATGCCATGTG
This sequence comes from Rhipicephalus microplus, assembly GCF_043290135.1. Lineage (NCBI taxonomy): Eukaryota > Metazoa > Arthropoda > Arachnida > Ixodida > Ixodidae > Rhipicephalus > Rhipicephalus microplus. Next base: position 286,485,545 of record NC_134701.1, read on the forward strand.
GTATAGCGTAACGGAACCGGTAGAAGCCACGGTGTAGTGGGGAACTACTAAAAAAAGTTTGTATAAAGAAGAGTTCTGTAGCGTACAGCCACTTCTCGGTTACACTGGTCTATTCTATTCGCCTCTCAATGAAATGTCTCGACATCGAACAATCAAAACCATCAATAGCATGAATGCTCGGCCGCCGAGTGCCATGGCAGTTGGGTGACCGAGTTGGGTACGTACACTTTGCGATTGACAGTTGCGCCATTCCTGTGGTACATTCTTAGTCCAGAAGTTATCCATGAGCCCACATTGATGAGTGCATATTTACCTTCGAAGCAGAGCTGTAGAAACAAGCAAAATAAATATAACAGACACGCGGAAAGGCTTTGCTTGAAGTAGAAACCGTGAATGATCTGGAAGAAATATGATAATATATTGAGCTTCAGTTAAAAGAAGTTGTCCACAATGGTCCTTAGAGAACAGTCGAAATGGCCAAGTTCAAATACGTTTGATAAGCCTCAAAAATAGTTTTTTTTTTAATGAAAAGAGTGAGTTTCTTGCGAGACTTCTCGTCGACATTATCATTATATAGATAAGTTCTCCTCTGGCGTTCCAACCGACACCTTCGCGTTTGTGCTGTTTTGCTCGGGGAACCGTACCACTATTTATCGGGCGTTGGCAAGGCTTCCCCCTCATGCCGTCTTCGAGCTACTAGCGAGGCTTCTTTCATTCTCCCGATTCGTGGAGGAGACGGTGTGGCGTCCGGTATTTCGTTTTTCCGACCGGGGATCCCTTTGTGCTGAACCCCACAGGGGGGCGAGAGGGAACGCAGGCGCACCAAACGCAGGAGAAAGTACGGGTCGCTGCAGTAGAATCGGGAAGAAGCCACATGTCGAATCCCGTGAAAGGCCTGGCCTCCAAACAGCACCCTCCGCCTTCGCACAACAAGGTGGTGTGACTGGTGTGGCTCGACTTGGTTCGAGGGCCACGGCTGCTGTATGCGGGGACGAAAGCACGTCCTTCTGGAGTCCCGAGTGGCTCTCGGCTGTCTTGCGAAATGCTTTCTCTGTAAGCGCCGAAGACGATGTTTACTTTATTTATTTATTTATTTATTTATTTATTTATTTATTTATTTATAATGAATAAACAGTGCGATCTATCAATTGAAAGATTATTGCAGGGAGGAGGGGGGGGGGGGGAGTGTTCAAACGTAGGGACATGCATTTAAACAAATCATAACAGTACAAGTTTCAATATACAAGACTAAGAAAAAAAAGTGATTTCTATAAATTTACAAAGTAACACAATATAGAATACCCATATGCATAATAACATAATAGCACAATACATGTTACAAACTAACACAATTATTAGAATAAAGCAAATACAATACAATAAGAAGTGATTGTTTAGGTGAGGCTGCTTTCAAACAGTGAGAGTTTGTTTTGCGCGCCTGTTCCGACTCTTCTCTTTTTTGTGTGTTTTTGATGACTGCCATCTGTAAGTCGTCTTTGATTTGTTGTTTAAGCCTATCATTGAGTCGACAATACGTCAGCCGCACTTTGTGCGTATTGCTTCCTCGTGTGCCCGAATGCCGTCTCGTCCTTTTTTTAACCCTCTGTGCTTGACCTGGTCGTTTGAAGTAAGCAAACGCGACTATGCAGTCGTCTGAATAAAGCGAAAATAAGACTTCGTCACACAAGCATAGCGTGCTTACCGCTGCAACACCTGTGCGTGTCAGCCGAATCGCAGGTAATACTGTAAACATGATAGCTATGACAGCAGTTTTGGATGCCCCGGTGTATCCTAGGCGTTCTATTCGCTTTACATGTTGATCCTGTATCTTATATTCTCCAGCCTTAAAGAGGCCGACGTAATGTGTCTTGCTGACCATGGCCTCCGAGATGGCGGGCGCGTGGCGCTGCCGCGCGCCCGGGATTTCGGAGGCCATGTGTTGACTTGATCTACAGTCAAGCTATACTTACTTCCAGAAGCGTCAAGTCGCCGGTTGTTAGGTGAAAATATTGTTTTCAGGTGAAAAAGACTCGTCTGAGTTCTGTAGGTATTTTACAAAAACAATCGCCTAATTAATGTACAGGTACGTGTCATGAATATGCTTTATGGCATTAAATTGCCGCATCACTACCCTTTCAGTGAACAAAATAAGCGCGCATAATGCCGGTGTCACATAGATCTTGTAACCACTTGTGCAATGACAATAATTTTTTTACAAGAGAAAATATATGTACCAAGGCAGCGAGATAGCTGGTGGCATTTTAGTGGTTCCTGTATATTTAAAACCATAATTTGTCCATGTGGGTGAACATTGCTTTCAGGAAACAATGAAGTGTACAAGTTTCCGGACAGGTTATTCAGTATGCACCCGAAAAGTCGACGTAGTATCGTCCGTGCGCAACAAATGCATAACTGTTTAAACTGATTCACTTCTCTTCTTTGGTGTTCTCGTGGCCTTATATAGAAGCAAAGCGCAGTTGACGTCTTGTGAGCTTTACTAAGAATATTAATGAAGACTCTCGTCAGCATATGGCAGACAGGGACTGCATGCTATTGTCAGCGTAGTGTATACCTTTAGGGAGAGATCGTTTACGAAAATCAGAAGGTACACGTAGTGAGATTCCGCTAGTTGAACGCCTTTGGAATGTTTCAAACAGTATTGGGGCAGCCTTGTTTGCCATTTCTCCGCGCTTCGTATCGTCAGTGCTTTCGTGCACATCTTTCTGTCTCATCATTATCGTCATCATCATTATTGTCAGCCTGTGTTAGTCTTCGCAGGACGAAGGCCTTTCTCAATTATATCTGGTTTTCTCTATCCTGTACGAGCTGATGCCATTTTGTCCCTACGAACATGTTAATTTCGTTGCTCCACCTGACTGGCTGCCTTCCTCGACCGTTTTTCTAATGCATTCCTTCGCAACCAAATCTGTTGCTTTTAACGTCCATCAGATTTCTGTCCTACGCGTTACGTGGCTAACCCTGGTTCACTTCTTTCGCTTGAACCTATAATGTATATGCTAGCCCCCTTTATTTTCTGACCCTATCTTCTCCCATCTCTTGATGCTACTTTCGTCATTTTCTGTTCCTTGTGCACTCTGCGTGGTCCGTAACTTTTTCTCTGGTTTATTTACCCTCTGCCTAATGCACAAAACGTGATTTCTCAAGTATTTCTTCATACAAAGAGAGTTGTCAAGCTATAAAAACCTCTGTACTGTGTGCGCTGGGCGCTCATTTGTCCGCCAACTCAGTTCTCCATCCGGTATACTGTATGACTCGAAAAGTCACTGATAAGGCGTGGCTGTGTCGCTTCTTGAAAACCTACCAAACAGAAAAAAAAAGTAAAGAGAGAGAAGAATGGTAAGAAAAGGAAACTCTACCAGCTGCCCTCGCGAACACCATCATTCGTAGACGACCCCAAACTGTCCGCTATGCTTGCAACTTATCCGGGTTTCACGCGTCCTACGTATAGGCGACGCAGCACACAGCTATATAGGGGCCGTATCCCCAACACGAGGTGAACGGCCCTGGCGGTTCTCGCATGCGGGTGCCTTCTACGCCAGACCACGGCTCAGTCTATCGCTGCACCTGCGCTCTGGCTGAGTCAGCTGCGTCCGTACCCGTCGTTTGCTCGCTTGTGGCTGACGCGAAGTTTTGCGACGCCGTGTGTGAGCCGTCGGCCATGAAGAGCGCAGGTGGTACGAGTGAAGCGCATTGCAATGGCTTAATTCGGCACTCCAGCTTAAGCTATATGGAAGGACAACAATACGTGTGTCACGTCGCTGTCTCGCGAGGGTGTGTCGTTTTTCGTTTGTCGGGACAGCCGAGTCAGTCGTGCTCTTTGCCATTTTCGCGGAGAGAAATCGAATGGGAAATGCCGCGAGATAGACCATAACAAATGTCTGGCTTGGTGCTCTGTGTTAGGGGATGCCAGTAGGGTGAATACGTCTGAAAGAACAAACAAAAAGAAAAGTGTCTGTACTCACGCGGGCATGATAAGGCACCCGATGACATCAGTGTCGTGACTACAAAAGTACTAGTATTACGATAAAATTGCTGCTACAGCAGTCATTAGGAAGGTAGAATGTTGAATCTGAAATATTTGTAGAATAAGACGTGGGATGTGATGTAAGCTCAACGTGGCAATATGTATTGAGATTCTGCTAAAAGCACAGTGCGATTTAAAAGCCAATATGTACGTCTATATACCGAGCGTGTCCATTACTGATGGGGCTTGATTATTGACCCGCAAATTGGGAATTGAATCCCAACTGCTGCCGCTGCATTTCCGATGGAAGCGAAAATGTTTGGGGTCTATGTGCTTAGGTTTAGCCGTACGTTAAACAACCCCTGGTAGACGAAATTTCCGGAGTCCTCCACTTCTGCGTCTCTCGTGAACACATCGTGGTTTTTTGTGCGTAAAACGTGGCAATTATTACTAATCGTAATAATAAAATGGCAACATAGCACGGACATTCACCAGGACTCAGACAGAGTCTTGGTGAACTTTTTTGATCGTTACACGAAGAAGACATAATCGCAGAGAGGTGGCGTAGTCTTACACGCAAATTTTGCATTGCAATACCACAACACAGCTCCGCACAATTGCTGTGCAAGAACGGAAGGCCCAAAACGAATGATCATTTTGCTAGTGGGATGACAAAGTTGCTACCATGGGCTTCAGTGTATAGATGTAGCTCCTAAAATGCTTGGCCTAAGTGATAAAGGAGTTGCTATCAAGCTGATTATGTTGTTGAGATGGCATTGCAAGCATCTAGATTACCTGGCTTCGCACAGCCAATGCAAATGGTCTATTCGCATCCATTAACAGTCCACCGGGGTAGTGTAGCTGTTATGGTGCTTGGCTGCTGATCCAAAAGTCGCGGGTTCGATTCAGGCCGCGGACTGTTCGATGTTGGTGCACGTGAAAGAACACCAGATAGGCAAAACTTCCGGAAATATCCGCTACGGCGTCTCCCATAATCATATCATGGCTTTAGGACGTTAAACCTGAGATAACATCACTGCTCTCATTAAGTGCTTTGTCGGCGCCACGGTGTAAGAATAGTCTTTACACAATCGTCCGCACTTCTCTTATACAATGCTTCCTCCTAGAGTATATGACCGAAAAAGGTAGAAACGTGGGCATGCGCTGTGTGCGTTATCGGTGTAAGTCCTTGTCTGTTGCGCTGTACTTACATTCCTCATCCACGACTATTATTTTGGTGCAAGACACCGATACACATAGTTCTCGGCCTTAGCAGTAATAGCAAGTGAAAAGCACTGATAACTGTTGAGATTTTGGTGTGATAACAGCCTTAATATTATGAGGCATGCTGTATAGTGCGGGACTTCGGATTAATTTTGAACAAGTGGTGTTAGCGTACTCATAAAGCCAAGCACACAGGTGTTATTTGCACTTAATACCATCGAAACTTGGTGGCAGAGGCTGGGAATCTACCCAGTGCTCGGTAGCTTAGCAGCGCAACATATTACGTGAAGAGCTAACACGGTAATGAAACATTAGAAATTTGTGCTTATCCAGGCCGAGTAGTCACAAAAGGTGCTGATCGTGAAATGGAGTACAAATGATGAGCTACAACTAAATTATTTGTCTGGCACTTAGCAACAATTATTAGTGGGAAAGGGAAGCGAAATGGAGAAGAGGGCTCTCCTTCTCCAGGTGGGTGCCTGTACCACTACACGTTTCGCCTTGAACGCGTGGTTCGATTTTCAGTTCCTCGAACACTCACATCTTTGCCTAATGGAGAGAGAGGATACACTCTCAAAAATACAGACGACGAGATCAACGTACACTTGCTGTTTAAGTCCGCTTCACGAACTAATGACATAAAACAAGACACGTAACACTGAAAAAGCCACTTCAGAAAGATCGATTGCTCAGGACGTTTCGTATAATCTCTCTCTGTCCTTTTTCCTCTCATTTCCTTCCCTCCCCCTTTTTCATTTCTTTTGTTGTGGTTCTCTGCCAACGTGACTACGCGCCCTTCGCCCGGTAACTACGAAAGTGGTGAAAGTGATCGCGTGATGTCTGTCCATCAGTAGGTCTGCTAATGGCAAATCAAAAAAAAAAAAAAGACAGAACAGCGTCCAGTGCGGGCCATCTCTCAGAAAACGCTAGGGGCGAGCCTGATTCGACAGACAAGCCCCGGTTTCGAAATGTAACTGCTTCGGGGTGGGGGTCATTCAGACTCTCGGCTTAGTGGGCAGATGAACCTCAAATTGACCTCAACATCGTGTGCCGTACTTCTTCCACTCAGAACAACTCGATGAAAGCGATCTGCAGTAATGGGCGAATGAACAAAAGCGTGCTTGGATTCTCCCCTATAGCTCCTGCATTCCTTCCTTGATGAATGAAGTGAAAGGCTATAGAAATATATAAGGAAAAATTCGTGGCACCATATTTCTTCCTTCGACCAGGAAGGAAGGAATGATTCAGACCGGATGGCTCTACCGATGGGCCATATTGTGTTCGCGTAGCGTGGGAAATGGCTTCGATGCCTAGGCGGCCCACATCGCCCGGCGAAAAAGAAAGGCGTAGAAATTCCCTGGAAGAAGACGAGAACTGGAGGAAGAACAAACCAACGTTCGAACCCCGGGTGCTCAATAGACGGCATGCTGGCGGGCGTAGCGCCAGCAGCGACGGAGAACACGAAGGCGAGCGAAGAGCAGCAAGTGAGGGGGGCGCTTCGAGAATTTCTCGTTCCGCATTCCTCGCGATTCGGTAAAGATGTACGCTGCTTTCCACGAGACCAGACCCGGGGATCCTTCTTCCGTCCCGAGTCGGGGAGAGAAGAGAGACGAGGTGGTGTATCGGGAAGCCGCATGATGTCGAAGAGGAAAAGCTGGCATCTAGGCTGCGGATTTCGACCCGGCCCGTTTTTGTATGTGACCCGTCTTGTTCCTGCTTTTGTGTATATATGCCTTTCACTGGTGAGCAGTGGTTTCAACTACGGCCTTGCGCCCCTCCCTCTAGAGCACCGCTCAGAGCTCCCATCGCCGATGTGCTCGGGCTCTTTTCCAGTATGCCACATATATGTCCAGATTCATCGCCATGGCTTCAACTCCCCTCCCGGTCACCGTCTCTCGAATGCTCCCTCGTAAAGCCCCGTACTTTGTGAGACCACCGCTTTGGCAGAGGCCGAAAGAAAAGCCTCGCGGGGTTCGCGACCCGGTGTCGTTTGCGGATGTCACCGGGTGCATTTTGCTTAGCCTGGTGGCGGAATCTGGCGCGTTCTTCTGATCTCGGCCATTTCGGTGCCTACGGATCACTCTCCCCTTCTCTGTAGGCGAATGACGAGGAGGGTAGTTGTCTGGAAGCAATCGGCCGTTCGATCTCGACGCTGCTGTCGCCGCTGCCCGAGTGGTGATGTGCTTTCGACAAAGCTTGTCGTGTATCTTATTATTTTTTTCTCGTTTTCCCGTCGCCTCTTACGACGTTGTTTCTGTCCGCACGATGCGTCGGTGCTCGCGCTTGCCTTCTTCCACCGAGATTTCTTACTCGCCGCTTCATTTGGTTGGTGGTCCAGGACGTATTGCTGCTGCTCTTGTTCTTTCTCTCGTTGCTTCCACTTTTGTTTATTCTTTGCCGTGTGGGCTAAAAGAAATCCACGGCGCTCGTAAACGGCTATGCCGAACTACGCTGTTTTTTTTTTGTAATGGTGTGTCATCGACATTTTATACCGGGAACTCTGAGACCTCGGTATCACGCCACTGAACAATGTGTTTTTTGTTGGGGGTGACTGATTCTGTACTGAGAGAAACAAAGCTTTCCGGCACTGCGATCACAAGTAACCATCCTTACAACGCGTCGCCCTATAATTTCAGGCATCAGAAAGGCTGATGAAGGATTTCCGTTGATACTGGATGAATTCTTTAGACGCCGCTTACATCAGTCAGCAGTAAGAAGGTTTTACTAGTAACGCTGTGTCTGCAGAAGTCCGGATTGTTGAAAAACTTGGTCATGATTATGAGTCATGACTCTCATATTGCGCGAATTTATCGTGCGCACCTCATGAAGTGGTCCAATGGGTGCAAGGAACGTCGGGCATTGTGCTTTTATTTCCGATGTGTATGCCGATTTATCGCTTTCCGTGATCCATCCTCGACTTCGAAGGCCTTTACAGCAGCAGTTCGCGTCTTTGTTGACATCAGTGAATGCAAATTGATGATCATATCAGTGTTCTTCTTTAGTTATCTCCCTGATAAAAAAAATCAAGCGCGTGTTTTCGAAACAAGAAAAGTAGGAAGCAGATATAAGTTTGAGGTAGACATATCTTGAAACCTATGAAACGATAGGGAAGAGTCTTACCGTGACGCCACTCAGTTTCCCCTTTGGAGAGTCTGTGTTCCCTTTTCTTTTTTGTTTTCGATTACCTCGACTGCTTCGCCGACCCCCGTTCATTGCCGTTTCCTTTTAACTTTCCTTTGCTGGGATCCGCCGCTCTTCCTTTGCTCTTTCCTTCCAGCATTGAGCCATTCATCAAAATTCCCTCGGTGAACAGCCCCGGGTAAGAGAGAGAATCGCTGCAATGGGGCTGCCATTACCGGAAGCAGAGGGCGCTCCAATCGCGGACGTGATGCCAACTTCCGGCGCACGCGTGCTTCCTCCCACGGGCCGCGCCGTTCATTGCGGGGCCGCAAAAAAACAGCCCCCCGTGGGCCAATTAAGGCCGGACGACTTTACGGCGTCACTTCTTTTCACGGCCGGCCGTGCGCTTTGCTTGTGCTCGCCGATTGCGTATTATCTATTTTTTTCTCGTATAGCCTCAATGGCGCCTGAGTCTCCGGCACCTGCATTCGCCTCGTTCCAGTATCTCCTCCTGTGTTTAAAATAAGGAATAAAAAGAGGGGAAAAGTTGGTGCAAATTATAAATTTCCCACCGGTGCGCTTCCTCCGCAAGGCGAGACTCTCGCTGCCAGCCGAGCACGCAGGACTACATAGCGCAAGCCCCCGAGGCGCGCCAACGTTAAGCGGAAATGATGACTCGAGACGCTACTCCCGCGGGAGAGCAGTGCACGGTCTTCAAAAGGGATAAATAGCGTTTCATAACGTATCTTCGTGCGAAATAGCCGCGTTTGGCCCGTAGGCGAGGAGACAGCTATGCGATATCCTCTTACAGCCGAGCCCCGGCGTATCTCGCACGTTTCTTCATCCATCCCTGCGCGTGTCTCGTATGTATATCCTTTTGCCGCATCTATCTCGAATGTCACGCCCTGCGAAACCCCCGTTTTTTTGTTTATTTTTTTTTATCCGCTTATCGCGTATACGACCTCGGTAAGTAAACGCGGTCCATATCGGGTTGCGTGGATGACGCCGGTGTTATGGTTATTTATTGTTATTAGTGTGCGTAGAATAACGGCGGGGGACGTAAGTCGCCTTGCGAAAGACTTCTTTTGGGGCTGCACGAGGAGAAGGAGGAGGACAGCGCGCGCTTCGACGTTGGCCCAGTGTATAATGTGCGAAGCTAACTGTCTTCAGGCAGTGCACTTCGCGGTTTCGCGTTCGCCGCAGAGCAAGATTGATGCGTCACTAACGCGTAAAACGTTATAAAGCTCGCAAACGTAACCGTCTTCGGGTGCTGTGCACGTATAGTTGGAAGCTGAGTTAGTAATGCGCTGGCGGTAGGCTGTATTCGTCGTATGGAGGTCCAGGGTTTCTTATTTTCTCAATCTCCACAGTGCGCATCACTGAGATTTTTAGCTACATATGTGGAAACACCGCTGAAAACTGGGCGACCAGGCAAACACACACACACGCACACACACGCACACGCACACACAAACACACACACACACACACACGCACACGCGTGCACACGCGCACACGCGCACACGTGCACATGCACACACGCGCACGCGCACACACACACACGCACACCAAAAAAGTGTTTCGTCCTTGCCTCATTTCTTTTAGTGGTGAAGCGACTTAGCCTTGCCTTCTCCTGTGGTTACGTTATAGAACCGTTGCTATACACTCTTAAAAAAAGGGTTGTAATACTTACTAAGTTTCACTTACTAAGTGCTTGTCACATATGTTACTACCCTCTTAGTAACTGGAGTTAGTAACAAGAGGCTTAGTAACCGCTACTAAGCAAGTATGTTAGTAACGGATACTACCATCTTAGTAACAGGTGCTACCCTCTTAGTAACAGAAGTTGCAGCATCTTAGTAACATATACTACCCTCTTAGTAACTGAAGCAAGCAGCGTGTTAGTAACAAGTACTACCCCCTTAGTAACTGAATCAAGCAGCATGTTAGTAACAGATACTACCCTCTTAGTAACAGAAGAAAGCAGTACCTTAGTAACAGATACTACCCTCTTAGTAACAGGTTCTACTATTTTAGTAACTACAGCAAGCAGTCTGTTAGTAACAAATACTACCTTCTTAGTAACTGCAGCAAGCAGCATGCTCGTAACAGATAGTACCCTCTTAGTAACTGAAGCAAGCAGTATCTTAGTAATAGATACTACCCTCTTAGTAACTGCAGCAAGAAGTCTGTTAGTAACAGATACTACCCTCTTAGTAACTGCAGCAAGCAGCATGTTAGTAACACATACTACCCTCTTAGTAACTGAAGCAAGCAGCCTCTTAGTAACAGATACTACCCTCTTAGTAAATAAAGCAAGCAGCATGTTTGTAACAAATACTACCCTCTTAGCAACCAGTTAGTAATTGGTCCTAACCACTTACTAAGTGCAAATCGTAACACGTCCCACACTACTTGATAAAAACATTACGAACTTAGAAACTTCAGTAACATACTAATCGCTAATCACTCTCCGACTGCTTTAGTTGCACGGTAAAGTGCAGGAAACCTCAGATAATGAGAGGATCCCAAATATAGGTGAAGTGCGGCTCTACAACTAGATTTCTTGTGCATGTTGTTGGTGAAAGGCTTTCTGCAGACATGACGAAAACCACAAGTTTCATCATCTAACATGCCATAAATACATAACTTTCAGCATTTGATACACACACTTCAATCTTTATTATATAAGCTCTGCTTATTGCACATTGCTGTCAGATCAGCTCTTGATCGACGAAATCGTCCTTAAAAGTAGTGGTGCTCTGGGCACACTTGGTAGTCCACAAAAGTACTCGAGGAGCGTTAAGGTGTTTTTGTTACTCTCCGAGTACATGATGTCCAGTACCCAATACAGTTCCATGATAGCCGTCATGCCGGCTATAACATCGACGACATGAATGTTGAATGCCTCAAACACTACGGTCATTTCTTCGGCCTCTCTGATACTTGTTCCCTCAAAACAAAGAGCAGGGTAGATGTCCTGTAAAGTTAAACATTAGTATTAGCCATTAGCAGAATCAAAATGCTAAAAAATGGAAAAGAGCAAATTTTTTTCAAATGGTGACAACGAATAATAAAAGAAACAACACAAATGAGAGTTGACTCGTGACTCAAATTTCATTGCACATGAAACGTATATATTGTCACAGAGTCATGATCCGGACGAAGCAAGCAGTCGGGCTGCCGAAGATTAAATCTTTATTTCGCTGAACTTGTGGCCGCGAAAGGAAAAGACACTTTGCAAATAATGTACAGCCGCAGTCACGTCTGCGTATAGTGCACGAGCAGCCGGCGTTGCTCTGTGGCAAGACACCTTGCGGCCGTTGTAGGTTGTGACGCCGCGTGCACAGGAGCATGCGCGGCCTTACAAACGTGCAGGCCTGCTCTGCACGGGTGACAACGTTGGCAGGTGTGCTTGTTTAACCAAAAATCCGCGCTCGCTCAAGGCACTTTGGTCATATCTATTGCATAAGAAGAGGCGCGTTTCGACTGATAACACACGCTGCAAAACAACGCACTCTTTGTGATCGTTTTGATTCTGTGGCCGTCTAGACTTTTTTTTTTCCGCAGCTGTTGGCATCATCATATCTACATATAATCGCATGCCTCAAAAAAGCCACAAAGCTTGCATCATTGGTGCAGGCTCGCTATATCCATCAAAATGCCCTTTGTTTTATGAAATAGATGTGACGAAAGTGCCCTGAGGGATCGCGAATCTTTGGCTAAACAGGTACACTTTCCACCATTCTCACCTGTGCAAAACAGGCCCGCATGTCTGTAAAGCTGTGCATGCTCCTGTGCACGCGACATCACAACCCGCAATGACCACACAAGGTGTCGTGCCGCAAAGCAAGGCCGGCTGCTCACGCGCTATACGCAGACGTGGCCCATCTGTACATTGCACTGTTAGTGGCGAACAAAGCGATGTCCATTGGTCCTCTGACAGGTGGTAAAGCGTGCTTGTTTTTATACATGTGCGATCAAAGATTCCAGCATTATCAATGGTGGCCGCGTAATCACTCAACGAAGCAAGACTACAGTCGACGTCGGATTTCCCGGACGCCCAAAATTCCGGACATGCCCGATTTCCCGGACTCATCTGCGGCACCGTCAAGTTCCCCATAGAGTCAATGTATTAAAAAGTCCGAAATTCCGGACGCTTATAGCCTTTGGCATCCAATTTCCCGTACTTTTTACTGTTAACCGCCGACCGAAAGTTACCATTGACGCCGCCATTTTGTTTGTTTTTATATCCTCGAACCCGCCATACTCGCACCGTTGCCAACTCCCGCACCGCGCCGCGGCTGCCGTAACCTCGAAACCGCATGTGTCAATCTATTGCTAGCCGCGGCTTAGCCAAGCCAAACCTCGCTGAGTTCGTTCACGTGTTGTTTTGTCAGCTCTGCAGTCGTGCCTGCGGTTGATCGTTTGCTGCTGCGCGCTATCTTCAGTGATCACGTTTCCCGACCTCCAGCATCCATCGAGTTCCTAGCCGTTTCGTGCTGCACTTTTCGTCTAGCGGATTCACCATTTACAGCGATGGCACCAACTGCTCCTTCGTCCTGCGCCCTGCCGGCGTGTCGATTCCAGCTGGGATAACCTTTGAGGGCTTCGCCGACGCTGACAAAGACCTTGAGCTATGTGCGGACTTAACCGATCACGAAATCATTCGTCAAGTTACGGAGGATTCCGACGACTCTGACACCGTGAACGAAGAGCCATCACCTACCCAGCCAACGAGCTCGGAGTTGACGTGAGCACTGATGACACTATCATCAATGTACAGCAGCAACATGACGTTGACTGAAATTGAGGCAGACATGATCGCGGGCAAGAGGAACGTCGTGCAAAAGAAAATAGGCGACTACTTCGCGCCCAAGTGCTGACCTATGAGGTAGCGCAGGCCACGTCAGATTTTTTTTATAAATAAACGGCTATTTTCAGAGCCACCTAAACGATGTATTGGCTGAATTGCAATGGAAATCTTGTACTCCGGTCATTACCCTCTCAGTCAGCGAAAAATACCTACAAGAAAAGGTGCATTTTCACGTGCATTCGTTTTTGCGGACGTTTTCGTGGTCCCTTGAGGGTCCGGGAAATCGGACGTCGACTGTATTGGCGTCCGGCGCGCAATCATAACGGAATCATCTAACACAATCGTGAGGCTTCCAACACACCACGCCGTGGTCTGAGTGGAGTCTTGTAAACAAACATTGCGGGTGAGACCCGAATACATCAAGATAATATGCATTGCAATATACTAAGAGAAAATTTATCAACGGAAACGCTAAAGCACGACATGACCTTCTGGCATAAGCACACGTGCTCATCTAGAAATGACAATTCCCTCTGCGACAAACAGATGCAGAAGAAATGCTCATTTCTAAAGAAGCAGGCATGGTCATTCCAAAAGGTCATGTCACGCTTTAGTGTTTATTATAATAGGGTTTTCCTTAACATATAAACTTTTAGGGTGCAATGAAATTTATGTCAAAAGTTTTTATTTTTCACTTTACCATTGTTTCTGTGCAAAAAAATTGTGCCGTTTCCTTTTCAATATGCTTTACTTTACTAAATGAAACGTAAAGTTACTTACAGGGCCCCTCAGAAATTTCGGCTTCTCTTTCAGCAGCAGTGGGAGGAGTTCTATTAAGGCAACTGCAAATCGATCTGGAAAAGGATTGTTATTGCAATATCACAGCAATAATATCACAATCACACAGCAATATCACAACAGTAATACAAAGAGAACCTAGAATGACTGAACATACTTTACATACTTACATTTACGGCTATTGCCTTCCAGTTTTTCAAGCTCCTTCTCGAGCTCCTTCACCAGGTCCTTTGTTGAATGGCGAGTTTTCAGTAGCTCCAGAATCCTGGGTCCAAAGTTGTTGAAAAATTCCAACAGCTTTTTTTCCATCTGGATGCTTGTTATTGCTGTAAATTCTTCATGAAGCTATAATCATAGAAGTATATTTAAATTAATTTGCAATTACAAATCTGGGCAACAAGTTTCCAGCTAACATATAAATGAAATGAAGGTCAAAAAGACACTTGGCAGTCAATTCGTCGTAGAGAAAACAAAAACACACATGGGTGTATCTAGATATTTACAGAGCAGGTCCCAATTTTTTTTGGCTGAACACATTAAAAAATTTTTATATCGCGAAGTGGCTTATTTTATCAAAAACAAGTTTATTTGCTTCTGCAGGTGTAGTTGTTGTCAGAATGATACTAACCTAAAAAAAAATGATTCAAATGCAGTTTATGGCATCATTTCAGTGCTTACGTCAGAGTGAATGCGAATGGACAATGCCCAATATACCTTGATGCATTTTCAGATTTGTCTGAATTTGAGCACGAAAAAAAAAATTGACTCAAATATTGACTCCACTGCAGGCCTTTGTCCTGCAGTGGACGTAATCAGGCTGATGATGATGATTCAAATTATCAACACTATGTGCCATCTGCTACCCAAAATTATTTTTTTTTTGGCAACATCATAAGACATTCTCGAAAATTTCTGTTGTAGCTGACAGCCATCATGAGTAAAAAAAGAAAAATAAATGCAAAAGCAAATATATAAAACTAAGCAGACAAAGTTGTCTCAATGCACAAGTCATTTACTGCAATCTGTTTTGCTATTGCTATTGTGGAATGGTGGCATAAACATGTTATTATTTTACATGTCGGCCAGTGTTTGCCCACTGAAATGAAATCAATTAAAAATGCTTTGTCAAACAAACAAAAAATAAATAAAAAAGCCAGGAGTTAGTGTCAAGTGCTTTCATAACACTGGTAGCGGCTTAGGCTTGTTGGATATTCATGACAGTAGAATACTAGCGCGAGAACACATGGACAGAAGAAGAGTGAACGGCACACTGCACTTGTTACAACATAGTTTATTGCTGCAGCCGTAACATACACCTAATTAAAAAAACACGAAGGTGTGTAACATAATTTTAATTATATACTTGAGGAGTTGCACCTACATGTATTTAAGCGCATGTTACAGCTGCAGCAATAAACTATGTTGCGAGAAGTGCAGTGTGTCGTCCACTCTTTTCTCCATGTGTTTTCGTGCTAGTATTCTACTGCTTTCATAAGCCTGGTAGTCAAGGATTTGGGACTGTATAATGATCGTATCGAACCATCCACGGGACGCTTTTTGGTAAACTTTGTTAGAGTGTGAACATACTTAAATTTTAAAACAGATTTGGAGCCAGTGGTCTGGGAAGCAGAAATATGCTCGAAATAGCTAAGCAGACAGCCTCTTGCTTCCCTGCATGCATTTAACATAAAAATGAGGCTTTAAGTCAGTAAAGAATGAATGAATAATTCCTTAAAAACTTGACCATAGCACTGTTGTGCAAGCAATGCCTGCTTCAATGTAGTACAGCTAAAGACCCACTAACCTGTTCACAAGCTACTTTTGAAAACCTATTCAAGTTTCAAAAAGACAGCTGGTAAATATCGTAAGTGAAAGCATGCAATGCAGATGCTGCATTCACATGATACTGACCATCTCAACATTTCCTAAAGCGGGATACTTTTCAAGTATCTCAGCTGTTGTAGGCACTGTATCTTTCATCCACGACCTCCTAGAAGAGCGTGTCTGCTTCATCGATTCGCTCAATTTCTGGAGGTCCGGAGCACGCTTCGACATCTCTTTGGACATGAATTCCAAGTGTCCCACTAAAACACCTTCATCGTGGTCATCATATGGGATGCTTGTTGTCTAACAGGGTAAAAAAAAAAAGTAGAACGAACACTTGTATAAGGCAACCATAGTCTTCCTGGAATTAAGGCAACATGATGCTACCTAGTTATGTCATTAACCCCCCCCCCCCACATTTTTTATTTTTTTTAAAATGGGGCTTGTTGAAGCAGAAAAAGACAGCTCATGCGGAGTGCCGTTTTAGTGCCAAAACATTTCACTTACTCAAGCGATGATGAAGCCGTAGACTGTTATTAGCGAGCTAAGCCACATGCAAATGTTACTTGTAAAACATTGAAATGAACTTAAAAACAGAAATTGCTACCACGCGGCGTTGCCGTTTAGTTTGTGCAGCAATGGCACTATCTTGAGGTTTCCGTTTTCCATAGACCTCCTTGGCTTCCTGCACAGCAGGCAGAGTACTGAGAGTTCTTCGCATGTACCCGAATTTATACTGGATGGATACTTTCCAAGAGTCCTGCAAATAAGCATATTGGACTTTGGAAGACTATTTACATAGAGATTACGTAGTGGTCTCATTGAAGTTCATGCTACATAAACAAATATTTGAGATAAAAAGAAACATGATGTTAGGTGCAACACATTAAAGGGACACAAAAGAGAAACAATGAATTTGTTAAGATTGATAAATTGTGCTCAGAGTTCTATAGCGTAATTTATTTCACCATCATAGGTGTATTGATAGAGGAGAAAATTGAGTTCAAAATTTCATTTTTAAATTTTGTGTGCACGTGATCTAAAATATTTCAAAGCGTATTGTATTTTGATAGTGCCATTTTTTGGGCTTGCTGGTAAATAGAACTTGACGACATATTGAGCGCTAAGAGACAGGGACATGAGGGAGTGGACAACACAATGCGCTAGCTTCAACAATTTTTATTTTCAGGAAACGCCAAGCTATATATCCGTGCACAGTGGTGCCACCAGTCTATCCACTAGCCACTTTCCCGATCTAACAGGTCAACTGACGGTGCACTTACGCACGTGTCACCTTTGCGAAAGATAGCATCAGCTTCAATTATCTCTCGCACGTCTGTATCTTCATGCTTCGCCACAGCAGGCCTGCTGTCAGGTGCTCCTAGAACTATCGCAAACATTCGCAAGCATGATACATTCGCAAGCAGAAACATTCGCAAGCAGAACTATCGCAAGCATGATATCTCGTTAAAGAGCCCTGAGCCTAATTTAGGCATGTGTCAAGTTATAAAAAAAACTTTTAAGCATCTGCAGGATCCTTCATCCGATGCAAATGAAGCTGCAATCTGCAACCACAACAATAGAGTGTTCTTCACACTTAAAAGTGGGAAGAACACTACGGTTCATAAAAATATATGTTGCTATATCAAGGACACATAATTTTGCACCAACCTATGGCACTGGTCAAACATCATCACTTGTATAGGATTGTGTGTGTTCATAAGTGCAACTTATCTGGTATATTCAAGCAACAAATATCTTTTTCTTTTCCCACATTTAATTAAATGTGTAGGTAACAAAGTATCACACACATGAGTGTTAATTACCCCTTATGTAATCAGACAATGCGGGCCATCAATGGAAGCCGTACGAGGTTAAACACACTCCAGTAGGGCTCGCATTTCTCACTGACCAAGGCTAATACTCAATATAAAACATTACAGTAAGCACAGACAACAATGCAACGATGATTATGCGATTATGTAGTCTAGATGTTCCGCTGCAGAACTTGAGCCAACGTATGTTTTACTTACTGCTAGATGCATTTCTTCGATGACAGAACACGTGCAAGAACCAGTAGTACACTTCACAAATATTTAACTTTCTTAAAACAAAAAGTAATTTGATAAAACTGTCTCCACGAATAGATAATTGATGTTGCTAGTAAATATGCTATTTAGCATAATTTTACTAGAACAACCTCAGTGTAAAATTTACGACTAAACTAGAGCAAAAATTACCTTTTATGCAACTTTGTCGCCAGCTTTGCAAGCCATTTGACAGTATATGTGTCTCAAACTATTTTTTGTGTGACAGTAAAAGTTTCTGACACTCAAACAATACAAAATATTGCATATCACTAAATGTAGTCTGTTTGTAAAAAAATCCCAAACATTAAAAATTGTGTCCATATTTAAGGTAACATAAAAACCCATGCAAACATAAAAGTTTGTTAAACCTATTTTTAGTAAAAAGCCTACCATCATTCTATAGGAAAAATTTTGTCCTAACTTAATTTGGAAAGACCAGATTTTTTCACTACGCGTGTTACAAGCTAAAGTTTCAAGCTTTCCGAAAAAACTTCATGTGTGGCTTGCTGCTCCCAGTCAGTCAGTGAAGAACTTTGTTTATTGATCCTGAGGACCTTTTTTCACCCAAAAATATTTCGGCGGGCCACTTCTTGCTTTATATGGATGGTCCATTG
Source organism: Rhipicephalus microplus (assembly GCF_043290135.1). Classification (NCBI taxonomy): domain Eukaryota; kingdom Metazoa; phylum Arthropoda; class Arachnida; order Ixodida; family Ixodidae; genus Rhipicephalus; species Rhipicephalus microplus. The sequence continues at coordinate 286,504,016 of NC_134701.1, forward strand.
TTGATATCGCAGATGGTTGAGCGCCAAGGCTCGTACAAGTTGGCGTTGAATGACCCATACAATGACCCATACATTAGCTTACCGACTTACCCAACTCCAACGCACACAACATTTACATGAAAAAAAAAAAAATAGTGCAAACCCCGATTCTAATGTGCACTTGTGCTCCTTCACCCCCCCTCCGCCCTCAGATAAAAGGACTTGTTACTTGCTTGTGCTACATTCTATGTTTAGCCTTGTAGCTCTCAAATGTTTGTTTTCGTTCTTTATTCCTAGTTTTCCCATTCACATACATTTTGCTTTTTTTTTTATTGCCATGAAAGCAGATGTTGGTGCACAAATGAGGCACCAGCTACTCCTTAGTTCTAGAAGTGACAAAACATGCCACAAGCCAGGTTCGAAAATTGCACGTAAAATAGTGCATTCCGCGTGACACCAGATTGTTACTAATTAGCATGCAGCACACACAATATACAATTTTAATATCACCGTGCCGGTCCGATATGATGTCTCGAGAATGCAAAGAATATAGTTATTCAAACAATCTTATATGTTTCACCGTTTTCTTTTCCAGTCCCTTTTTCTTTCCAACTGATAGCATTATCATAATCTGCCAAACATTTTCTGTGGATATTGCGATATGTCCAAATCGTAAAAAATTTCACTTACCCAACCAGTACCAATTGTGTCTCTAAGGACAGGGTATTCAACAACGAGTGCCTTTGAAGCAGCCTCATAGAGCCGCCTTCCTGGGTATCTATGAAAGCAACAAATGTTCAGCCGGTATTCAATAATATACAGGAGAGTACGGAGGCACTTACACAGTGAAGTTCATCAAATGGTGGCTTAACCAAGACACAATCCTTGATTTTGTCCGACTCGAAACTTTTCCGAGTTCTGTATTGCCAATGGCAACTTTTAGGTCTAAGGGAAGGGGTGGCAGTCTATAATCACTTCCGTGAAAAGGTTGAGTAGTTGATGGCTCCAACTCGGGAGAAACCACAAGCAGTTCATTTGTGCTGAAAACAGGATAAAAATCAGCAGGCTTTCAGTTTGGTGCAACAATTCGAAGTTGAGCTACTCACCTGCAAGCATGAGGCATGGCCTCATCAGTGATTATTCTAATTTTGCTCCCATCACAAAAGACATGGTTCCCTGGAGGGTCGACATAAGCTTCAAATTGTGCATTGTAAACCTGAAAGAAATTTAATGCTTATACAAACACAATTACCGTGGGCAACAAATAATAAAACTTTCAGCTGTCAGTATTATTTCAAAGACATTACTATGCTAGCCACACAGGTGCAATTTGTATGCATGAAGTGAACAAGTGGCAAACTGTTCTTGTTCATTCTTTCCATGTCCCTGTCATGTTTATTTACACATACCAGTTTTACTTTCAAGTGGCAAAAGACAGGCTAGTTGGCGCGTGTACGAGATAAATTAACAGCGCAACCACAGGACGAAGAAAGAAAACATGAGGATAGACGCTGAATATCAACTGTATCAGATAAATTAACAGCGCAAACACAGGACGAAGAAAAAAAAAAACATGAGGATAGGCGCTGAATGTCAACTGAATAGCAAATCCCACATACATCTTGCTGCATGAACATCGAGTGAAGCTTTGGGCTAGTTGGTTTTGCATAAAAAAGTCCATATCGCGCTGTATGTAATTCATTATGAACATCGAATTTTATAGACGATGCATGTGGCAGACTTTGTGTGTTTTTGGAACAAGCAGCACATCCTCTTCTCTTTTTGTTCACTAGGCAACACGTACCACCTGTTTCGTGGGCACTGAGAGCACATGTGAGCAGTAGCACGTCTGCCAGCCTCCTTGATTCGACACTACACCCTATGGATGTCGGGACTGACTGCAGCTTGTCAGATGAACTTCAGTACGACATGAGCAGATGATGCAGAAAACCAGCAGTAGTCAGTCTCGAAAAGCAGGGCTGCGTCTTGTGTGTGCGAGTGTGGTATAATGAATTTTGAATGATGGACAGTTCGATACTTTTTTTCTTCTTCAAATAAGTGAACTCAAAGAGCAACAGGCTCTGCTATGAATGAGGCTTTCAGGAACGACAAGTGCAATGTTTGTGAAGAGGAGACAGAGAAACATTGAAAGATGAAGAAATGCGAGGGGCGCACGAGGAGGCCAGCATGGAAGGCTGGAGTTTCATTGCTTGTTTCCAGTTGCTTGATTTCCATCTGTGCTTTTCCTATACAGCTGGCAGTGCCTATAATGTGCCAAAAACACATGTATTGACTCAGACTCGGCACCAGTTCTCGGTGACTTTCTGGAGAATCGGTTGGTTTATAAGTGGTTCACATGTTCGGAATGTGGTCGATCTTCTAGCGATATTTACGTCTACAATGGGGAAGCATTAAGAAGCACAAAGCATCATCAGAACATTCGAAATCGCTCGGAATTTGTTCACACTAACAAATGATCTTTTGTCAAAAAGTAGCATAAGATTTCTTGACCTTGTTATGCACTTCTTCACCAGCTGTGTTAGCTAGGAGTATTCACCCTCTCATAGAGCTTGTTGCCCTTTTGAGAGCAAAAGGAGCTAGTGAACCATCTGCCATGTGGAATGCAGTATTTCGTTCCTGCACACACAGGGTGTGGCCCAGCTTTCCAAGCTAAATTGAGACTAATTACTGCTGGTTTTGCATGTCATCTGCTCGTGTCGCTGCTTGAAGTTCTACTGATGGTGGTGCATGAGCATGATGCAGAATTAGTAATACTACTGTCATTCCTTCTTTCCATAGTGTGTCGCATCAAATAAAAATGACAGCTGGACACACTAGTGCTCACATGGTGTTTTTCAGCACCCTTGAAGCTGGTTATACATCACTTCCTGAACAAAAGGTAAGAGGCAGTGCCACTTGTTTCAAGAAAAAGACCATGTGTGCTACAGGCAGCATCTAAGAAATTCAATGCTGATGCGGCAAGATCACGGTGCAAGAATATTCTAGGTGAGTGAACGCCGGGACTATTCGCTGCCTGATAATGTTCTGGTTCGCAAGAGGCCCGAGAGATGGCGCTACAAATTTTGCCCCGGCTTCTCTCCCCCCCCCCCATCTGGGTGTAGGAAAACCCCGTGACGTAAGAAAGTAACGGCGCTCATTTATTGTCGCCACAACAACTTCGCGCCGCCATCAACCCCGTTCCCTTATCACCCCCCTTTTCAGTGGTACCGCTCTATGGGTGTCGCGTGGTTGATATCGTGCGATAGGCCAGTTTTCTCAGATTGGGACCCACCGCCCACGTGCTGGATGTGCTTTGCGGATTTTGCCAACAGCCCGCCATGGTCCTCAGTCTGTCGAGCCATCTATCGGCATGCCGCAAACGAGAACATAATCGGTACCTCCCCGCCAAGCGCTCGCTTCGCAACGTTCGTTCACCTGAAGTATTCTTGCACCGTGGGCAAAATGTATGTGGGACAGGCTGAGTGGTGAATGAATAGGTGGCTTCGAGAAGATGCAAATTAATTAAACACTTGTGTCGGGAGCAGCAATTTTGCCATACGTTGTCAGCACTCGTCCTCATGTTTTCTTTTCTTCGTCTTATGATTTTACTGCCAATAACTACTTTGATGCAAGCATGGCTGATACTCTGCAGGATCATTTCTTGTGAGCAGCCTATTATATTCAATGAAATTTCAGTTTATTTTATGCTTTGCATTCTCTAGTGTTGCAAGGTATTCATCATAACATTTCGCAGTAACAGTAACATTTTGGCATTTTTCACTGTGCCAAAAGTGACCCTTTCTCCAATGTAACATAGATAACATAGTAGCAAAAAGGCTGGCATTATTTCTTGTCGTTACAGCTGCATTACAAAACGGAAAAGGGACGTCATTTTAGTGGAAGTAAATACAGCCAGGGGCTTAGCACTTTATTAAGTGCACAGTAACAGTGTGGCCACAGCAGCTAATACAGAAGCTACAACTACACCCTACATTCATGCTTCCCATTATCACGTTTCTTGGTGGCATTGGTTCATCCAAATCCCTTTAGCCATTTGTGCACTGACAAGGCCAGCATACCACAACCTACTATCCCTGACTGAACTGTTGGAGTGGCTTCTGGTGCTCACACAAATGAAACACTTAGGTTCTATTCAAATAAAGGCATCCGATTTTTTTCATTTGGTTTACGTCACCACTTCCTTCGAATTGACACATCACACGTGACACACTATGTATTTTACCTTGGTGTTTATCTTTACGCACATAAGGCCAGTGCTAATTACTTGCGTGAACGAGCACCGGCGCTGAAACACGACCGCCACATTTATGCTTTCATTAAGTGCTTAACAAAGGTACACTATATACGACAAAAATATTGCAGCTCCTCAAGTAAAAAAAAAAGACTGCCTCCCAAGTTGGGACACACTTTCCTTCTTTGTTCTCCTATTCGCGCGCTATTGCAGATGGGTCCCCTGGGTTACTCAGCAATGCCATGTATTGTTCTCCTATTCGCGCGCTATTGCAGATGGGTCCCCTGGGTTACTCAGCAATGCCATGTATGAGCAATGTATGAGCGAAGAAAACAAAAGGCACTTCCAGAACGTACCTCTATTCTGCCGGTTGACGCGACATCTCCAAAATCTGTAGCCTTCACGGCAGCCAAGACATCTTCCATGGTGTGTCCGTTAATGGAGATAATCTTCTTGCGCTCCTTCCATGACACCAAGCATTGAATCGGTGTCGACATTTTCACGGCAGCAAAAAGAAAAAAGCACACAAACGGAGAAGCAGTCCTACGGCAAGTTCAGCAAGGCGCGAAAGAGGCGAACGGCTTACGTGCTTGTCTTGGCTTGTACTACAGTGGCACACAGCGATGGAGAAATAAACACCTCGTTCTTTTACCTCTTTACTCTAGTTCTAGAAAGGCTTCAGAGGTAGTAGTGCGCGCTACCTGCAGTTTTTTTTTATTTGATAATAAAAAGATATTTCTGACGTTGAAGAGTTTAGTTACGCCAACTGCATGTGCCTTTAAAAGAAATGAAGGCAGCGCAACATAAAATTAGCACATATTTTTTAGTAATTCCTTAGTAGAGCCGATCTCCTTCATCATCGTATTTGTCTTGGAATGTTGCTGTTGCTGTGATGGTATGCTCAAGCTAGTTGCCGTGGCTGACGTTTTATTGTGCTGTGCTCCTCTAGTTTCGGGCCCAGTGCGCGCAGATTGTTCTGCGGGAATGAATCGCCGTAGTTTGTGTGAGTGAAACAAATTCACGCCATGCATACGTGCCCACGGTGCCCGTTTTCGTCGGCAAAGTTTTGCAAGGTCATATGGCACATCAGAGATCATCGCCACGATACGGATTTTTCTGTCATGTGTGGTGTGCAAGGGTGTGCAAAGACATATCACGAGTTCGAATCGTACCGGAGACACATTTACCGCTGCCATAGAAGCTACGTGGAGCTCGACGAGCCTCAACAGGGGAACGCTGCAGGAAGTGTTACACCGCGGCTGGATGCTACAACAGATGTCACTGCTTTCGACGACGCAGAATTGCCTTCTTCGAGCTCATTTGCCGAAGATACGAGCAACGGACAAGAAAGTACCTGCACTGTGACTGCACACGGTTCTTCTAGCTCTATTCACGACTTCACACTAAAAGTCAAGAAGCAGATGTGTTTACTTTTTTTTCGCGTAGCTGAAGTGCACAAGCTGCCGCACTCTATAACAGAGAGCATTTTTGCCGATTTCAAGGACACCTTTTTTGACATAATGAAGGCATTTGCTTCTCAAATACAACAAAACATCCCCTTAGATTCTGCTGGAGAAGATGTGCAAAAGTTGCTTGCTTGTGACTTTCTGGAAGATGTGTTCCAAAGTGCCAGCACGAAGTCACTCCGGGAAAATTTCGCAAAGGAACATCTTCCTTATGTCAAACCCGAGGAGCACATTCTTGCTGTTGGCGAGACATTTCAGTATGTGCCTATACCTCGTGTCCTCCAAAACCTGATGTTGTCCGAGACTTTTCGTGAACGTTTAGACCAAAGCTTCACAATTGGGCAGCCATCACCAGTTCTCCGAAGTTTTTTTGATGGTGTATTCTTCAAGGAAAAACTGTCGGCACTTCTGGAGAACGGGGCACAATACACTCTGTTTCTTGTTCTTTACAGCGATGAGCTCGAGATTGTGAACCCCTTGGGGTCAAAACGAGGCATTCATAAAGTAATTGTTGTGTACTTTAGTGTGCTCAACCTACATGCTCGTCACAGGTCACAGCTACGCTCCATACATGTAGCTCTTGTTGCGCCATACAGGCTTGTTGACAAGCATGGCATGAAGGCAATCTTGGAACCTGTTGTTTCAGACATTGTGAGATTGGAAGCAACCGGCTTTACAGTGCACATAAATTCAGCTACTGCTAAAGTCAGAGCAATTCTCGTTGCATTTAGTGGCGACAACCTTTCTATGAATAGGCTGGGTGGATTTACCTGTTGTTTTAACAGAGGGCGCCCGTGCAGGTTTTGCACTGCACCATATGCAACTTTTAGCTCTGTATTCCATGAAATGGATGTGCGAATTCGAAACAAGAGTTTGCATGAAACTCACATTGAAGGTGCTAGGGTGAACCAGCCACTAAGCACTGCACTTTATGGTGTGAAAGGTGAATCGCCCCTTTTAAACATTTGGTACTTTGATGCAACACTGCAGCTACCGCCGGACCTGATGCACGATGTGCTTGAGGGAAGCATACCTCACGTTTTAAAGCATGTTTTGCAAGGCCTCATCAGTACCAATGTTATTAGATATTCAGACCTAGATTGCATCACAGCATTCAGTTTTGGTGCACATGACAAGAAAAACAAACCACAAGCTGTCGAAAAACACTTTCTTACTTCGAAAACTCCATATAAGGGCACTGCATCGCAGAAGTGGTGCCTGTTTAGGTTTTTGTCCCTTATGATTGGAGACATTGTTCCGGAACTCAACGAGCACTGGGAAGTGTACTTGCTTTTCAAAAGGATTGTTGACCTCATATTTGCTGACAGCCTTCCACATGACCACCTTGCATGTCTGCAGGATGACATTCGTTACTTTTCATCTTCTTTTGAGATTCTGTACCCTGGCCACGTAATTCCGAAACTTCATTTCCTGGTGCATTATCCAAGACTAATCAATGAACTTGGCCCACTGAAGCAATACTGGTGTATGCGCTATGAGGCCAAACATCAGTATCTCAAATCCATTGCTGTGCGTAACCAAAATTTCAGGAATATTTGTAAGACAATTGCGGGGCGACACCAGTTATTACAGAGCTATGAACTCTGTAATTCAGAGTTTCACAACTCTATTCAGACAACTAAAGCCAGGCCTTTAAAAGAGAAAGATTTGCCCCCTTGCATGGCTGAAGTTTTCTCACCCGGCGTTCCTGTGTGGAAAGTTAATTCTGTGACTGTCGATCAGATAACGTACAAAGTCAAAGATGTGGTCATTCTGCAGAAAGCCATACTACCTAGTTTTGGACAGATCTCAGAGCTGTACATATATTGTGGAGATGTGTTTTGTCTTGTGAATGTGCTCGGGAATACAATGTTTGACAGACATCGTTGGTGCTATGTCGTCGAGAAAACATCAGAACAGAAACTTGTCAAACCGACAAACCTTGCATCATCACAGATTCTCGACCTCTACTTTGATTCTCGACTTGTGTTAAGGCCTGAAGTAATGCTGACTGGTTGAACTCGCAACACTCATCGTATGCAAGCTCAAAAGCTTGAGAAACTACATGCAATACATCGTCGTGCAGAACGTAGATACATACGGACAAAGTGCATGGATGATTAGAGGCTGGCTAGACGATTTGATATATATGTGGCGTTTAACGACCCAAAACCACCATATGATTATGAGAGACGCGGTAGTGGAGGACTCTAGAAATTTTGACCACCTGGGGTTCTTTAAGGTGCACGCAAATCTGAGCACACGGGCCTACAGCATTTTCGCCTCTATCGTAGGCTAACTAGATGCACTCAAAAGAAAATACGACGGCACATGAATAAACTGGCTTGGTGACGTTGGGCATCCTTCTGCGAGTCGTCGGATCCGTGAAAAGCCCCTATTTCTGATATGGAGAACTGTCCGGGCTCTTAGCACAACCTTTGGTCAGCGAGACCCATTCACATCTCTGGCACTTCACCTACAATGTAGATAGATTGACCTCGCAGAATCCTTCTGTCGAAGAATCGCCGTCAAGTCCAATTTCATGAAAACAAGAATAGCAATACTCGACAACCCGCTTCTCTCACGTGATCCCCGCATAGAATGCCCACTTTCTATGGATGAGGTAGAAGTGGCACTGGCACTGTGCAGACGTTCTTCAGCACCCGGACCTGACTGCATTGTGTACCCTTTGTAACCTTGGAGACGAATCTCGGAAGGCACTCTTATGCCTATACGATGACTCCTGGCAGACTGGTATGGTTTACCAAGCATGGAAGTCAAGTCGCCTCATTCCGCTTCTCAAAGCTGGTGAATCTCGTGGATATTGCCTCATACCGTCATATTGTGCTTATCAGTTGTGTGGGAACAACAGTGGAAAGAATTACTTTAACACAAATGAAGTGGTATTTAGAGCACTATGAAATTTATCTAGTATCCATGACTGGATTCAGGCACGGCCATTCATCAATTGACAATGTTGTTAATCTGGTGACATATGTTGAACACCAGAAAGCCTCTAAGAAACTGTGTGCTGCCCTGTTTCTAGACGTTAAGGGAGCTTAAGACAATGTCGCCCATGAAGCCATCCTTAGTGCTTTGGAAACAGTAGGTCTTGGTGGAAAGGTATATGTGTGGGTGTACAGCTACTTACAGCTGAGATCATTCTACGTGACGATGGTGAATGGCCCAACACCTGAGTATTGCAGTAGCCGAGGAGTCCCTCAAGGAGGAGTGCTAAGCCTTACACTTCGCAATATAACCCTCAGTGGACTAGTCGAGCACCTACCAACCACTGAAGAATTTTCTATCTACGCTGACTTCATCAGGTGTGACAAGGCTACAGCTTCGAGACTGCCTTCAGAAAACTGCCACAACGACGTCATGCTACGTTCGTAAACAAGGTCTCGAGGTGTCCTGCGGAAAATGTGCAGTGGTAGCATTCACGCGGAAACCGATGCCTGCTTACAGCATCTCGATTAACGGAGAACACATATCGTTCAGCAGAAGCCACAGATTCTTAGGAGTCATAATAGACAGAAACCTGTTGTGGACTCCGAACGCGAACTATGTGAAGAAGCAGTTGATCGCAACATTCACATGTTCAAATTCCTTGCAGAAGAGAAATGGGGAGTGCCCGTACCGTCCATGCTACAACTGTACAGGGTGCAGTTTATCGGATTCTTATGGTAGAGTTTAATTACAATATCTAACACAGGCAAGACTAACCTGCATAAAATTCAGAGCATTCAAGCCCAAGCACTCAAGATATGCCTTGGATTACCCTGCAGTGTTTCAACAGCTGAAACCATTGTCATTGCCCGAGATCACTAAATCAAGACACATAATATTACCGAGACAACGCGTATGCACCACAGGCATTATACCAGGACCCCTTCCCACCACCCGGGGAGCCTCGCTGCTGAAAGGCCCCGCACGACATACGGTGCCACTGTCTGCAAGCAATGCTCATCATTTACTGAGGCGTATGCACCTGCATCAAAGCCACTGCTTCCTCCTTGGGGCTTGAGTCGGCCACGAGTTTACTTAATGAGCCCAGGAATGCGGAGAAAATCTGACCTACCGACACATGCCCTAAAACAACTGAGTCTATTAGTACTGGACCAGACCTGCAGTAACCACGTGCACATCTACAGAGATGGCACGTCTACATCGTCTAGTTCATGTGGAGCAGTGGTTATACCATTACAAGAGGTAACTCTGCGTTTTAAGACTTCGCATGCGACGATGTTCACGGCGGCAGAACTCGAGGCTTTGCGCAGTGCACTAGAACTCGTCAATTTTGAAGAAAGACCAAGTAAATGGGCCGTGTTTTCTGACTCAAAACCAGCGTTACAGTGCGTGCCATCAGTTCACCGACGCGGATGCCACGGGCAGTTGACTTATCGAACCGTGAAACTTCAGCACCTCTTAATACAAAAAGGCCACGACATCGACTTTCAGTGGTTACCTGGGCATTGTGGCAGCAATGGAAATGATTCTGCAGATCATGCTGCTCACACATCAGATCAGGAAGTAAACAGTGTTTTGATTCCGCTTTCAAGAGCGGACGCTGCGAGGCAAATTCGCCAACTGGCTCGCAGTCTCACATTGACTGAGTGGAACACACCAAGCATACGACGTACCAGACTACATGAACATGACCCTTCACTACAACTCTGACCTGCACCCGGCCTACATCGACGTGACACTTCGCTTCTCTATCGTTTTTGACTGGGACTTGCTTTCACGAAAGCTTGTACCACGTTAATCGGAATGACTGATAGTGCAGCATGCGATGTTTGCAACACTGATGAAAATATTGAACACCTGCTGTTCTCGATTGACCTCAGAGAGACAAGTACTTGCCAACGCATTGCGGCGACTGAATGATCGGCCTCTTTCTGTGCAGGTGCTAATACAGCACCGTCCACATCCCTCGACAGCCCACAAGACAGTGAAAGCCCTCTTATGTTTTTTGAGGACTACGAGTTTGTGTGAATGCCTCTGACTTGCGGTAGAGTTCTACACGCCACAGTGAATTGACTGTCTGTCTTTTCCTTTTTCTTTTTCTTCTCTCTTTCTCATCTTTCTTGTCCCCTTCCCTAATTCCCCAGTGTAAGGTAGCTTACCTGATGTCTTTCTGGTTAACCTCCCTGCCTTCTACCTTTGGTTGCTTCCTTCCTTCCTCACTGTACGCAAAATGCTTGCAATGACAATAAACTTATTAATTTAAAATCATGTTTATTTGTTATATACTACCTACACATTACTTGCCACAGTTTGATACATATCCAACTGGAGGAAAAATTTAGGCAGAAGACATTTTGATATGAGTGCCAGGGTTTAATGTTGTACATTCATAATCAGTTCACCACGTTCATTATTTCTATCTATAAACATTTTGTAGTCCTCTCATAGAAAATTTCAAGAAGCATTATATCACATTGTGGACATGAACGTTTTCATAAAGTGTCATGCCAGCTACAACAAAACTAATGTAAAGTAAACTTGCTTTAAGTGAGGACTGCAATACTAGTCAACTGTTATTTCAGAACTTGAAGCAGAAATATAAGATGCACAGTGAATGCAGTTTCATAATTGCATACATGCCCAAGCTAAATTTAGCCAGAAAAAGTAACAAAAAATTGCATACAGACTATCACAATACAACCAAAATAATGCTTGTGGTTATTGCATGGAGAATATTGCGCTATTTCGTTGCTTCATTTAACACTGATTAATTAGGCAAGAATTATGTATCAGCTTTTGAGGCAATGAAGCTGGCCGAAAAAGTTTTAAATAAGATGTAGTTGATCGGTTTGTGAAACATCCCATTTGACTGTTTCTAACTTATTGTGCTTGAAGTATTGCTGTTCTCTGATTATTGCAGATGCCCGCGAAATAAGAAAAAAGTTTAAGTGGCGTGCCCGCTTACGCACCTTGAATACAGTGCTCCCTAATGTTCCGCGCGCAAACGACCCCTGTATTTGACCGAACGTTCTGCCACCGCGGCCGCTCTGCGACGATGGCTGTGGCTCTGCGACGACGCACCTGGTGGTTGCGAGAGCAAAAGTGATAACCGCTGCGCCTGCCTATCGCTGTTATGAGCCGCCGTGAACGAAGCATATAGCTTATACGTTAAAGGGCCATTAAGGATAACAACAATTTTATCTCATTAGTGAATTTCCAAAATCGGCGCGCTTGCCACGAGAAGACCCGCAAAAAGGAAGTGCGAAGAGAAAACACCTGAAGTTCCCGAACCAAACGCCTTGACGTGATAGAGTTTGATCGCGTCTACGAAGTCCTATGTAGTTCGTAATCAGTGAAAATGAAGTACATTCTCCACTGAGGGGGCCATCGGTATTACTTACCAAGTTTAATTGAGAATATCGTTTATCATTCACGCGAAAGTACAAAATATATACGTGGACTTTGCGGCGCAAAATTTAAAAATGGAACAGTGATCAAAATTTTCTCTTTTAGTAGACTCTTAATAGTGAAATTACGACATTAAGGTTCTCAGAGAGCAACTTATCAATCGAAACGATTTCATTGTTTCACTTCGTGAAACACATCGTGGCGCGAAAGTGAACACGTCACAATTTTTTTTGTAATTCACGGGCTCCTCATTAAGCTCATTATGGTGAAACAACGCCTTACTAAACGAAGGACGAGAAAATGTGCACAGGGCGCAGTAGCGAGTTCAGCGCAGGCAGTGTTTGCAGCATAAACTCGCCTAGCAATGACGTATACACCACCATGCGTTCCCTAGCAAGGTGTTGGAGGAAAGAAAAGTGGATAAATGCAGAGAAGAAGAAGAAAAAAAAACTCATAGGGTCTCATGTGCTTTCACGTAAGACGAGTCGAAGACGAAAGCCATCATCTTGTTCATCTCCGTCGTCGTATTGATCCCTCCGAAAGCTTCTGCACCTAACGTGCATGGTTTTGCACATCATCCGTGATAGATCTACCTTTGACCAAGCTACAATGTCGTGTGATGACGTTATTTTGTAACGGGACGTGATAACGGCATAACGGCGTCACATATTTTGGCGATTTATGACGTAACATCAATAGTGACGTCATCACGACATAATTTCTCGCTTCACTTGTGCTTTGCCCGACGCCGCGGGACGCTGACGGTAACTTTTCAGTTCGATAAATCATCTAAGGCTATTTTGGCTCAAAAGAAAAAAAAAACAAATTTCTGGGCATAGTGGGGTTCAAACCCAGGGGCCCATGGTCCGAAGAAGAGCGTCGTATCCAGAGGAACAAAGATAAACACGACAGCATAAAATTTCGGGTGACATGCAGTTAGACTCAAATATCAATTCCTCTAAAAATGTTGGCCGTATAAATTATATGCATTCAACCTATGATAAAAAAAAGTGAATATACGGGAAGGGTTTGAGAAGGTACGAGGGGATAAATGGCAAAATTTATTAAAATCTTTCACTCAGTGAGTGAATGCGTGTTTTTGCAGCACTGTGAAGGGTTATAAGCAAGGTAGCTTTTTGTTACTAACTCGAGTTAGTAACTAGGCGGTTTGGGTAGTAACAACACGCCTGTTGCTTTCAAGTTTGTAAAAGGTTAGTAACTGTCTCAGAGAGTTAGTAACAGTGGCTGTTACTAACATTTTCCTTCCAGTTACTAGGTTTTTACGAACTTTTTTTTAAGAGTGTAGTCGAAAGATGTGTGACACGCAGAAAAGTTTACTAGCAACTGCAACGTAGACACACACAGTCTAATTATAAGGTAAGAGAACGCGGTCTCCGGTGAAAATAACCTAGTGAGAAGAGCCTTAATGAGTTGATCTCTTCTAAAATGCGCATATATGTTGAAACTTCTCAAAGAAACCGTTAACACAAGGACACACGTCAAGCACTATGTGTCTCAACAAACTACCCGTAATAAAATGGTATTAAAGTGGTATCTCGCCCCCAATAAGATGACAGATTCTTGGATTCACTTTCGAGGCATATCCTGCACTCCAGCAAATTTCTAAATCCTCTTTCAGTTTCCTTAGACGAGCGGAAGGCGAAATAATTTACATATCTAAATACGCTTTATGTGACTCAATTTACGTTATAAGAGGCAGCGCTCGGGTAACGGACGGTTACTCGCCGATACCCGGAGCTTCGCCCACTCGTCATCATTCACTTCGTGGAGATGCGTGGATTTTTTTTTTTTTATACTGCGGAGTATTTTAGGGGTCCAGGCTATTCTAAGCTGTCCTATGCTGTCAGCGCTTGATGTAACGCAGGCAAAACCACGAATAAAGATAGAACTTGAAAAAGATGAAACAAAAGAGAAATAAAAATAGGGAAAAAGAGAAAGAATGGAATAAAAAGAGAATTAGGTAATGAGAAAGGAGAAAATAAAGAGAAAAAAGACAGAAAAAAACGGATGAAGAGAAAAAGAAACATGCAGAAAACCGGAGAAGGCTGCCTAGCTTTCCACTTTTTTCAGGCTTCCGTTGGTTTCAGGCTTCATTTCAGGGTCCCGTTGCGGTCGCGTTCTTTGGGACCCTCGTCTACATATTTTATATTTTGTGTTTGCTCTTCTTGTCTTAACAAAAGTCATTTTATTGATTTGATTGGTTGGCACCAATAGAGCGAAGCTGCCATAACATTTTCTTTTTTTTTTTTGTCTATCTCTCTGTGCCCCTTTTTCAGGGCTCTTTGATTCCCATTCGTAGTCTCGTCTTTCAGGTTTTTGTTGACGTGAAAATACTGGGCAGTGTGAGCTGTGCCGTTAGGATTATGTTTTGTCGGGGGTTAAGCAAGCTCGTTGAAGTGCTTCTCTTTTATAATTGACTAGTCGTTGAAGAAATATTTTTTATGTTACAAGTGTAGGAACAAAAAGTGCCGTTTACGCCGTTATACGTACAACGAAAAAGTTTGGTCAGTACGAGAGTAGTGTGCGACCGGCGAATTACTTTCGTTTTTTTATGATTCTGTACCTCGTATAGGTAGACGTCCAATAAAGGTTGTTTTCTCAAATATAAAGACCGTTTTTTTTTTCTGATGTGCTGGCTCTCTTGAAACTTGATTAGTTTGTTATTGCCAACTAGTTAGTCAGCACTTTGTTAGAGTTATAGTTGGAGTTTCTATTGCGAGTTCATGTCGATTCAGTCGTGTTTGAAGTGTTATTTCAGCCAAGAATATTTGTCCGTTGAATAAAGTTTGTTGTTTGTTGTGTGTCGCATACGTCTTGGACATTTTAGTGTCTGTTGAGAGAAAGTAATTTGGAGTGTTTTCAAGCAAGTGGGAGAAGTCCCTCAGGAGCTCACTTCTCGCCGACCAGCAATGGGCCGTCCAGCAGGCCCACGAAGCGGCCGCCAGGTACTCCCTGTCGGTCCCTGCGTGGGAGACGCCCGCTACGCGCTAAGCGCGTCCTGCAGGACCGAAATAAAGTTTTTTTCATTCCATTCCATTGAGTGTTAAAAAAAGAGACAGAAGTACTAGCCTATCCTCGAGCAAAAACGAGTGAGTCGTTCTCTGTGCGTTTATCACTCTCACTTGCGGTTGAAGCGAGGCTGCGGGCCAGGAGAAGTTTTCACGTCGGTTTCTTTTCGCCCGCCAAATGGATTTTTCAGACCGTCTCCTTCTCATTTGAGCGTATGTGCTATAGAACGTGCTCTTGCAAGCACGCCAAAGTGAGGCGAACGATTTGGAGATTTTTAATCCCTTTCTTGCGCCGTTTCATCGTTAAAAACCGATTACCAAAGCCCATAAACTGCGTCTTCCTCGCACTGCAATGCTTTTTTTTTTCAAATCCCCCCCCCCCTTTTTTTTTGGTTACCATTTTTGTGCAGTCTGTCTCGCAGAACATCCCATTTGCCGACGTACGTGCTGCAAGTCTTTCAGGCATGATGCGCTCAATATCTCGCATATAGAATATGCCCAAAGCGTGCTTTTCGCTGTTGATTATAGTATCCTTTTTGCGCAGGACAGAATGCCACATGAGGGACTGATTTTTTTTAATGTCGTTTCTAACGAAGCACAGTAAAACGAAGTAAATTGTAACTTTGCTATCTCTTCATTGTTACATTTATTTGGAAATCAATGAGTGATTACCAAATATTCTTGGAGACGTATAGTCTATATAGCTTGTACCATAATACATACAGAACATACTCTCTGCAGAGAATCTTCTCTCTAAACTGTATATTCAGGTATGCTCAAAAGAGCCTATATAGGTCATCTTGCGTCTCCATATATTCACATAATTAACGTGATCAAGCCGATACACGTAAAGATGCAGACGCCAGCTCTTGTGTTCCGTCTATATTCATTCTTACTTGCCCTTAAAGTCTGCACGCATAAAATGATGATTCAGCTTTTGAGAACGTGCCGAATCGTTGCAATTCTTGCCAATTTGGCAACATCGCAGTATAAATCACGTATACCTTCCATGACGACGGTGTAGCTTGTTAGGTTTTTCAACGAGCGCGTTTTCATACACCTGCGTGCCCCGTCCAGTTGGGAAAACGCAGCGTTCAGCTCGGAAAACACGTCGAAGGCCTGCTTACTCAGCAAGCGCACTGTGCTTTCTGGATGCCAACCTGCTGTGCACACTTCCTGGTATCGGGTCGACACTGCGTCAGTACAATTACGCTAATGATGTTTCGCAGCAGCGCCACTGGCTCTGTATATATGTATCTTATTTTCCCCCTCTTTCCCGCTTTCGTATAGTAATAACCGTGTTATCCCGTTGTTGCTGCGCTCACGGTTGTAGTTGTCGTTGTTGATCCGATGCTGACCTTCTGCTTTATAAGCCGTCAGAGGGATTAGGACATCACCGTTCACATAGTCACGTTTCGTATAGTTCTGTTAACACCCACTCGAACGTTAACGTGTTTACGTGCATAGTGAAAACGCTCGAAAACATGAAAAAACTGTGGATGAAGTCGCTCGAGTTAATTACGAAGCTTGTTCGTTCAGCGCTCACAATTTCTCAATAAAGGTGATAAATCAGAGTGCTTGCATCCATGCATCTGTAGTTCATCAACGTTGGGTACCAAAGAAACACAAGAGTTAATCGGCGTTCCTACATTAAAGAAACTCACTAACATATAGGTCGATGAACTAGCTTACTCATGAGTCGATCACTCGGATTCACTCAGACTCAGATCGACCCGTGATTCTGAACCTGAGTGAATCCGGGTGAGTAATATTTAAATGAGTTTGCATCCGAGCGAGACTACGTGGTTGACGAAAAGTTCCATAAGTGTGAGACTGGGTGAGTGCGGTTCAAGAAAGTTTTGGGGAATCTTACCCCCGTATTCTAGAACGCCCCTCCACTCAACGCTTCACCTTCACTTGAGAAAGCCGATGGGAGCGGCGTCTCTCGGCACGGCAAGTCAGTGCATATCAGCGATAATCTGCTGCGATTATTGAGTAGCGCAGCGTCGTTTTCAGCCGAGCGGTGGCGCAGTGCTCAACTTTGTCAAGTGAAGGATGAAAGTCGAGTCGAGAAGCATTTGTGAATACGGGGGTGAGTCCGAGTGAGTCCTAAAAGCGAAATATAATTCGCGAGTGAGTCGGCATGAGCTCCCGAGTTTTTTTCCGACCTTCGCTCACAAGTGACCTGAATGGGTGACAGTGCACTTGTGGAAGTGGAGAGGCTGCGAAATATAGTTTCATCACGAGAACTTGGCAGCGCAAACAAACGGGACAAAGCCAGGGCGTGTACAAACAAATGCACGTTTTCGTATACCTTGTTACTTTGTCCCGATTTTTCGCGCTACCGAGTTGTCATAATGAATCTATGCTAACCATAGTCCGCCTGTCACCTCTCGTGTGAAATATGGTAACAGAGTCGAACATGCTTCACGCGATTTGAATGGTATTTGTAGCATTCAATTGTGTTCGAAAGTCACCGAGACAGGCACGTCGCATATCGTGGCGACAACCAATGGTATTGCGCGAATGAGCCGTTCGGTCTGTTGTACATAGACTAATGCTGTTCAAGTGCACCCTGAAGTACAAAAGGGTAATATGTTAGGCATGTTTGTGCTGCATAATATTTTTAAGTGAACAGCAGCACGAAAAAAAAAACAAAAAACAAGGAGGCAGAAAGAACGAGTGACAACTCTTTTCTAAGTCCTTGTTTTTACGCAAAGCCGTTCTATCGCGCTCATCTGCCGCTGATTGCATGCATTATGTGTTGCGCGTACGCTTTCTTCGGCGCTCCTGACCGAAGAATAGTGGTTGAATGCTATTTAACTGTGTTTTCCGCGTTACCGCTCCGTAAATATACTCTTTTAACGGTAAGCTTTACGTTACACCAAAAAAGAAGGCACCATAAGAGCTGGTTCTCGGTTTCTTCGAGCCTCTGCACCAGCACAATAGTGCAACTTGTTGATTTAGTCCAGTTGTGTAATCTTGCGAATCGTTTGAGGCAGCGCGAACACAACGATGACAAAAACAGAAAGCAGCCACATGCAGCGGCCAGGTCTCTTTTTGGAATTCATCTCGACTCGATGGCTACGCTCGTCCTCTTTGTGTTGGGGTTTCTTCCTGTCCTCAGTTGATATTAACACTCTGACCACGGCTACTGGAATTCGATACCGCGACTTGGTTTCATCAGCATAGCTTTAGTCATCATGGCTAATAATTAAGGGACGTTCGTGCGAGCGTGAGCCGCTCTAAATGCATTTCTCGGTTCCTTGCTGTTGTTTTAACAGCGGAGCTGTGTATGGAACCGTTGCTTGCTCATCCCGTACCAAAATACTATCATCGACATAAACGGGTATCATCATCAAATGGCTGCCAAGCGACTGCAGCGAGTGGCAAGCCTGCGTACTATGAGAGAAGACTGCGGAACGGGAAAGTCATTGGCGACTGCGAGACGACCCTGAAGAAGCGATGGAAGGCCTATATACGCCGAAGACGACGTGTTCATCCCTGTAACTCCAACCTCTCTGCGATGAGAATCGCCGTGGAAACAAGATATAGGTGAAGCATATACCAATGGCCTTCAAGATATCCTGCGTCACAGAAACAACTTAGAGGCAACCAAATTTGCCTTAGAATCGTACACTTTCTCTGTTTTGGACCTTGCACATCTTATCGCAAACTTGGCCATTTTTTCCCCTCAAAATATTGCGTTTGCGATTACAACTGAGCTAGCCGCAAAGGGCAGGGCAGCGCAGCGACCACTCGTCACCAGTAGAGAAATATGATGGGTGTGCTCGTCAGGGACGATCCCCGCGTGGCTGGACACTTAACGGTGGGCGTAGCGGCTGCGGGCGTCGACAAACACGCAGAAAGCAAACACTGGCGCGGCGTTGTGTGCGACCGTGTGTCGCCGAGCGCGCAACGGTCGCACAACGGCCCCCTCCCTGTTCGACCGAGACCGTTTCGTGCGCGCCTTTTTTTGCGTTGTCGGATACGACGGGTGGGCAAACAGCGCAGTTTCCCTGCGTTTCCTCGGTACCGTATTTACTCGTACATTACCGACGTCCCCTTTTTTAAAGACCATAGTGTTTCTTGGGGACCTTAGACGCAAAAAGTTTTGGTCCGTC
The DNA here is from genome assembly GCF_043290135.1 of Rhipicephalus microplus. Lineage (NCBI taxonomy): Eukaryota > Metazoa > Arthropoda > Arachnida > Ixodida > Ixodidae > Rhipicephalus > Rhipicephalus microplus. The sequence continues at coordinate 286,523,244 of NC_134701.1, forward strand.
TGGGTGTCTGTCTGTCTGTCTGTACACTTGTCTGTTTGCCCGCCCTTAACGGTGCCCTAAAAAGCACCAAAGTGGTCTAACGATACTACAAGCGGCTGACCCCATCCGCAGCGCCCACCAATATTGCTCAAGGTTCAGCGTTCATACTTGTGCGATTGACAAATAAAAAGCAATTATTGCGAATATCTGAGGCACCACAACAACACGTAATTATTCTGTATGTGTGTCTCTTACTAGGAAAGGCATAAATAAGTGATTCTAAGGACCGTAGCGTTTATCACGTTGCACTGACCATGCAACGCTTGCATGAAAAGGCAAGTGTTTCCAACGCTTTGCTACGATGACATGTGTGGTGGTGGCACCTACCCGTCGCATGGCGTTCTACACCTTATCACCACCGAGATCGGTGCGCAGGGCGCGCGTGCTTCGTTTTCTAAGATAACTGTCAGATAGCGCTCATGTCTCAGGTGTGACGTGACTTGATGCGCTCGTTTTCCGCTGAACGCTCGAAGCACTGTAACGCAGCGCCTCCAGAATACCATTCACCGATTTTCTTGCGCAGAACATCAAATAAACGTTTCGTTCACTCTCTCCAGACGCAAGACTATCGGCTTTCGATGACATTTGCAGTGTAACATGGAGATACAGGGCCAATTTTTTCTTGCCTGCCATGTAAGGAAGACTTACGCACTCAGTGACATTCTAAAGAAGGTGAAAGAAAGAAAAGAAGGAAAAAAACAAACGAAGGGGCAAGTGGTTTCTTTCACTATAAAAGTGAGTGTGGCTGTCGGGTGGGTGACGTGAGCACAACAGTAATCAAGAACGTTAACCAGACCTACTATGGTTACCCTGTACCGCGGGTTACCCTGCAAGAAGGAAATGCAGTGGGAAAAGGAAATCAAACAGGTGCGTGACTATTCTGTAAGTGCATTTACTATGTCAACGTCTAAATACTACGGAACAACATTGTGAGTTAACAATCGCAATTTGTCTTTCAGTCCAGCTTTTCTAAGAAACCTCTGCAACGCGCTCGTAGCTGCTCGCGTTGAAGTTTGTGTTGGCCAGCGCCCTAAAATGTGGCTTTCTAAGATAGGGCAGGCGTCCAACTGGCCCGTTCCTGACCGGGAAGTGACCACCGGCAATTACGACTATTCGCTTCTAAATCGGCTCATACAAATAATAAACAAAGTACGGCGTCGATCAACGCATTCATAACGCAACTGACCTCACTTGTCCCTTCCCCTCCTGGTTGGGTCATGATCCTTCATTCCTCTTTTGTACATGCCTACCCGAACTTTAACGCTGTAGAACTTTGTTCTGTTTGTTATTTTCTTTCACCTATTTTGTTGGCTGTCTTTTTAAGGAGGAAGGAAGGAAGCAACAAAAGAGAGAAAACAGGGAGGTTAACCAGAAATACATCCGGTTGGCTGCCCTACACTGGGGTTTAGAGAAGGGGACAAGAAAAATGAAAAAAAGGGAAGAGAGGGGAAAGGAAAAAGAGAGAGACTGACAGTAATTTCACTGCAGCGTGTAGAACTCCACCGCATGTCAGAAGCTTTCACACAAGCCCGTCTTTCTCAAACACAGCAGGGCGTCCACTGCCTTGTGGGCTGTCGAGGCATGTGAACTTTGCTGTAATAGCACCTGCACCGAAAGAGGCCGATCATTCAGTCGCCGCATTGCGTACTTGTCTGTCTGAGGCAAATCGAGGACAGTGGCACAGAACTTGTAAACATGCGTAATAATCAACCGTAAAAAGTGCGTGAAATGTTTCCTTTTATACAGGCTGTCGTTTAGCTTAGAACAGGTGCACATAAGAGGTAGCCTTAGCACAAACCGCAGTAGCGCGGTGTTCTAATGGAAAACCGTCCATGTCTTTATCATGTTCAATATTTATCGAATGAACGTGAAAAAGAAAGCTGAGGTGGGTACTGTTCGAGAGCCCGTTCTTCTTTATACACTACATGACAACAAACATTGAAGCAAGGGAAAATATACAGGGTGCATCACTTGGAATATCATGATAGTTGTTGCGGTTCTACGTCCAAAATAGTATTCACAGGTTTCAAACATAGTGTAGTAAAATAAATGGAATGGAACTAAAGCAGATCATCGGACGTGTTGTGAGATGGTTGCTCCCTATCAGCGGCAAGTGACTTTCATCCACTTTATATCATTTTTATTTACAGTTCAAACACACAATGTTTCTTTCGCCTTCCTTAGCTCCATTGCCTGTTGCCCCGCCTTGGTGGTCTAGTCGCTAAGGTTCTCGGCTGCTAACCCACAGGTCGCGGGATGAAATCCCGGCTGCGGCGACTGTATTTTCGATGGAGACGAAAATGCTGTAGTCCCTTGTGCTCAGATTTGAGGACTCGTTAAAGATTCCCAGGTGGTATAAATTTCCGGAGCCCTACACTACGGCGTCTCTCATAATCATGTGGTGGTTTTGGGACGTTAAACCCCACACATCTATCAATCAACCAATCAAGCTCCATTGCCTGGCGGTTCTATAAAGCTCTGTCCAATGCGACAGGCACGTTGAAGACCGGACTGCACTGACTGGACTTCTCACTCCTTGTCATTACGTACCTTTCATTTTTTCCCCCCGTTTGCGAAAGGTTCTGAAAGAGCAAGTGTTTCGCTTAGCATAGCTATGTGTCTATATCTTGAGCCACCATTTTTGTCTTATTTGTTGAATCTGTAAGTAAGTAGAATGAAAAACCACCACTGGGTGATCGTGTTTCTGCACTTCTTCCTTCCGCAAATTAGAACTGTTGTTGCATGAAATGAGAGGTTCTTGTGATGCAAAAAAGAGTAATAATCGCCATATTGGAATAGCAGCGTTGAAACACTCTTTTTCAGAAACACGAAATAAATGTAAAAATTCGGAAGAGAGAGGCGGGGGTGCAAAAAATAGAAATTAAGGCAATCCAGCGTCTTCAGCACCCTGGTCCAACTTATCCCACTACTTTTCTAGACGTCTTTTCTTTCCTTCCTGTGATGTTGGCAAGGCGAACCAAGGCCGTTTTCAGTATTAACTGGCGAGCCGTGCGTACGCCCCTCGTCTGTGGGGTGCGGGTGATTCGTTTTGGAAGTTTGGGTGCGCGAACACGCGCGCCGGTCCTAGTATTTACAGGAACACTTCCCGCCGCTTCGACCATCAATCAACTCTCGTTCGTCCGGCCGGGTGCGAAGTCTCGGAGCGCGTGGCGTTTCCGTTTCAGAGCTCCGCCTTCTTTTTTTTTTTCGTTTGTTTATTTTCAGTTTTGCGAGCCCCCCCCCCCCCCCCCCCCCCCATGTTTCGCGTTTCTCGTTCACTTTTTGGAACTTGTGACACGCCTAACGATAGACGCTGCTTTTACTTTCGCGTCCTTCGTCGCGCTCCTTGTAAACTCTCAATCGAAGGAAACACCCACCTCTCCGCCTCATACTTCGTGGCCGAGTTTAGTTTTTTCTATTTCGTCGCCACCGGCGACTGATGAAACGAAAAACGAAGGGGAAACACACACACCAAAAGAAAAACACAAATGCGCACCTGAACAAGAATGAAAGTGCGTATTCGCTGTTTTCATCGTTTAAAATGAGCACAGTATCATTGCCCTACACGATGGTTCAGTCGTTGATTATGCTTTCACGTGTAGCATGCCCATGCAGCCTTCTAATGACGCTGGGGCTCACGCCAGCGCCGAAAACACCTTTCGGAACCCTTGGAACAAATAACTTAACTGCACCGCCCTTGATGAAAATATTTGTTTCTTTTTTTTTCAATAATTGATCTGACGTATTTTCTTACGTAACCTGTCACTGCGTGTCACCCGTGCCTTAAAGCTACAAACTGTGGAAAAATCGGAATGAAAGAAAAAAAAAAACGCCTAGTGGCGTGATGTCGCCTTTCTTGCATTACTGTGAAGCAGTACCGTGGTACCGTGAAACAAGCTTGCGCACCTATAATTGTATGCCATTTGCACCCCAAATTTCGCTCCAAATATTTGCATACTTCATGCTGGTTATACTTGTCAAAGTTTTGTTGTTTTTGCGTGTTCTTCTTCTGTTCACCGTTCATTTTATGTGTTATTTCTTTCTAAATTTCACTGATAACCTTATGTTGTTTTAGGCGTGTTCCTTACGCAAGTGCCGAGTCTTGTGAAACTCTAGAAACACACCAGTCAATTTTTTATATACGTGTTATCTGTTACACAAGCCAGCAGGGAGTTTGTTTTTTTTTTTTTTGTTCGCCTTTATCTTGCGTGTTTTGCATTGAAGCAGTACTCCCTTTCTTTGTCAGTATGAGACGCTGCCCATCTTTGTGCGAGTATCTCACAGCGGCCGCCTCTTGGGCATCCTGCCGTTATGGATGTCGCTTGCAACATCGCTGCACTTGCAATTGCTCACCTTCTGTCGTATGTTGTTTTTTGTAGCGTGTGCATCGATTGAGGAGTTTCGCAAGCTAGTTTTCAACTTTGCCTCCTCTTGCTCAAATATGCAATTGACAAAAGAGAAAAGGATATCTTGCCTCAAAATACGACGTAATAAAACGTGTTTATAGAACAGTCTTTGAAAGCGCAGCTGTTCTATAGCCTGGTGTAAAGTGCTGGGCTGCGCCTGCAGCCTATCTGCGTCATGAACGAGTACGTGCCACATAATTTGGGCTAGTCCAACTACTCACCGCTTTGGCGTGGTCTCTCTTTGCTCCAAAAATAAGTACAGAAAGAAGTAAAAAAGAAAAAAGAAATAAAGAAAAAAAGAAGAAAGAAAGAGAAAGTTTCTCTTCGAAAAAAAATCACGTGTTGTGATGGAATACCCACGTACCCTTTACCTGAATGCGAGCTTCTTAACCAGTCGACTATACGCATGCCAGCAGCGTATAGCCTTGTATTGTGTAGCAAGGGTGCGGGAAAGGAAAACGAGGTTGAGGAGGAGGGAAAAGAGAGAGTAAAGTATATATATATTATGACGTCGCCGATCTCCGCGGACGACACCCGCAAAACTGTTTCTCCCCCCCCCCCCCCCTCTCTTGCCCTCGCAAGGCCGTCTGCTAGTAAAAAATGCCGCCATATCCACGAAGTGAATGATGATGAGTGGGCGAAGCTCCGGAGGTAAGCCTGGTAAACCATGAATCCTCCGTACATTTTGCCCACTCGATTTTATTGCAACGCTCCCCCTAGCGTACGTCGCCGCACTATATCGAACGATGACACGCGCCATATGTGGCATCATTCCTATTTTATAACACCTCGCATCTTTCATAATCAACTACACGTACCGCCGTCTAGTTTATAACATCTTGCATCTTTTGGACGGACGGACGGACGGATGGATATGGCTGTACCCTTTAGATCGGGCGGTGGCTAGCGTAATACTTAGAACTGAACGAGAGGTGGCTACATACAGGGGACGCACAGCCCACGCCTTAAGGAGCTTCGCTCCTAAAAACCAGCTGCTCCCCCTGCACAGCCGTTCACTGGTCACACCGTATTTGTGGGCACTGGATCCCGCGTTCGGAATTCAGTCAAGGGCGTCTTAGCTTTCGCTTGATGAGCGCCAGCGTCAGCGTCCAATTTTTCAAATAGGTCTAACACTGATTATCGAGAGGTAATGTGAGCGTAATGAGGAGCATATGTCATTCAGAAAATACTTCACCAGGGTAAGGTTTACCCACCACTGTTTCCTTCGTAGGCCGGTGTACGCTAATAATAATAATAATAATAATAATAATAATAATAATAATAATAATAATAATTGTTCATATTATTGTTATTATTATTAAACAAGAACAAAATCTTTACATATGCCATTTTGTCTCGCCGTTTTTTTTTTTTTTGTAAAACGCGTGCCTGTTCAACAAGCAGTGCTGTATCCGTGTTCGCCACGATTTCAATTCACTAAGTGTCGGGATTATATTCGTCTAAAATTATACCAGTGTTTCAGCTCCGCTCAGCGCCACGAACACTATGTAAAAAGCACGAACTTATGTTGTTGGTATTCCATTAGATATTTCGGGTATTAATTTACGCACGTACTGCACTGTCGTATAAAATAAATATATGAAGAATACTGTGCCCTTGATCAATTTCGATGGCAAGCTTTCTACTTCGCTTAGAACCACCGCATTAAATCAAATCTTCTCGAACAGACCTGGAGAGCTTGAAGTTAACCTGTAAAGGGGTTTATGGAAAACGGAGAACGAAAAGACACACAAGACAGATGAGCCATGAACGGAGCTCGATTTGAAAGAATCGATGACGTTTTCTGACTGTCGCTGCTTTTTTTTTATTTATTGCATTGCTTCGTTTCTCGTTAATAACCGTCTTTTGATTATAAGAGCACAAAAAGAAAAAAAAAACATACCGGAGTTTGGGCAAATGATTTACCGCACGCGATGCTTGAAAATCTTCTGCGCAAACGGAGGCGGAAGGGAAAAAAACTCGATTCCATTGCCTGGTACAAATCTGCAAGGTATAGCAGCACCTCAAAAGCGGATGCACACAAGGCTGCACCAATGGGCGCGCACTTTCGACTGACGTCACGAGCCGGACGGATGGGTGGAAGCGAATTTCTGGGGATCGATCCGCACACGAACGTAAAAAATGGACAAAACAAAACACTGCGTATCATGTAGTAAGTGAAACTTCTTAGCAAATTATTGTTGCGCTCCCGCTTTTCTTAAAAATATAAAGTGTGCACTTGGTGATTAAGACAGGCGTAAGAGTCGCCGATGTGCGCAAAACTTAGAATGTAGGGTATACCAGCGAGAGGAGCACGTGTTAAAAGAAAATTCGCCCGAGTGAATCGCAGTATACTCGTATAAAAAGAAAGCAGGCGTTTTCGCAACCCCCGTAGGAAACTAGGATTCCTGGCTAATGATCCGTTTTATGAACCTCTGCCATCTTTCGCTTGTGATCTCCTGCACCATAAGCGGTTCTCTTATCGCCGCAGGCCATTCACTTTATATAGAGTACAAGACAAAACAGAAGTCGTGCGTAGTGGAGGCAGAAACTAAGCGCATTGCATAAAATGTATAATAGGGTCTGCTCACGCGACAGCGCTCTTGGCTTCGTCAGTGCAGATTTCGCTTGCGAACCAGTATACAAGTGAGTGCGCATGCGAACGGAAGCATTCGCGCCAGCGGTCAGCGCCTGTGCGCCCCCAGATGGCGTTTAATGACAGCCTTTCTCTCTCTCTCTCTCTTTCGGTGTGCCCCCCTCTTCTCAGTAGCGGTAGCAATGGCTGCCGGAACGAGTACCTCGTGGAGCAAACGATTCTTTCCGTGGTCAGTGCGTTGTTGTGCTGTCCGCCCTCGAACCGCGGAATGCCGGGCGTTCACACCGTCCGTTCACACCGCCCGAAATTTCTCGGGAAAGTGACGAGCTACGCGGTCAACCAAGGTGATTTTCGGCCATTGCAGTGATGTTTTAAAAGGCCCCCAAACAGCCTCCGACAATAAAAACGAGTTCGTTGTTCCCTCTCGGCGTTTCCCGTCTTTGCGCCGCGATTCGGCACGCCAGCAGTTTTTCCAGTGACGTCAGCGTGAAATATATATAAATATATATAAATATATATATATATATATATATATATATATATATATATATATATATATATATATATATATATATATATATATATATATATATATATTGCGAATGTCGGTACATATAGGCATGTGAAGGAAGATATATAACAGCTGCATCTTGCCGATACTTACCGACTGAGCAGGAACCTGGAGGCTTACAAAGAGCGTTCAGCTTAAACTGAGGACGACGCAGCGAGCGATGGAAAGGAAAATGGTAATTGTAACCTTAAGAGACAAGAAGGGGGGGGGGGGGGTAAACAAAAAGAGGGAAGACAGGGAGGTTAACCAGGCACATGCCCGGTTTGCTACCCTACGCTGGGGGAATGGGAAGGGGGCATAAAGATGAGAGAGAGAGAGAGGAAAGAGAAGAGAAAGAGAGAGAAAAAAAGGAGGATTGTCAGTCAATCAGCTGGCGCGTATGCAGCGGTGGCACTACACAAAAGTTAAAGGTGGTGTAGTCGGGCTGATGATGATGATATATTTTGAATTATCTCCTACTCGGCTTTGCCCTGCAGTCACACGCCTGTTATCATTGCCTGTCATGTCCGTCGTGTGCGTCAAAAACTGATTTCACATCGTTTACTGCATTTGCAAGCAGAGATAGCATAGTGCCGCCGAAAAGTCTAAGATCCTGACTGGTTCGACGTTTAGTTTTGAGATTTCACGTGCCTTATGAAGAAAATAAGTGGCGAGGAGGAGGTGTCACTTGTAGGAAGGGTCGTGAAGGCGAAAAATAAGTTGCTGTCTTGCCTTTGAACTTCCCGGGGTGTAACGCCCTTCAAGTACGATGAAATCGGTACTCTCGTTTCTATTGCTGCACGCAGGATTATCATCATTATATTTGTTTGCGAATACTTAAGGACAATAATTAAATATGAAGAGATCAAGCTGCAGGTATAATCCTCGCCTACTTTTTAGAAAAATAAATAAAATGAAGATAGGTGGAAAGAAAGAAAATACGAAATCAAACCAATGACGCAGACAGGGACAAAAACGAGCACGTAAAAAAACTTCGACGCAGGAGAAATGCCAGAGGTCCGTGTGATTGAATTTAGGCGCACGTTGTAGAATCTCGTGTGACAGAAATATCTGCAGTGTTCACAGTGCGGTGCTTCTCATAATTATGTATTTGTTTGGGGACGTAAAACGCCAACAATTGAATTAACTGAAAACTTGTATACCAGGTAGAAACGCATATGGTGAGGGAGAAGTGTAGTAGAGTTTGGAGGCATCTATCTAGGCGAGCACTGTTCAGGATTATCGAGCGGGATCGACGAGCTCAGAAAGTCAGCGTCTTCAGGCATCTGCTGAGGAGATACATAATGAATCAGCCAGTGTATACATACCGCTAAGTGGCTATATTCTAATGGATGTTGTTTCGTTTTATTTCCTGGCTTATATCCCTGACCTCAGTGATACGTCTATTTATACGTTTTTTTTTTTTGTCTCAGGCAGAACGTGACGTGGGACACTGAATGGACCGTCTTCATTTGTCCAGAGCTTGCCTCCTTGCTGACAAATTGGTAAGTTTACGCACGACTCGTCTTTGCGTGTACGTACGCGGCTGCAGTTTGTCTTGCCAGTTGTGCTTAAAAAAGAAGTAGATTTGGGCTTCTGCTTTCGCCGAGTCGCTTCAAGAATTTTCTAGTCGCTTGCGGCGTTTTTTTTTCTGTTTGCTTGTTTCTTTAGGGGGGATTATTAGCAGTTTTCCAGTTTCCAGGAAATATACTCAATTTAGTGGTCATCACGTACAGCAACAGCACTTTAGTCGTTTCACTTATAGCGCGTTTATCCGATTACTTTTAGTAATAGAGTGTTGAAGTTAAACATACGTTGGGGGAACCAACAAGTAATGCTATTCAACCAGTGGCGAACGTGCATTAATCCGAAAGGAGGCTATTATGGAGGCAGTGTTAAAAAAGTAATTATGTGCGTTTGTTTATTGGTGCGGATATTCTCGCTGCAAAAAAAAAAAAAATCAGTGATTTCTTCAACTCCTCCTTGTGTTTAAGTGGCATTTTTTATCGTAATAATGTTATTTTGAACAGTAAAAAGTTAATTAAATTGCTGCTTCTTCTGCGGTTCTCCTCAAACGTATTGTCGCTTTTTTTTTGGGGGGGGGGGAGGAAAGAAGGGCTGGGGGCTTTTTTGTGATTATTTTGTTTCATAGCTCGGTAGTATCCGGCGACTCTGCGCGCAGCTGTCTGTGAACAAGATACCTTTGCATAGCACTGAGTAAACCACGTGTTCTTACTCATTTACTTACTATATATGTCACTTGTTAATTCCGCCTTTTACGAGGCTCTTTCATTTTGTTCACTTGCTCTTATCGTCGAACTGCGCAATCTTCTTAGCCGTTAATTTCCGTTGATACTGACTATTTGTGGTACGTATCCTTTATTGCAAAAGCACAGCTGCATCAGATAGTGCAGATAAGTAAATAACCAATTCAACAAATGCACTAGGTAGCCAGTACTTGGCCAAACTATTATGTGGAGGCAAAGAACACGGCTTCCTGAAATCTCTACGTTCAAAAGTTGTTTGCTTCGATCCCTGCCTGTGGCAAGTTATCTTTTGGGCCGCTTCACTTTCTGCACATCAAAATTACCGGTCATAATTACCACATAACAGTCATAATTACGACAACAAACATAATTTACATTTTTCTTGACACTGTTGTCTAATGGCACTAATATTGCGTCCTACAGTACGTTTAGTAGCTTGTAAATGTGGGCTAGTTGTCGAACTTTTATAGTGGGCAAGAAACAAAAAATAGCTACAGGCACGCGGTGCATGCAGCAAATATTGAAACAGTATGTGGCGTTCCCTAGAAAAATGTGCATTCCGGCCGAGTCGTAGGAAGAAGTATGAACTTTTAGTTTTTTTCTGCGTATTTTTTTTCGAATGGTAGCCCTTATACGGGTACACACACTCAAATAAACTGCATGTTTTGCATTCCATGCATATGTATTCTATTTCTTCACTTCTTATTTCTCTATACAGTTTCCCCTTAGTTTGTTCCTTAAATCTCTACAAAGGAGTGCTGCAAGATGAAAGCGATTATGGCCGGTGTGCTAATCTGTTGACCTGTCTGGAGTGGCTATGCCTGCCCCGACGCGCATTATTCAGCTACACGGTGCATTGAAAGGAAAGAAGGTGCGCTGCCTCTGTACGGGAAGAGAAGATTGTGGCCTGACAGGGTTTGCTGCTTAAATGTTGCGAAAGAAGCGGTAATAAAGGAAACACATATACTTAATAACAGAAACAGAATGAAATACCTGCCGAAGGCAATGGCAAAAAAAAAAGTTGGGTGGCAGGAAAAATGTCAAGCACGCAGAATTTATGGAAGTGGGAAGGGAGTAGATGGCAACACCCAGCGAAGGCTGGAAAATAACTTTCTTTTGTTCAGCGATGCAGAGGCAGATAAGGAAGATTTATAAGCATAAATGTCTCTCCAGTGGCGACAGGAAGCCGAAGAGAAGAAAATGTTGTTGAAACTCTACATACTTTGGAACAAAGTAAGCACCACTCAACAGGGAAATGGCAAAGTGGAAACGCAAGAGCTGACGTACCACAAAGATGTTCTAAAATGTATTTAAAAAAAACATTGCCGGTGTTGCGTTCGCACGGCCGGAGTTCTACCACACCGGCGCTCATAAAGTTCTTGCTCTTCGCTGGAACTCGACGTTATAGCACAGTTTGTGCGCCGGCTGGCAACCAAAAAAAAATAAAGGTGACGACGCAACAAAGTTCCCGCTGGGCTGAATTGTGTGTCACGGGTGGCCGCTTGGGTAGAGCACCCGGTAAAACTCGGAAAACTCCTTTGAGCTTGCCGCCCCTGCAGTGATGCGGGAGCGCTGAATAGAACGCCTTCTTTCTTACGGCGAGGCGGCTTGAAGGCAGGGGTCAGTTCATCATAAACATTTAGCTCACTGCACTGTATACCCGGTGCCGCCAAGACTAAAACAAATAAACTAAATGAATGCAAGAGGGAAAGAGAAAAGAAAGAAGCCGACGCCTCAAAGGCCTCTCAGCGATTGCTTTTAATCGGCGCCGTAAACACGTCTCAGCTGTGGAGGCGGGGCACCGTCAGGAGAAGACTGTGTAGCGGAGTTTCCCAGGCTTTCCTTTTGTGTCCCTGTGCCGACAAAGAACGGCCTTCGGAACGAAGCGCGCAGTGAAGGAGTTTATGGACGCCGACATTTACGAGAATCACGTGCGTCCGCGCATGAAGGCGCGCGGTAGAGACCCCACTGACGGTCAGCAGTGCTATGCGCCGTTTATACTTTCACAAATGTCCAGGCAGCTGCTGTGACGATGACTGGCTGAGGTAGCTGTATAGTGCTGATTCAAGAATCCAATGTGCAGACTCAAATACAACGGACAAAACATAAAAGAAAACGAGAAAACGCGAACTGCCGTGAAAACGTTCTTGTACGAAAAATACGCGCCATAACGGCTAATAAAAACATGTGAAGTGAAATTACGTTCAGCAGCGGAACATGCCACAATCATTGAAATGAAGCAGTAATTTTGCTGTAGTAATCATGCACGGCTTACTCATTACGTTGGCGAGATGTCAACGCACTCGCACTTTCGTTAATGACAGATGATACTGCTCTAAATTTGTAGATTAGGAATTGCTCGCACACCTCTTTTTCACTTAAAACCAATATCTATTAGTTGTTATAGTTTATCAAGCGAGTTTCCTGGTATGCTGACGTATATCGCAGGTTGGGAAGAGTGGTAAAGTGTGCCTTCTGGTTATTGAATTGTAACGTAATTTGTGTTTCGGCCTTACCTATATACCGAACTTTACAAGTTGAGCATTCAAGCAGATACTTAGCTTAGTGTGCATAGAAATTGTGTTATTAAAGGGACCCTAAAGGCAAATAGCCCGGCCGCGGTTGTCTAGTGGCCAAGGTACTCGGCTGCTGACCCGCAGGTCGCGGAATCAAATCCCGGCTGCGGCGGCTGCATTTCCGATGGAGGCGGAAATGTTGTAGGCCCGTGTGCTCAGATTTGGATGCACGTTAAAAAACACCATGCAGGTGGTCGAAATTTCAGGAGTCCTCCACTACGGCGTCTCTCATATTCATATGGTGGTTTTGGTATGTTAAACACCACAAATCAATCAAGATCTTGGGTAAATGTATAGTACAGGATTTGCGGTACCAGTGGATTATTATGGTACGAAAGCCTGATGGCGTACTATAGCACCTCAGTATAATTCTTCGCGAGTACTTAACTACCCGTGCAAAAAAAAAAAAAAAACAGAAAACGTTTCAGGTCATTGCAGGTCGGAATAAGATGCAACCAGTAAATTTCAGCCTGATTCTTGCAAAAAAAAAAAAAAAAAAACTCATCATTAACCCCGACAACTGCGTTTGCCCCGGGTTGCACTCCGCTAAAGCCTCTTACTACGTGGCGCCGGCTGTCAGTCAGACAAGAGAGCAAAGAGCGGGCATGGCTACATCAGCGGGTCGTCCTCGGGGGCGGGTTGTTTGAATTGTGTTAACGGTATACATGCCTACCGCTAAAGCTTACCTAAAGGAATGCGGGCCATTAAATCTTCTAACCTCGTCCCCTTCGCAACCTTATCACAACTGTGGTCGTCCCAACTGCATTAGAAAGCTGTACCAATCAATCAATTCAATCAATTCATTCATGCATTCATTCACTCATTCATTCGTTGATGAAGTGTAAGTGAGCTAAGCTGGACCTAACAGAATATAGCCTGAAATGTTTTCTCTCATTATCACGCAACGTTCGAGAGCACTGCGGAAATTCCGCCTTTCTTTTCTGGTACTTCTGTCTGCTCACATCATCAACACGCCACACGGTGGTTAAGGTGATCGATTCCTGGCCCGAAAGTCGCCGATCCGTATGCCGCGTTTGCGATAGAGTCGAAAGTGCTTGAAACTCGTACTTAAATCAAGGTCTACGTTACCGAACCCCAGGTTGTCGAAATTCCGGAATCCCTCCACTACGACGTCCCTCGATCATGATGATATCTTGCTTTTGAGACGGTAAGCCCTAAGAAATTATTATTATTATTATTATTATTATTATTATTATTATTATTATTATTATTATTATTATTATTATTATTATTATTATTATTATTATTATTATTATTATTTGCTTTCATGAGATCATGATTCTCCTACGACCACAAGCGTGTATATAGCCTGTGCTCACAGTGCAGGAGGCCGACGCAGTAGCTGTGACAAGATCGCAACCATCGCGCGCGATGGAGCGTAGAAATTTCATCTATTACCGGCGCACTGTGGCGGCTCCTTCGACGCAGATGCGGCTGAAACCCGGAGTCGAGGAGGGAGAGGAAATAGTCGCCCGAGGACGTCGTCTCCTCCGCGCCCGGCGGCGTAAATCTTTGGCGTCGCGCGCGACTGGCGCCACTACGCGGGCAGAGAGCAAGGCGACTTTGGGAAGAGGTGCTTTATGTGTTATTGGCTGCAATTTACGTTGTGCGCTCGCAGAAAACGTCAAGAAATGCGCGTACGCTCGATAGAACGTACGCGCCGAGCGAGAAACCGCCGCTGGAGGAATGAAAGCACAAACGTGAACGGGAAAGTAATAAAACAAAAAAAGTGTGCCTGGCGGTGGAAGGGGAGAAAGTGTGCGGCCGAGGAGCTCAGTGTTTGTGCGCGAGCTTGCGCGGGAGACCACGCGTATGATTTAGGGAGCTACAAGAAACTGCTCTTATGGGAAAGAGCTTCGGTATACGTAAGCTATAAGGGTGCACGCACTATACTGCGCGCGCTATACATACAAACCGATACAAACACACGGACGCACAAAACGTATACACAGCCTGAAGGCTGCGTTGGTCGATCTTTCTTAGCTCCGGGGAAGGGACGGCGGAATAGAATTTAGTAGACGCCGTCGAGGCGACGCGAAATGAAGAAACGCCCGAAAACACCACCCTTCCCCATTCGCCCCCTCCCCCCCCCCAAAAAAAAAGGGGCTTCTGAAACGGAGACAAGGAGTGTATATCTAGGTATATACCAAGTCAGGCGTACTAATACCGGAGTGATGAAGAAGTAAAAAAAAAATACGACCTCATGGAGTTTTGCTATGAGTACCTTTTTGCCCTATACTCCAAGATGTCTGCAGTTGGTGTGTGTGCTCCTCTGTTTGTTCGCGCATAAATGAGCACGTACTTCAGTGAGCAAGTGATCCCATTTCTCGGAGAGCCAGTCTTTTTGCGTTTTCCGCTGCACGTTTCTGAAAGGTTATTTGTTTTATTTACTCGTGCTTAGGGTACGTGTGTCAGACAAAAGACCGAGTACCAAGTGAAGTCGTAGCAACTTGAAGAAATATCGCCGTGCCGGCCTTCTCCTTTCGGACCTTCTCTGCCAGGGGCTAAGCGAGGAGGCCGCCTCGCTTCAAACGGCACCCTGGAGATGTGCCCCTCCGGTGCTCTGGGGGACGTTATGAGCACGTTTAGATTAACGGGCCCGCCGTTAACTTTGATACGAAACACTAGAAACCGCCTCTTCTCGTTCGCCGAGTTTGAAACATCGCAAGCAAGAACAGCGAAACGCTCGAACGAGAAACGCTGTCGACTTCGTGTTCGTTTCTGGAACTAGCTATTCGGGCAATAATTTGTTATATTCCATATTCTTTTTTTTTTTGTAAATTTGACTCATTTTTTCAGAGGCCTTGCAGCGTCGAAGCTGTTGGTCCGTGAGAGAGCTTTCAATTAAGTTGCTCGCTCGCTTTCGCTACGGTCTTTTCAGTCATGCTGCGCGAAGTGGGCAGTGCACGACAAACAGCCTTAGGCCACGCGGTATACCTGCCATTCCGACTCTTCGTGAATTAACAATGCGTATGAAGCGATTTAGCAAAATGGTATTAGACGACACACACGAGAAACGGAAATTGGAGAGCGCCGTACGGAGAAATTTCATCGTGACTATGAAAGGGCTGCGTAGGTTAATCCGAACGCGAAAGAGAAATGATCTCGCGTATATGCTAGGTCTCTTTTTCCCCCTCTCTCTCTATCTTTTGCGTGTTCTCTAAGTCGACTCGTACAGCGTCGCGCGCGTATTCTCGAGAGTCTGCACCGCCAACCAAAATACGAATATACCGCTCACTCATAATTACATTAGCGCTACGAAACTATTGTTCGCAATAAAAAGGCACAATCAGGGCTGGATCGCACGCTTCATTAATTTCAATTGCGCGTGCGGTGCGCTCGAATAAAGTTGTTCTAGAGGGACGAACCCTTGTGCCTCGAGTTTTTTAAGTAGTGGCTGTATGGGGAACGTATCTCTACCTGGAGTTTCAGATGATCAGGGCAGTGCGTAGCTCTCGCACGGTGTTTCTACTCAATCGACCGGTCCGTGAACCAGCTTTAACGTTGTATTTCCAAATGGCTGTCTGAATATTATTTGTTCGTCCAGAAAATTGCGTATCATACATACATTCGCGCAGGATTTTTTAACTGCTCATTATATAGCCCGTGGTACGTCGAATAATGGAGGCGCTCAATGAAAACCCGACTAGACCTTCTGGAAAAGCAAGAAAAACCCGCGCTAGCGCGCTGTGCCGCTGAGGAAGCGAGATTAATTTTGTTAAAAACATGGCTATGGTTGGCTGCATAACCAACCTTTATTTTAATAAATAGTGGCCCTGTTACAAGTTGTGCCGCAACTAAAGAATGCGCTATTGCTTGAAGTAGATGAACGTCAACAGTTTATCGTGCGGACAATAAGAAGATAGAGTGTACATCATTGATAGCTAGTTAGAATGATCGGTATGTGGTGTTTAACGTCCCAAGACCACCATAATATTATGAGAGACGCCGTAGTGGAGTGCTCCGGCAATGACTACCATCTGGGGTTCTTAAACGTGCACCCAAAGCTGAGCACAGGGCCTACAACATCTCCGCCTCCATCGAAAATGCAGCCGCCGCAGCCAAGATTCGATCCCGCGACCTGCGGGCCAGCAGCCGAGTACCTTATCCACCAGACCACCGCGGCGGGGCAATAGCTAACTAGCTAACTTTAGGGTAGGTTTTAAAGAAACGTTTTCAGTGGCCTAAGCTGTAGCACTTGAGCAGGATGCCTGTGGACGCTGGAAGTGGAAGGTAACAACCGATGCAAGAATCGTAACGCAAGGTGCCAACGGCTTGCCTTCGGCTCTTCAAGCTAGAGTGGAATCCCACTGCAGCATATTGTTCTGGTACCTCCCTAACAGCAACTTAAAATTGCCAGAGAAAAAATAATGTTACTCTGTAAGTGACGTACAGAAAAAGCGAAAAGAAAGAAATATAAGTTTGTGCCCGCGTTCAGGGTAGAAGGCGCTCTCGGTGGGCAGCAGCGATAGAAGGTGGCGGTAAGGTAAATACGGCGGTAGTGAAACGGAGTGCCTTCCAGTTTCCTGCCGGATTCGTTTTGTATCGCCTTCCAGCCAGCGCAGCCTTCGTATCCACGTGATGTCGAACCGCCTGCTGAGGCTGTTTGACTCAAGTCCACCGCGATGGATCAATGGCTATAGGGTGCTCGGCGGCTGACCTGAAGTTCGCAGGTTCGATCCTCACCGCATTTAGAAGACGGCGAAATAATAATATCTGGAGTTTGACGTCTCAAAACCGCCACATGGTTATGAGAGGCGCAGCAGTGGAGGGCTCCGGAGATTTTGTCCATCCGGTGTTCTTTCAAGGGACACTAAAGACAACTAACAATTTAATTCGGAGTGAAAGCTCAATGAATAACTACGCCTAAAACGGCAATATTATCAACAGCAGTGCCCTACTTACCGATAAATCAGACTGAATGTATGACACCACGTGTGCCATGAGTGGGACATTTATAAAGTGGTCCCGATGACGTGACAGCGTCCGACTACAATTAATCGCTAGCAATAAAACTGCCTGCAATAATAAAGAACCTTCCGTGCATTAATATACGCAATAAAATGCTGCTTATTCGTTTCTGTGCGATTTATTTAAAAAAAAAAAACGCCTGGGTTTGCTATGGGGAATGGCGCAAGTGGTTCGAAAGTTCCGTTGGCACCTGGTTAAACTGGACAGGTGGTGGCATCTAGCGGGGCCCAGTTGAACCAAGCAATCAAAATTATCGCCTCGGAGATGGTGCTTCTCGGAGACCATGGCAGAAACAAGGCTGGTCTAGAGGCGCTCGCTCGCGCCTGACCGGCCGCGGCAGAAAATTGTTCAGGGGCCGTTATTGCTGCTGTGGCTCCCGCTGTTTTTGCTCATTGGGCGCCGGCAACAGTGACGTGAGAAAGACCGCCTTCAGGCAGGTGATTTGAAGTGCGCTAACGTGATGCGGACTGCAATGCAAAAACGTGATTTTATTCCAAGATAAGCACTTTCGTGGCACAGAAGCAGCACTACGAGATTTCTGGACCGCTATTTCAACAATCAACGTCGGCTTAATATTTGCCTTTAGTGTCCCTTTTATGTGCACCTAAATCTAACTACACGGGCTTCAAGCATTTCGCCTCCATCCGCACGGGCATCTGTGTAGTTTAATGTCCCTTATTGCCTAGCTGCCATACATTGCACCAACCGTCGCAGCCTTTCGCGCTGCAACGTTTCTTTCTTTCTCCCTGTATTCATTTCTCCCTTTCGTCTCTTCTGTCTGTCTGTCTGTCTGTCTGTCTGTCTGTCTGTCTGTCTGTCTGTCTGTCTGTCTGTCTGTCTGTCTGTCTGTCTGTCTGTCCGTCCGTCCGTCCGTCCGTCCGTCCGTCCGTCCGTCCGCCTCTTTCTTTTTCTTTTCCTTCATTACCGACCTTTCCCTAGTTTTCTCTACACTGTTTCATTATAGCCGGCTCAAACGTGTAGAGCCTTCTTTCCAACTACCATTCGGCTGTCTTGGTTGCAATGCCTTGCTTGCATGGAGGCAATGCGAAGTGCAGGCTTAGAGAACGCAACTCGTGCGAATTCCGTTCATGCTTCCTCTGTCGTGGCTTCAGCTCGAAGTTTGGAGCAGTCTACAAACTCGTAACTTCGAGAAGTCGGTGAATCAACACTCGTGGAGTCCGTTGCATTAGACTGCATCGGTGATCTTTGCGCGTGAGAACTTTAATTACGTGGCTGATTGATTGATTGATATGTGGGGTTTAACGTCCCAAACAATTACGTGGCGATAGGGCTGCGGGAACAACGGAAACTAATGCTTCACGATTAATCTGGGTGTAATGTTTGGAACGAAAGACAGCATCTGAATAAACGTGCGCACTCTTTGGGAATAATGGGGGGTAGGCGCGTGACGCCGCATTCTAAAAGCATCGCATAGGCTATTGTTTTTTTTACTCGTGTTTTTTCTTCCTTCTTCGAGGGCGGGGTGGGATACGCGTGGTAACCGTGGTGTAACATATATGCTGATTTGTACTTGACACCGTCGTTCCAACGAAGCAGAGCCGTTTTGCTTGTTTCAATTCTCTAATGACTTCTCTCAATTCCTGATACGGATCGAGCAGTCCCCCTTCGAGTACGTATTTCTAGCAACGCGTTGAACAAATGTTTTTTTTAAGGGATAAATGAAAAATAAGTAAGTTTTCGTTATTTAAAATAATCATTTTTATGATATGCACATTATTATTTTCACATCATGGTATTTCTTTTACACTGCTTGTAAGTGAAGTAGAGTAGAGCAGAGTAGAATAGGATAGAGTGTAGTGAGTGAGTAATGTTAAGAAGTTTATGCGAACTTGACACCCTGCGCTGGGATTCGGCTGCCCAGCTGAACGTGTGGAAACTTCGCCAAAGTATGTGTAACGATTACGAACCCTGTGAGATAAGCAGCCAGAGAAAGGCTCGCGAGCAGCCCCCGTAAACTGTTCGTGCTCTTTCTCTGCATTCCTGTGGCGTGATGCGGGAAAGACGCCTTGCAAGTCGGAAGCAAAAGTGGGGAATGCGGGTGTCGGATAGTAGTGCTGAGGTGTGACGTTCTGTCGTATTGTTTGGTATTTTCTGGACGACGTTTCAGGCTGTCGACGCGAGCCGAAGAGCGCGCTCCTCCGGAGAGAAGAGATAAGAAATCGTGCGTGTGTGTGTGATGAGGAGGGGAGGGGTAGCCTTCCCCTACGTTGCGTCTGCTTGTGCTTTCGATGCTGTTGGCGGCTGCCAGTTCGTAAGGCCCGTGCCGTCGCCAGCTACTGTCGTGAACGCCGGCCTGCTTGGGGAACAGAAAGCCCAGTGGTGGGGCGGCCGAAAATTTACGATCTGTTGGCGGCCCCGACAGTCGTTGTCTCTCGTTCTCTCATAGCGATGTAGCTGTTGTTGTTGACGCCCTGTGTTTGCTTTTCCACTATCGTTCCTGCTTCACCTACATCTTCTTCTTTCTGGTCTTCTTGCTTCGTTACTAGTGCTCCAGGAACTGCTTCCTGCTTATCTTCTTCTCTCAAGGTTCTCTCTCGTAAACCTGGTTTTTCTTACTTTCGGATCGCGTGCTAGTTCGTGGCTGTGTGCTCGTTGGTATCTATATAAACCAGAGGACAACGCCCCCAAGTCTCGGCGCTTTCGGATGGCTTCCGGTAATGCACCGTGCCGGTTTCAGAACCCTTCGTTCGGTGGTGTTCTTTTTTCCCCTCTGCAAACGTGGTTACTTCTTCTTGCTGTTGTCCTTGGTCGGCCTGTTCGGTTCTTATTCTCCGCACGTTGTCTTCGCATATAACGTTGTTCACTGCCCGTCCTCGGGCGTCATATTTTGTGTGTGCATGTCGCAAATGGTGTTGAAAAATTGAGAAACAAGAAATGGGCATATTCGTGTACGGGAAAAAAAAAACCCGTGCCGTAAGACATAATCCTTACTGTCCCGGTATGCATGGCGTGAGTCATATGACAACTGTGAAATTAAAATTATGTGATTTATTTTTTTAAAACATCACTTTTTTATGGTGTCACATGGAGCACTATGTGATGCGACCCTGATGCAAAAAATAATCAAGGAAACGAGTAGGCGGTAGATACTTCCGTTTCATCGATGCCGCTTCCAATCCAGTAAACAGAGGTGGCAGTAGAGATGTTGTTCGACCGTGTTTTTCGTACAGAAAAAAAAATATTCGGGTTACTATTTTCGATGTTGTAGGGAACATCCATTAACTGCGCAGTAACTGTGTGATTGCGCTGTATATTCCTGGTGAGGAGGTTAAACAGTATATCAAGATATTGAACTCCCGGGCATTGGCAAGAGTAGTGTTGCTGGAAGGAAATCTCAGTTATTGCACAGCAAATAGGTGTCATTGAACTTCACGTTCTTTCGCTGCGATGCTTCTTCAACGGCTGGGTATGCGACACTTCTGTCTTATTATCCCATTAAATTGCTAAGTAGTTCTCGCTTATCGGTTGCCATTCTGAACACCCATACAAGGGACGGTAATGTTTTTTTTTTGTTAAATTCATCTGATAGAATGCCATGGAATTGTTTGTTCACATCACTCACCCACCCACTTACTCCGCTAGGTATACTGTTCAATAGAACTCTGAGCCACACGTAATCGCATGCAATCAATCACTCGCGCTCGAAGGTCAAGGACTTGTGGAATTAGTCTCCACACACATATGTGTGTGTGTGTGTATGTGTGTGTGTGTGTGTGTGTGTGTGTGTGTGTGTGTGTGTGTGTGTGTGTGTGTGTGTGTGTGTGTGTGTGTGTGTGTGTGTGTGTGTGTGTGTGTGTGTGTGTGTGTGTGTGTGTGTGTGTGTGTGTGTCCTCATGCTTTAACGGCATGGTTCATCGGCGAGTTTCGGTTTCGATTACGCCTGTTTATTATGCAGCTGGCCCCGGAGCGGCCTAATTTCGCCGGTCGGGCTTCGGTAGCGCTGCAGTGTCGCAGCCGCGGCCAAATACAGTGTCTGCGGCGCACAGGCGCCTCGCCTTCCGACATTCGCCTCCGGAGAAAGTTTCCTTCGCTGTCCGCGTGCCGCTGATGCGTCGCTGTTGTGCCCCACGGCGCTCGGCTCCCGCGGGAGAGGGCGGAAAGATTAGCGCGACCTGGGCGCGGTGTGTGTCATCTGGCCTTCTCGTCGGGCGCTCCTCCGAGTGATCTCTCCGGTCGGTCGGCAGGGACCTTAATGAGCAAGGCGTAATTACAAGGTTGACGCCTGCATCCGCGCGCGCTCGGCTTTTCCCCGCTCTGTGATTAGTTCCTGCTCGGGTGAACCCCTGCCTTCCCTCCGCGGACCTTCTTCTTCCTCCTAGCCAGCTTCTTGTACCTAGTTAGCGACTCATCACGCAACTTCCTCGGTGTCAGCCGCACACGTGCTATCTCTCCCGCTTCCTGGGCCCTCTTTGGTCTCGTTCTTGCGCCGGATAAAGAATTCATTAGGCCTAACTTATGATCGTCAACGCAGGCTGCTACTGCGCGCGATGAACGGGGATGCTGAACTCCTGAGATGCTATACTTCATCGTTCTGGCCTGTTTTCTTCGACATTGGTGGCCTGAAGTTCTTCGCTTAGCTTCAGCAGCGACATTTGTGCGCGCTTGACGGACGATGTGGATCGGCACGCGAAAACGAAAGTTCGGGCGCACACTTACGGGCGTGAATTCTTGGGCGCATGCGTTGTTACTCGATCATGTGAAGCGTAGAGGGCTCTGTTATACATGCGCCCATGTGCAGCGTTTGTCGTGCTGACTTGGGACTCGACATGGGGACCAGAGATAGTGTCTCGGTTAGTCTTATAGATGTGCTGGACTTTCCATTCTTGTGGTTGCCAAAGTAACACCTGTTTCTTGAAATCAACGAGTTGAAGAAGAAAAGAGAAACGATGTCTGTCACCACACAGGCCGTGAGGCTGTGTTCAATTTCTGAAGTAGTACGTGACTATAGTTTTCGGTAGTATTGATGCCGAATATGTAGATACAACAGGTTAATCAGATTTGTGTACATCAGAAACAAATCGTTAAAAAAACAAGAACTATATTTATCGTCGCAACACATTATATATACTAACTGTCTAATCTACTCGGTTGGGTCAAGGTTCAAATTTAGATTACCTAAGTTTTTCGAAAGCAGTTCCCTTGAGCCTTGTGAAATGCAGAAAATAAAAAAAATCTTGACAGCAATCTACTCGGCAATAAAGATAGCGGTATAATTTCGGTGCACCTTAAAACGTAGAGCATTTGCAGTGTTTCACATGAAAACGTTTCTCAAAATATGTGTTTCGCTGAGAAAAAGTTAGTCTATAATTATAGTTAGCCTATTTTCAATAGTTAACGTACAAAAATGTATATCAGTGTAGTTATTAACCTGTTTCTGTAGCCATGCGTGCATGCGAACGTTATGATGAAGACAAAATTGCACAGGGTGTACGAGAAGAACGCCTTGTAAAGTTTCCCACCACATTGTGCTCGAATTCGCTAAGCAAAGCTTGAGATGTTGTTCCTATCAGCCAATTTTAAGCGTGTGACTAGTTTTGCAGTGCTGTCCCTTCTGCTGTCTTTCTTCCATTGTTTCAGTTTGTTGGACGAGGGACGCAAACGAATGTAAATCGGAAACCCAGCTCATTAAAGAGCTGCTCGATTCTGATCGTTGCCGTCTCGTTGCGGAGCGCTTCCAGTTCCTCTACAGAGGTTTTACTTTATCAATGCATGTACTCGTCGGAATTGCCTTGTCTCCATTTTCATTTGAAACGAATCATCCTATGAAGCATCGCCGCTGTCTTTCACAACAAAAGGTGGATCCGCCCACCCACACACGAAAGAGAACGCGCCTGCTCTGTCGCTTCTCTTGTCTTTCTGCTCGTTCGTCATTGCGATCCTGGACGCAATGAGTAAACGGATCAGGTTGAACGTAAGATCTAGCTGCCAAAAAAAGCGTTCAGTTGCACTGGTCTAGTTTGTTTGTTTATTTTCGTGACATCGCGTGAGCCTTTCTGGGCATCTGCTGCGCCGCGTATACTCTGAGGTGTTAAGGAACGTCAAGTGTAGACGCATGCAGGTCAAGGCGATGCAGCGTTGAGGACTGTACGGCTGTTTACGATTGGATAGAATTCTTTATCCGACGCTTACGCTCGACTGTGCTGCGTGATTGCGATGGAGAGGGAACAGAAAGGCTCGCCGCCTCGAAGTCGATACTGAGTGAACCCCGAAGCACGGCTGCCCCTCGGTCGTCCCTGCAGGGCTGCCGAACCGCACGCGCCTTCTCCTTCGCGCGCGCTGTTTGGGTCCCTACCCTTGGGAAATTAGCAGTCCAAGAGACACCCTATTACAACACCGTCTCAGCGCCTGCGATTCCGCGCCTGCCTCCCCCAGGTTCCTTGCTTATACACTTGCTTTCGCATCACCCACATTCTTTGTTTTTTTTTCTTTTCTTCACTATGAAGCTTACGAGGCTTTTCTGACGCCATCAGTCGCGCTCCACCACAACCACTTTCATTTTTGCGTTGCTGACGGTGCATTAGCGTGGATGGTATTTGAGTTCGCGCGGGAATCACGGTTAACTTTAGTAGAGCCCTGTGGAGAGCATTTATTTATTTATTTATTTATTTATTTATTTATTTATTTATTTATTTATTTATTTATTTATTTATTTATTTATTTATTTATTTATTTATTTATTTATTTATTTATTTATTGTAATTGATTTTAGCACCCATGTTGGTCGCTGCTTTTTGAGGAACCTCTAATCTTGTTATGAAGGCTTGCAGCGTCACCCGCCTGAGATTAGAGGCGGCGCGCATGGTACAGAGTTGTATAGCCTGTCATGCCATTCCGTTCTTCATTCTCCTCTGCTTCCTCATTATTTTTTCTCTTCCCTCTTTATGTCCCCCTGATTCTCCCCCGTTTGTCTTATTGATTCTTCCACATTTTTTTCTTTTCACATCTCGCCACCTTCGCTCTGTTTCTTCCTTTTTGTTCCCTGTGCCCCCGCATTCCTTCGCACACGAGCGTCGTATAGTCGCGTCAAGGCGACGCTTCCTTGGTAGCCGCCGCCGCCACTAATGCTGTCTGTCTGTAGCCATGCGACTCGTTCCCCGGCGTTTGTTGTTTGCGAGATCCCGAAAGGAACATCGGCGTCCTTCTAGTACATCTCTTCTTCCTTTATTGCGTTGAGTCCTGTGCGAGATTCGTGCCTTTTTTGGCGTCCTTCTTTTCTTTCGCGTCAAATATTCGCCGCCACTCGCGACACGTCTTTCTCCTCAGTCTCAGTTGCCGAGCGGGCTGAATGCGCTGATGTGTTGAATGACGCCTATGTGTGCGTGCTGCTCGCGTGGGGTATACGCCCGACGACCAACCAGCCTGGCTCCCGCGAGACTGTCGGCGTCGATTGAAACTCCCAAGATGGGCGAACGCTCTTTCTTTCTCCTCTTTCTTTCGTCAATTTGATTTATTTCACCGTCCTGTATTTCTTTTCTTATTCATTTGAAGCACACACGCACTATGTTCACTGAGCTGCTAGTGTCAGAAGAGAAAGGAAACAATAAACGCGATAACGCTCCAGTCCCCGTCTCCCTATTTTTCTCCATTTCATTTTCTTATTTGCATAGCGCTCCTCAGCGCGCCACTGTTTCAATCCCTTCAGCAAAGCAATAAAACGGCTCTCACATGCGGTCGCTTCAGTGATTTTCCTGCATTGGGAAGTTTTATTGCGTATTCCGTTCTGTTTTTCCCACTCCGTAAGATTTCTGCTCTGTTATTTTTCTTTCCCATGGTGCCAGTGCGGGGTGTGTACTTTTCTGGCGATTCAATTAACAAACCCACGCAATCGTCATCCGTATACCCATAATTCAAATTGAACGAATGCATCTGCTGTCCTGTTTCAATGTTAAGTTATCATATGTTGATTTGTGTGTCGTCGAAGAACTTCTTGAAGAGAGCGCGTATCATGATCATATAAGTTCCATCCGTTTTTTCTGCTATACATTGATCTATACAGATACTAGCGTTCAACGATAGTACGTTGTCTCCTTGACGTTAGCCATTTCACATAACCACGTCCCTTGAATATTTGTCGTCTTTTCGGAAGTCATTCTCGCATTGTGATATTATGGATTAATAGTTTAAATCATCTTTCTGTCACGTCGCAATCTTCTAAGCATGGTTAGTTCTCAAATTGGCCCGAAATTCACTTGCTTTTTCACGAACTACGTATCCTCTTTTTTTTTTTCATAAAAATGTAGGGGCTTGTGCTACTTCTACTTGGGCTACAAGAATAATAAGCATGTGTCGCATTTTTAGCTGGAACCCGATAGACACCGTCTGCTCAAGCCAAGGTGTCGCTCTCTAATCTCCTGCTATGATCGCACATTTCAGCTTTGCACATTGCAGCATAAACTTGGTGATAAAGTACGTACTTTGCTGACAATAGATTAGTGGCATAGCTGATGCTTAGTTATACCAGTGGGGACAATAAAGTCGTCTCTTATGCAAGTCCTAACTTGAACAAATGTCTTGCGGTGGTAGCAGTGCTCTTGTTTATACGTGCGTTTCTCCCATTCATGCATGTTCACTGATGTCATGTTCTCCGTTTTAATAACGCCTTTGTTATCACTAGCGTGTATATGAATGACCTGTCGTTTTATGTATTATAAATAATGAAGATTGATTGATTAATCGATTTCGATTTTCACCGCCCGTCTTCGCGCTCAGACTGTTGACCCCCATGGCGCGGAAACGTTATGAATTATTTCAACTGCTGCTTCTATCTCGGTTGAGGAACACGTTTCTAAGTGCCCTCGATACAGCGTTTCTGTCGAAATCATGCGACGCGCTCACATCACTCGCATCATTTCGTTTGCGCTGATCAGGTGAGATTTCGCTGAGAGACCACCTCAGCCGTTACGACGGGTCATAATTCACTCGTATTCGATGAACTGCCAAGTGCGTCAGTATATATCGAACTTTCTTGCTTTCCTATTTTGCTGCCAGTGATTAGTTTTTTATGCGGATCTTCTGCGTCCTCTTATATTTAAAAATGATCAGTGTGCCGTTGGAACTCGATACTTTTCGCAGCGATAATTATGGCAAGCAAAAGTCTTTCGCAGCGTTGGAAGCCGTATCCCACATATATCGTCGGAGGCGATCTGCTCGTTGGGAAATCGGGGATCGCTCATATATATATATTCGCGTATGTTCAGGGTTGTAGTCTCTCCTGATTAGCTGGCGCCATCTATCGCATCGCTGCACCGTTTCACTGTGACACTTTACTGCTCTGCGAGCCCTTAGCAAATAAAAGAGAAAGGAGGGGAAAATCTTGCTCCGCGAAAAAAAAAAATAGCGAGAGGCGTTGATCAAATCCGCCGCTTTCTCGGCTCTGGACTCTTTGCTGCTGAGCGGTCTGTCGTCGCAGACTGGGCGATCACAGCTTGCTGTCCAGCAGGCCACGACCTCTCTCACTCTCTCTTTCTCTCTCTCTCTCTCTCTCTCTCTATTCTAGTTTAGCGCACGGGCTCGAGCTTGGAAGAAGCGATTTAGACCGAGCTTTCTTGATGACAGTGCCAGCCGCGTCCGCAAGATGACGTCCGCATCTGGCACGGGTCGATCGGCGCTTAAGGCGAAGCTGGCTGGCCGTCGACCACTTTCTTCTGACGAGTGCCAACCGTTCGGTCGAAGAGGGCATGGACGCCTCCTCGAGAGCGGGATCGAAATTCCAATTAGGTTCGCGCGCACAAGTGCACTGAAGCAGCGAAGCGAATTGAATCTACTCTACTGATCGGTTGTAGGAGGATGGAGAAAAATAGAGCTAACGAGGCCTGGCAGCGCTCCTTCTGAAAAGGTTTAATACCGCGCCGTTCGCTCGAACGCTCTAATCGGTCCACAGTTGTGTACCACTCACCAGGACTAATGCTGGCAAGGTCACCGCTTCGCGCTTTAGGACCAGATGCACCCGTTGCTTTCAGCGGGTAACCGCAGTCGCAGCGCTTTTACTTCGTGTCATTTCTTGTGACGTCATCGATGTTTTACACCATGGATGTAAGAATGAGGTGTAAAAAAAAAAACACAATGACAGTACTGAAACATTGTCTCTGTGGTTGCGCGCGCTTGCGCGCGCACTCTGTATATATATATATATATATATATATATACGCTCTTGAAGACTATATAGCTCTGTTATGTAAGCAGTGGTCACGAAGACACTGCAGCGTTTGAGAATATTGCATACTCGAAGAAAGCACGAATCGCGTGCCCACAAGGTTCAGCGTGTGGTACATACGAGAACACTTCCTGCCTTCCTTATTTTGTCGAAAACGAAAGCGCTGCCAACGCTGTTAACAGAATCGATGAAGCGATTGTTCAGGCTGCAGATGCATGTTCACTATGGTTGGTTGCAACGTGAGCACTTCCTCTTCAAAGGCACTTAATTTCTTCGCACCAGCCCGCACCAATGAGCACACGCTATAGACTGCTGTCTTTAAGCCTTGAGAACATCTCCGAGTGCATATATGAGCGTAACAGTGTCTTTAGCCGCGGCTTTTCTCATCAGATCGGCCTGCAGCTGTGTTCGAGTGTATACTTCCGGCTGCATGACTTGGCATCGAGCAAAAAGTTTGCCTATATTGTGTAACCTCATCATGCCTTCTTCTTTCGCTGGTACGCGCTATCATCCATTATGTCATAATTTAGGTGAGCATATATAATGTTATTATCTATTATTCGATATGTATGGTAGTTCGTCATGTGCTACTTTTGCGTATACATATATAATTGTTTCACTGTAGACAGGACGCGGATGGACTCCTTATCTTATACTCGCCAGTATCTGTGAGAATTCGCTCAGCCCAAACACTGGTCGGAAATTGATAGCCGTCACAGGAAACCGCAATTATAAACGGTGTTCTGAAAAACCTTCCTCCTTCCACCCCTTTTTTCTCACACCGGGCGGTGCTTAACGTATTGATCGGTCCCCTCTTTTCCGTCGTCCACCAGGTTCGCGATGGGCGCTTTGTTGTTTTGCTTCGGCACATCTCTGATCTATCATCTGTCTAGCTGACTTCGCTTCTTTTTTTCCTTCTTCCCGTCGTTCAAAGCTCTCCGTGACACAGCATGGCCTATAAAGACGGGGGGAGGCGAGCTTAATAAGAGAGCCCTCTTTATGGCCGGAGCAATAAATGAGAATCTCACACAACCTCGTAATTAGGTCATAATTGGCTCTTCTCTCCGCGATCCTTTGTTCCCTCCTCCTTTTCCTCTTGTCGTTCCAGTCCGGCGCTTCTTCTTTCTTTCTGGTAACGGATCCCGAGGTATACTTTATATTTTTCCCGTCAAACTGTGACGACGGGGCGATGAAGGCAGAGCGGCCCCCATCTCACCCGCAGCACGTAGGAGCGTCACTTTCTTTCCTTTCTTCTGTGTTCTCGCTTCTCTTTCTTTCACGTTTCTTAACCCTTCTCTCGTTTCGCGCTCCACTGAGTCGACTCATTCAATACCTCGTCTCCTTTCAGGTCGTGAGGTGAGCTCCCTTCTCTCTTCCCTTGCGCGATGAAACCAGAGGAAATGTAGAGGGCTCGCTTCCTTTTATGTTTGCTGTTTTCGCTCTGTCCGGCAGTCCTCTTTTGCTCCTCGCAGTCGGCAAGTCCTTCTTCCATTCTGCGATTGCAATAACAATACAGCTGCTGCACTGGCTGTCTGATCAGGCCGTTGCCTGCGAAGGTCCCCGGAAGTGCCTTTCAACTGATTGGTCCCATTCTAATGCCGCCGAAGAGTGGCTGTTTATAGCCACTCTGGTGACAGCTCCTGAATTCATTCCTTCTTCTCAGCTGTTAACGACGTATTGCCTTTCAGACATAGAATGGCCCCATGCCTTGTCCTTTCTGTAACATACGCCATACTTTCGTTTCGATGCTCGTCTGAGCCATCAATTGGGTGGTCTCACATTCAAGCGGCGATGTATGTGGAATTGAAGATCAGGTATGAGTGTATTGCTGAATATATATATATTGTTAAGGCGTTTAATAGCTGGTCCACAGCGAGCAAGCACAATGGCGACAGTAACGGCCAAGCACGGGCTCTCAGTGCGAGCGGCGTCCTTGTTGGGTAGCCCCACTAGAAGGTACTCAAGAGTTCGACCCATTTCATAGTTCGGAGGCTTCGCTACAATTACCCCGGGGTCGAAGAGGGAGCCGCCTGGCGACCTAACAGCTTGTTATTATGAGCGGGTCATAATAAGCCTTCAGGCGCTCCACGTTGACGATGTCTCGCCCACGGCGGCGCATGTCCGAAGATTGTTCAACGGGTTCGATCAGATAGTTGACGGGTGAGGTGCGCTCGATGACACGGTAGGGGCCTTCGTATTTGGGACGTAGTTTGGAAGAGAGGCCAGCGGCAGAGGTCGGAATCGAGAGCCATACAAGCGCACCAGGAAGAAACGTGGGCTCAGAAGTGGTGCTGGCATCACGGATACTCTTCTGCCGCCCTTTCTCTTGCGTCGTAAAAGTCTTGGCAAGCTCGCGACACTCTTCAGCAAGCCTGGCTGTCTCGGAAATAGGTGTACACTCAGATGGATCCGGCGTGTACGGGAGTATCGTGTCCATGGTGTGCGACGGGTGCCTTCCGTACAGCAAGTAGAAAGGTGAAAAACCAGTCGTGCTCTGAGGGGCGGTGTTGTAGGCGTAGGTGACGAAGGGCAGTATATTATCCCAATTAGTGTGGTTGGCAGCGACGTACATAGAAAGCATGTCGCCGAGGGTGCGGTTAAAGCGTTCGGTGAGGCCATTCGTCTGTGGGTGGTAAGCAGTAGTTTTGCGGTGGACAGAATGGCACTCCGTCAGAATGGCTTCGACGACTTCCGACAAGAAGACACGGCCTCGATCGCTGAGAAGCTCTTGGGGTGGTCCGTGGCGCAGTATGAATCGATGCAGCAGGAAGGACGCAACATCGCGCGCAGTAGCCGCAGGGAGAGCGGCAGTTTCGGCGTATCGCGTTAAATGGTCAACGGCAACGATGGCCCAGCGGTTACCAGCCGACGTCAGAGGAAGTGGTCCATACAAATCGATACCTACGCGCCCAAAGGGACGGTCAGGGCAAGGTAACGGTTGTAGACTGGCGTGCGACATGTGAGCTGACGGTTTACGGCGTTGGCAAGTGAGGCAAGAGCGAACGAACTGCTGCACATAGCGGTACATCCCGCGCCAGAAGTAGCGTTGTCGAATGCGATGGTAGGTTTTGAATACCCCAGAGTGCGCGCATTGCGGATCAGAATGGAAGGATTCACATATCTCTGACCGCAGACTGCGGGGTATCACGAGTAACCACTGCCGGCCGTCGGAGTCGTAATTGCGTCGGTGTAGAAGGCCGTCACGAATGGCGAAATGGCGAGCTTGACGACGCAATGCACGCGTGGATGGCGTTGCGGATGGATCAGAGAGCAAGTCGATCAGCGGGCCGATCCAATTATCCTTTCGCTGTTCGGTAGCGATTATGTCAACGTCAATGGCAGAAACAGCAGCCGAGGATACTGAGCAGAGCACATCACCTTCAGGCAGAGGGGAGCGCGAGAGGGCGTCGGCATCAGCATGCTGGCGTCCATTGCGGTACAGCACGCGGATGTCGTAGTCTTGTAAACGAAGAGCCCAACGGGCGAGACGGCCTGAGGGATCCTTCAATGATGAAAGCCAGCATAGTGCATGATGGTCGGTGACGACATCGAATGGGCGACCATACAAATACGGTCGAAACTTTGTAAGAGCCCAGATGATCGCCAGGCACTCTTTCTCCGTGACGGTGTAGTTTGTCTCAGCTCTCGTGAGCGTACGGCTTGCATATGCTACGACATATTCAGGGAATCCGGGTTTGCGCTGCGCCAGGACAGCGCCGAGGCCTACACCGCTGGCGTCTGTGTGCACCTCCGTCGGGGCCGTAGGGTCGTAGTGGCGTAGAATGGGAGGAGATGTCAACACATGGCGGAGCTTCGCGAACGCGTCGTCGCACTCAGACGACCACGAATTGAGGGACCCGTTACTTCCAAGGAGCTTCGTCAGCGGTGATATGATCGTGGCAAAGTTTCGTATGAAGCGTCGGAAGTACGAGCACAGGCCCACGAAACTACGCAGTTCTTTGACGGACGCAGGTTTGGGGAATTCGGCCACGGCCCGAAGCTTGGCTGGGTCAGGAAGAATGCCATCCTTGGACACGACGTACCCAAGGATGGTGAGTTGCCGTGCTGCAAAGCGGCACTTCTTCAGATTTAGTTGCAAGCCGGCATTGCTGACACGTGCAAAAACTTCTTTCAGACGTTGGAGGTGCGTAGAGAAATCTGGAGCGAACACCACAACGTCATCGAGGTAACACAAGCACGTGTGCCATTTCAAGTTGCGCAGAACGGTGTCCATCATGCGCTCAAAGGTCGCAGGTGCATTACATAGACCAAACGGCATGACGTTGAATTCGTACAAGCCGTCGGGTGTGATGAACGCAGTCTTCGGTCGAGCGTCATCAGCCATGGGTACTTGCCAATACCCCGAGCGCAGATCGAGAGAAGAAAAAAATTCGGCTCCGTGAAGGCTGTCAATTGCGTCATCGATGCGCGGCAGTGGGTAAACATCCTTGCGAGTGATCTTATTGAGCCGTCTGTAGTCTACACAGAACCGCGCAGAACCATCTTTCTTCGCAACAAGAACAACAGGAGACGCCCATGGACTGTCCGAGGGCCGAATAACGTCGCGTCTGAGCATATCATCAACCTGCTCGTTAATTTCCCGACGTTCAGCAGGCGACACGCGGTAGGGACGTTGCCGTAATGGTGGATGGGCACCAGTGTCGATACGATGCGTAACAGCGGACGCACGACCGAGAGAACTTCGCCCGACATCGAAAGAAGAACGATATTCTCGCAACAGGTTCAGAAGCTGGGAACGCTGTACCGACGTGAGGTTGTCATCAATGCAAGGGCCAAATACATCAGGAGATGACGAATCAGAAGTGGAAACAGCACTGATGGTACGCAAATTGGGACAACGCGAGTCATCAGGTACGTCCAGGACTTGTGCGTTATCCACTGGTTCCACTCTGCCGAGACATTCCCCTCGAACCAAGGTAATAGTGTACGGGGATGGGTTGGTCACGAAAATAGAGGCGTTGCCCTGGGTGATTTGCACGGTCGCGAAAGGTACTAGCAACCCTTTCCTTCGGCAAGCACGGTCGGATGGCGAAACGAGTGCAATTGTGTCGGAGAGTCCAGCGCAGTAGACAGATACACCCATCGTGGAGCTTGGAGGCACTATGGTATCGTCTTTCACGAGAATCTTGCTCACTTTCGAAGAACTGTCTTCCGGCGTCAAATGCGAGAAGGGGGAGAGTTCAATTTCGGCGGCGGCACAATGGATGACGGCGTCGTTGCGGGAGAGAAAATCCCACCCCAGGATGACGTCATGAGAGCATGCGGGAATGATGATGAATTGGGCGACATACAGAACGTCCTGAACGACAACGCGAGCTGTGCACCCTGCTGTAGGATGGATACGATGCAAACCGGCGGTACGAAGGGACAATCCAGAAATTGGCGTCGTCACTTTACGAAGCAAGCGGCAAAATTTTTCGTCCATAACAGATACTGCAGCTCCTGTGTCAATAAGAGCAGATGCGTGAACACCGTCCACAAGCACGTCAATGACATTAGATGGGCGGCTCTGAGGGCTTTCACAATGCGATAGCATCGCAGTCCTTGCCTCGGGGACTGCGACGACTAGTTTTCCCGCTCGTGAGCAGCTGAACTTGGCCGCATGGGGGACGGGGAACGACGTCGTGGAGACGGTGACCTACGAGAAGATGAAGCTAGGCGAGTTGGCGGTGGCATAGACGGCGTTTCCTCGTGATAGGTACGCCTAATCTGGCCAGCAACAGGCGACGAGATATGGGGCGTCTGTACGCGAGTGCAATAACGTGCTACGTGGCCGGCGTAACCGCAGGCAAAGCAAATGGGCCGGTTGTCGGATGTGCGCCATCGGTTCGCCGGGGTAGGTCTTGTCCATGACGCAAGAGCCGATGGACGGAACGGTGGCTGGAAAGGCTGCAGGGGGTGCTGGAGCTGAGTCTGAGAGGTCACGTCAACATACGTAGCCGGCATACCCGCTGCAAAGGATGGAGGTCGTGCGGCAGCTTCGGCGTAAGTCAGTGGGGCGGGCGCTTGAACGACTGGAGGCGGCCTGGCGACCACTTGGGCGTAACTTGGGGGTACAGGAGCCGGAAGCTGTTGTGGGTGGTACGCAGGCATAACCTCCGCTATTTCCTGCTCAATCGCTCGGCGGATGGGGGGGAAAATGGTAGTGGCCGATTGTTGAGCAGCCGGTGGGTGGGCGAAGGGCAGGAGAGAGAACTGCCGTGCGATTTCCTCACGTATGAAGGACTTGAGGTCTGCCAGCAGTGCCACCTGGTCACAGCTCGCCTCCAAGCCTGCAAGCCCTGCATCTCGTGGTGTGGAGCGACGGGTCATCGAACGCTGCCGGCGGAGCTCCTCGTAGCTCTGGCACAGCGTGATGACCTCAGCTACTGTGCCTGGGTTTTTGGCCAGCAGCATCGTGAAGGCATCATCGGCAATGCCCTTCATGACGTTCCGGATCTTGTCTGATTCGGACATGTTGTCGTTGCATTTCTTGCATAGGTCCAAGACGTCTTCAATGTAGCTGGTGAATGATTCACCGGCCTGCTGAGCGCGTTCGCGTAAGCGCTGCTCGGCTTGCAGCTTACGAACGGCAGGGCGGCCAAAAACGTTGGTGATAGCGGTCTTAAAATCGGGCCAGGTTGCGAAATCAGACGCGTGGTTGTTATACCACATGCCGGCCACACCCGCGAGGTAGAAAACCAGGTTGCCGAGTTTACCTGCCTCGTCCCAATGATTGGGGACGCTGACGCGTTCGTACATGACGAGCCAGTCCTCGACGTCGGTGCCATCCGCGCCGGTGAAGACAGGTGGGTCGCGGATGCGGGGGACACCGGAACATGGCGTCGGCGCAGGCGGAAGCGTTTGCTGGGCGGCGTCTTGTTGCATGGTTGAAGGCACGGTACGGGATCTAAGCTCCAAGGGCATCGAATGTGAACCGAAGATGTTTGAAGGGCACAGCACTCTCCACCAAAATGTTAAGGCGTTTAATAGCTGGTCCACAGCGAGCAAGCACAATGGCGACAGTAACGGCCAAGCACGGGCTCTCAGTGCGAGCGGCGTCCTTGTTGGGTAGCCCCACTAGAAGGTACTCAAGAGTTCGACCCATTTCATAGTTCGGAGGCTTCGCTACAATATATATATATATATATATATATATATATATATATATATATATATATATATATATATATATATATATATACCAAGACCGACAGACAGACGCACACACACACGGACGGACGGACGTCCCACTCATTATCATTCACTTAGAGGATATGTGATTTTTTTTCTTTACCTCGCTTTCAATTTCTGCCCTCAGGCTCCCCTTGCTTGTGCAGTGAAGAAGGCCGGGTACGATATAGTTAACCCCCCTGTTTTGCTGTGCCCCTTTATTTTTTTCTGTCTCACCCTGAAAGGATTTGTCATTGAGAAAATACCGTGGTCGCACTGCCGGCGCGATAATAAGTTCTTGTTACAAGGTTCTCAGCTTCGGCCGTAAAGCGTGACATTATCAGTCTTGCTTTAAGCGGAAGAAAAAAAAAAGGACTACATAAATTGAAACGTGTGCAAAATATGCCCATGACATTGGCTACATATGTTGTTACTCTTTTAGGGCATCCCTTTTTTTTTTTTGTAGCCCGGACAATGTCAGGCAAATTCCGTGCTCTGACTTATGAGCGGTGGTTATCTATGCAGTCAATTAATGATCGATGTTAAGGAAATGGTTAACCGTCTAGCTACTTCACTGGCACAGCGTGATTCGGGAACGGCGCAGAGACGTCTACGAAGCGCTTTCTTTGTGCACCCGACCTTCTTCTTGCACTCTCCATCAAAGCTCAGTATAATGTCCTCGTAGAAAACGTAAGTAGAAATCGATTATGGAAACGAAAGGCATGCGGTGTGCTCGAGTCAGCAGCCGCGGCAGCGGCGAGAAAGGAGACGCCGTGGTTCCGACACTGCGCATATATACTGCATAGCGCCCAAGGCGGAACAAACAAGCAAAGCGGGCAGCATGCCTGCGGTTGACCGCGAGAACAGGAGCTGGTAGCCACTTCGCGACGACGCCAGCCAGTGCGACGCTGCGAAAGGGGTCCTTTGGTCGCTTGACGGATGGTCTTCGGGCCCCATTATGGCCGCCGCCAGTAGCGGAGAATAAAGAAGGACGGCATCGTGCGAAGCGCGTTAGGATATTATTCCGCGACGTGACTGATGAAGATGCATGCGCGAGTTGACCAGTGGCCGGCGCATGCGCTCACTTCGACGGCGGACACCTCTGCGCCGAGGCGTCGTCCTCCGGACGGGAGACGCCCTTCGTCTCACCCTCCTGCTCGGCGCATTGTTGCCGAGCCCTTTGTTCGGAGCGGCGAATTCGGGCGACCTTTTATAAAAGAGCCACGCACATGAAGCCTGTTGTCGATCGTGCGCTGGCCTCCGAGTACGAGCCGCGCCTTCTGTTGCGCAGGCGACTTGGGTCCTCTCTGCAATGTGTAGCCTGTCCATCAAAAGAGGGCGCCGAAGAACTCTTACTTTGTTTAAGGACGCTTCTGTGATCAGCGGGCCATTTATTAGACTCCTTTGTCTGGGGCACTTTCCTAGAGATTCGTTCGGGCCCTTTGAGCCCGAGATCACGTTTTTGCAGCGTTATCTTATTCTTATTCACATATTTCTTACTGCCTGTTGTATCATCCCTTCGGTTTGCCCTTTTGCTTTTTCAGCCTTTTAGTTGGCTTGTGGTGCCTTTATTACGTTATAATGTTATATTATTATTATTGATTTTATTCATTCCCATTGCTGGGTTAGATACCAATCGGGATGCACCAATTACGTGCAATGAAATAACAGAGCACTTTCATCTGGAACGCCGCATTTTTCCACCCCTACATCCCAAACTTAACCGACCGCAGGCATTAACCCTACGCCTATTACAGACACACACGTACCCAAACCTTGCCACGCTTCACGTTTATTATCCCGATGCATACCCCAGCGACACATGCCCATCACGTGGACACACAGCGACCCACGCACACCTGCTCTGGGAGTGTAGATCAACTCCTCCCGACTCTACCTCAAGCAAGTGGGAGAGGTCCCTCAGGAGCTCACTTCTCGCCGACCAGCAATGGGCCGTCTAGCAGGCCCACGAAGCGGCCGCCAGGTTCTCCCTGTCGGTCCCTACGTGGGAGACGCCCGCTACGCGCTAAGCGCGTCCTGCAGGACTGAAATAAAGTTTTTTTTATTCCATTCCATTTGTTCCCAGTCAAGCTTTCGTTTTCTAATAGCATGACTGCTAAGCCATCAACTACAAAGCGCAATAAAACAAACACTCACTTCGCAAGTTTTTTGTCAGAAAATCCGATGACTCGAACAGCAAGTTTCTATATCAAATAGCAGCCTCTTGAACTTTCAGCGAAGCTGCGGCTGTCGCGCGCGGCTCGTATTTTGCAGCGGGAGGAACGGCATGATGGAAAGTGTAACGTGCGCCGTGACCTTGAAACGCTCTCTCTCTCCCTCCCTCCCTCCCTCTCTCTCTCTCTTTCCTCGAACGTGTGGCTTACTTTCAGCGTGATCGTAAGCAAGTGCGCGGGCACATGACTGAACCTCGCGGTGACCATAGTTACTTAACTATACTCTAGGTGGCCAGTGGCCATAGACTGCGGGCTTTTCTTGTGCCCCGCCGCGGTGGTCTAGTGGCTAAGGTGCTCGGCTTCTGACCCGCAGGTCGTGGGATCGAATCCCGGCTGCGGCGGCTGCATTTTCTATGGAAGTGAAAATGCTGCATGCTAGTGTGCTCAGATTTCGGTGCACGTTTTTTTGTATTTTCTCTCTCTCTCTCTCTCTCTCTCTCTCTCTCTCTCTCTCTGCAACAATTTTTAATACCTTTTATTCCCCTCACCCCTTTCCCAGGACAGGATAGCCAGCCGGTATAAGAACTGGCTAACCTCCCTGTCCTTCCGCTTAAACTTTTCTGTTTTTCTCTACTTATGAAGGGCACTAAGTGTATGAAAGATTGAAAGAGGAAATGAGTTCATAGAGACGCAACAGGGTTAGTAAAATTGTCAATATCCCACTAACTGAGAGTGGTGTAAATCAGATATGAACGGGTCTCTATCCTGATTGTTGAAAGCTCCGCGTATTATATTTTGCTTTGTACATTTTTTCCCCTTTAGACAGAACACATGCTACTTTTTCTCTATTGGTAATTGTGCTTTTCCATTGAGGTCACCGTATGGGTTTGTTCAAGCGGCACCAATGTTTTGTGCTCCGGAGTTTCGTGCCTGCTATAACATTTGTGCAGTGCTAGCTTGTATCATATTCAAAAACAGCAACTGCCGAATGGCCAGATGTGCCCCTCGGTCAAGGACCCTATATGTGCCGGTGGTTTCGGGACGTTAAACACCAAAAGTTATTACTGATCGCTAGGTGGCTCATCAAACTCGAATATTGATCGCGAGCGTCGGCGTCAACACGAGTCATGCAAAAACGAACCACGGTCACATGATGAAGTCAGTACATGATGCTATCAGAATGTCTGCGGTTGCCAGGGGGAGGTGAAGAAAAAGAAAATAATGAAAGTAAGGGACGTCAACCAGATGCACGTTAGGTTTGCTACCCTGCATTGGTGGAAAGAGCTGACAGGATTTTCAAAAAAAAAGACAACAAGATGAGGAAAGAAAGCATCGCCAGGGTACAAGTGCACCTGTCCGTTGTACACCGTGGTAATTAACCTTGTTGATCTTTAAAGCAGTAGCAAAATTTATAACGTCATCATGACGTCACTATGACACGTAACATGACGTCACATGATGTCATCGTATGACATTTTTGCTTGGCCAAAGGTAGGCCAGATCGCGGAGGCCGAGCAAAATCGTGTTATAGTGTTATAGGTGCAAAGAGCTTCCGCGGAGCCAACGGGGGAGCCTCAATACACGAACGCACAAGTTCGTGTTTCGAAAGAGAAAAAGTCAGCTTTCTCGCTTTCGAATTGCCTTAGGTGAATGCGTAACGACCGTTCCGTGAGTGTTTGCGTCTGATTCTGCGGGTTTTCTCCGTCGCCAAGGCTAATGGCCTGACGCGATCGCACTGCGCTCAAATCTAATCATTGCGGCGGCGGTCTCGCGCGCCTTCGGAGCGCGGCCAGTGCAACAACTGCGAGAGCTTTTCATCCGCGGATTTTATTTCCGCCCGTTGGTTCCGAATCCTCGTTTGACGCGGCGCTCGTTGTACGACGTAAACGGGCCGTAAGAAATCGGTCACCGTCTGCCAGCGAGATGAAAACCCAACCTAAAAGTGAGGCATTAGCTCTCCGGCTAGAGAGGCTCTAAGCCGAGTATTTGAAATCCCTTTGAGCTTTTAGGTTTGTAATCCGCGGTGCGCACTGGTCATTTTTTTGTACTTATCTGCATTTATTTTTCGTCTTTCGCGCTAGATTTGTTTCCGTTGTTGTAATTTTTGCAGGCTCTACTTCTGTTTTTCTTCACTGATTAGTTGTTCGTGCTTTTTATTCTAACTCGACTCTGTCTTATTGTTTTCGAGACTGTTCTGTGTTAGAAAATGTTGCTTGTATTGCAGAATAACCTTTTCGCTGAG
This sequence comes from Rhipicephalus microplus, assembly GCF_043290135.1. Classification (NCBI taxonomy): domain Eukaryota; kingdom Metazoa; phylum Arthropoda; class Arachnida; order Ixodida; family Ixodidae; genus Rhipicephalus; species Rhipicephalus microplus. Next base: position 286,562,433 of record NC_134701.1, read on the forward strand.
GCTTCTCTGTCGCCGTCGACTTTTTAATTGGTTGACTTCGTGGCTTTGATGAAAAGGATACTTAAGGCGCTGGATGGGCTGTGTACAGAAACCCACGCGTGATCGTTCAATGTAAATTTTGGTCATTTTTATTGTACCCACCTTCAACAAGCACACACACAAAAATAATAAAGCTGTCGCTTATCTTTTCGCTTAAGTGAATATTGATACTCAATTAAGACTGAACAAATGAAAGCTTGAGTCTGGGCTCACAGAACTTTTTGCGTTATAATTGTTCGTAAGATGAAATTTCAGCTAATGTCAACAAATGTGAAGCAAGAGACTGCTTGTTTTAGTTTTGCTTTATTTTCAAATTAACAAAATTGCTCATACAGAAACCTTATTGGTAAAGGTGGAAAGGTGACCAAACACCGCATATGTATAATAAGCACATACTTCAGGAAACAAGACCAAATGCACAGTACTTGGTTGATTGGGGGAATATTGCAGAAGCCTGTCATGACTACGTCCTGCAATGGGCGTAGTCGGGCTGATGATGATATTATGATGATGATGATGATGGTGGTGGTGATGATGATGATGATGATTACGATTCTATTAGCGCTCAACAGAATGCTCACGTTTTGATATCTGTGTTTCCGTGGAATCTGCAACGAACAAGACCGTGTGGTGCAAGTAACAGGTACGGATCGCTCCTTTCACAGAATAGACCCTACGTGTAGCCTTTATATGCCATGAGAACTAACGAGACAAGATAAAACGTGCATTTATCGGCTGAGACTCGATGTTGCCTATACGTAATACTTCAATATCAAGTGACCGGGCTCGCCTACATGCACCGCATGTAATATTCGGGAAGGCATAAAAGGGTATCTGACACTAAATTTTTCACTTCGTTCTTTTTTTGCTTCAAAAGATACGACATGGCATGAGCAGCGCCACCAGGCGGTAGTATGCGCTCGCGCGAGTTTTCTTGACGTATCCTCGTCGCTCCTTCGATCGTCTGCTTCGTCTGCAGTGCGCCGCACGTGTGGCAACTGTCGTGCCAGGGGGAGGGGGGGGGGGCACATCGTTGAGATGTCGTCAATTTAAAGACGCAGGTTCTTCGCTGACAATCCGAAGTCGGTCGGAAACTGCGTGTTGCGTGTGTACGGGTCCGGAGTGGAGTGCCCAGCAACCAAAGTAAACGCCGCTTGGTTGGCGTCCAGTCTCCGCTTCGACCGCGGCGCACGAAGTCAACCCACGTTTGTCTCAGTGCCAGAGACAGCGCCATATCGGACGGGAATAGGTGGAACTTGCACCTATTATTTCTAGTTTCACTGGCTCAAATGTCTCAGGGCAAGATATTGGTGCCATAACGACAAATTCGAAATCAAACGATTCATTTGCCTTCTGATAAGTGCTTGTCTTGTATTCGCGGGCTCGTAAACTATTCCGGACTCTGCTAGCTCGCTTCGCAGGTACGCTGGATGACAAGTGACCGCATGACCGCACGGCGCGAGCAGACGATCGAGAAGGCGAAGTGCAAGCTGCCGTATTTTGTCTTTTTGTGCTTGACGTCATCACAACTAGCCACACTGATGCGTGAAGTCACCGGTATTAGCACTGTAGCCTGACGTCAAGATAGTGTCGATGTTGGTAGGTGTGCCGCGATAAAGTCGACTTTAATATGAAAATAAAATAACTTACTAGCATTTGCTGAGCGCCACACTTGCTCAGATCAGTCTATGTGTACAGAAGATCTTTATAGCCTCCGAACAAGGTGTCAGTACCCTCGTCCTCTGCGACTGTTACCGTCATGATACAGACCGACATCATCTGAAGGTAGTATAAATCATTTTCAACCCGGCTTGAGCATAGAGCTGCGTGGCGTGTCCTGGTGCTAAGCAGCGTTTGTGCTACGCGCTACACAGAAGCGCTGTTCCTGTTTTTAACAAACATTGTGAAGAAATCTTCTGCACGCTTGTGTGTGTGTGTGTGTGGGGGGGGGGGGGGGTCACTGTGTATATCGTGGGCACCACCCGACACCTAGCTGGAGCAACAAGACAGCTATGAACCAGGCTAACATCTCTGGGCATTTCAATAGAGATGGTTATCTCTCTATATATATTATACAGTAAGTTCTAATCAACAGAAAACTTTGCGAATATGCGTCTGTTTATTTAGGAGAGAAAGTGTCAAAAAAGAAGAAAAATAAACGAGAAGTTCTCGCTGTTCAAGGTTCACTTGGATTTAAATGTTGACACAAACGGAATAAGCAAAGAGACAGTCCACTTGATCGACACATCGAATTCCTGACGCATACTTTACAGTTAGTGGTGGTATGTCTGCACGGATAAGGTGGGTCTTATACATTCCAAATCTCGCGGTGCTACAGCTAGAGTAACGGCAATCTTAAGCTGCACATGTATATGCTGCATCGCCATGCATGTACATTGGAGCACCGTTATCTGATCTGCGGTGCTATGTTCAACTAACGCATACATGCAGACAGAGAGGGAAAAAAAAGCAAAGGAAAAGCAGCGAGAAACAAGGTTAACAAGGTTGAACCTGGTTATCTACCCTATGCGGGGGAACGGGGAAATGGGAGGAAACGAACAGAAGAATTCTACAGCATGCAGTGTGTATCAGCCGAGACGTCTCACTATTTCGTTCTTCTGTCGCAAGAAACGTTCGAAATACATTCGCTGACTGTAATATCACGTTATGTCGAACCTGCATTCTGTGCAACCCTTCCACATCCTCGTGCGCAAGCACAAAGCATTGGCCAGTCATTGTTCGGCATTTCGTTAACAGTGTAACGGTATAGCAAATAGGTCGGGCTGTCTAAAACTGACATTGAGGGAGTGCAATCGTTCCGCGTAATCCTTGAACGACGATAGCACTAATAGTTACGCGCTAACTATAAAGCGGATGTTCATGACGACGCGCTGAAAGATTACTGTTTGGTAAGCTCGGTATCATGTATACTTTCAGGCCATTATATACTTACGACAGTGGCGACCGCTCAACCGGCAGCAATGTTTTCTCGGTTGGAGTCGACGCAGCCCATTCGGATCTGTCGCAGAGCGCCGCACCTTTTAACGAATTCGCAATAAAGGTTTCCACTGGTGCGATGAACCCCCCTGCGGGCCTGAGCGCCGTTCATCACGTGATCCGCGAAGATAAAAAAAAAAGCTGGGAAGGGAGGAAATTTCGCTTTTTCGAGACGTGAGGCCTTGGCTCGGCACAGCCGACGTCCGAAGGAGACTGAACGGCTTTCCAATTTAGAGCAACGGTCCCAGGAATCTGCAGTGCTCAGCGCGCCGAGGAAACATTCTCTTCTCTGCCGTATAACGGGCTCAAGAGTGCCATTACTTTCCTTTCTATTCGCACGCCTTCTTCGCTGTCGATAATTCTTTTTTTTTTTTTCATGGGTAAATGTGTACCTAAACTACCCTGCGCTTTGCTATGGCTAAAAGTCGATGCGCAGAGTTCACCATGGCTTACTTTTATACGTCCGAATCTGCACTGTCTACTTGTCAAGAATATATATATATATTTTCGGCCCTTCTTTTGCTATAGTGACTTTGTCGATTGTGGTGAAGCGCCAAGAAATGTAGCCTCGGGCGTGGACCACTAAATTGCGTGTCGCGACCCCAGAACTTTCGGGGCAAGAGAAATGGCGTCTTGTCGGACGCCCTGGTATGGCTGACGAAGCTGTCGCGTCCTCTAAAACTTCAAACTTACTTTCGACATTTTTTTTTTCCAGTGAGTGATTTCTTTTTTTTTTTTCTTGTTTCGTTTACGGACTATTTTTCCGGGCGCTTAGATTGTTCTGTCTTCCTTCTTGTATGAAACGTTTCGCTAGGTCGTAGGGCGTGAAAAATAAGATGCGATAACTGTTGGGGGCGCCAGCATACGGGAACGCGGCGGAGTGACGTGCCGTGCGGCGGAAGTTCTCTTCCAACTAAATAAAAGAAAACGTGTCGCCGGGAGAAGTATGGAGTGTCGGACGGGCTGTAAGTGAGATTCCACAAGACCGATGGCCCGAATGTCAATTGAAAATTCGCTCTCTGCAGGAGTTTTCCTGGCCGGCGGCACTTTCGGTCCTGCACAGCCGATGTGAGATGTCCCTCTGTACAGGCACTAGGCGGCTACGCGAGATATTGAAAAAAGAAGAAAGTAAATTAGTAAACAACAAAATATTAACAGCGTTATACGGGAATCTTGGAAGCTTATGCGGAGCTGTTTGTACTTAGTGTGATTTTCTTTCTTCTTTATCCTTGGTCGCCTTTATGCACGCTTCATCGATCTTGGCTTACGTACACACTGCATGCATGGTTGAGTACAAACTTCTCACATGATAGAAAAAAAAAAAGACGCGATCGAAAACGAAATTATGGAATGAAATCCTACGCACGAAAAGGGAGATTGAGAATAATATAATTTCTACAAAGTTTAACATCCCAAAACCACCACGATATAATTATGATAGGCGATGCAGTACATGACTCCGGATAATTCGACCAACTGCGGTTTTTTAACGTGCACCTATGCTTAAGTGGACCGCCGCGGCGTATCGCGGTGGCGTATTGCTCATGAGGAGAAGAAACAAAACAGACGTACTACATAAATACGCTTGAAAAAGCGCATACGATTCATAAGAATGTTCAACAGGATAATTTATTTCATGATAATCAATGCAAATTATTCTCTCTTTTTTTGCATACTGCAAGCACTTTCGGCGTCAATCTACGCATCTGTCTTTCTATCTCACCGCTTACGTCTGCGTGATCTCGTGATCACCCCCTTAACTTGGCGTGAACCAAAATTACTGGGGAGGGGGGGTAACATAGTTTGACGAATATGACGCGCTGGTCAAGACATGAATAATGTCCCAATCTCGTCGCGTACGTCGTCAAAAACATCCCGCCAGACAGCTGCCCCTATACCTGTGAGTGGGCATGTGCCACTGGTATGTGGCTATGTGCCACAGTGTTAATGCGGGTATGTGCCACTTGTATGCGGCTATGCGCAACAAGTGATTAACACTCGCTATCTATACCCTGGAATGAGGAAAACATACATGAACATTTTTAACGGGTCAGCGATAACAAAAAAGCTCATGGCAAATCTACGGAGGGAATCATGATGAGTGGGGCGAAGCTTCGAAGGGTTTTATCGGTAAACCGTGAATCATCCGCTGGCCGCGTCCGTCCTTCCGTCCGTCTTTCTGCAGTGTCTGTCTGTCTGTCTGTCTGTCTGTCTGTCTGTCTGTCTGTCTGTCTGTCTGTCTTTCTGTCTGTCTTTCTGGCCGCCAATTCGTCCATCTGTCTGTCTGTCTGTCCGTCCGTCCGTATGTCCGCATGTCCATCTGTCTGTCTGTCATCTGTCTGCATGTATGTCCGTCCATCCATCCATACGTTTGTTCGTCCGTCTGACTAAGCCGTCCGTTTTTCTGTATGTCTGTCCATCTAGTGAACACTCCAAGTACCGCCATCTCGCATCTTTTCATCATATCATCATCATCAGCCTGGCTACGTCCACTGCAGGACAAATGCCTTTCCCATGTTCCGTCAGTCAACTCGGTTCTGTGCTTGCTGCTGCCAATTTATACCCACTGATTTTTCAATCTCATCTGCCCACCTAACCTTCTATCTTCCCCAACCCGCTTGCCTTGTCTGGGAATCCAGTTAGTTGCCCTTAATGACCAGTGGTTATCCTGTTTACGCGCTACACCTGGCCTATGTTCATAGCCTCTTCTTGATTTCAACTATATGATATCTTTAACCCCGGTTTGTTCCCTAATCTTCTCTGCTCTCTTCTTGTCTTTCAAGGTTACACCTACCATTTTCCTTTCCATTACTCGCTGCATCGTCCTCAATTTAAGCTGAACCCTCTTTGTAAGTCATCATATATTCATCATAAACAAGTACCGCCATCCAGCGCACATTCCAAGGACTAGAATGAGAGGTGGCTACTGTATACAGGAGACGCACGACCCACGTCTTTGGGAGCTTTGCCCTGAAACCTGACATCAGTAGCGTTGACCTGACGAATGCAAACAGTAAAGGTCAGGTTCCCAGCAGGAATTGAACCCAAGCATTGCGGGTGGCAAACAAGCACTCTATACCGCAGAGCCACGCCAGGTCTCGGAACTATACTCTTCAAATTAACCGTAATGTTCGTGAAATGTCAATTGTGGTTACAGTGCCTGGCTATCCAATTTTATATACGTTACATATTGACAACCTGATATCCTATACAGCCGTCATGTCGGCTTAACCTCAATAGTCAAGTGCCATGCTATGAAGTTTATTCATGTAACAGTGTCCAGGACTTCCATCCTGGCGAGCACCAGCGCTTCATATCAGCTCATGGCTTCTGGTGTTGCTAATACTCGCGTCTATGTTAACATCGTTTCGGAAGTGCGAACAACTGGTTATATAAACATCTGCAACTCTTCAACGTATGTCTATGCGTGTAACGTTTATGCGTATAATGAGGGTCATTTCTTGATGTGTCGCTCAATAAAAAAGTTACAACATGCTCACCTTCATTTAGCACGCTTCGCATAACGTCGATACCCAAGTTACGTGGGATCTGCCAAATGTTTATTTATTTATTTATTTATTTATTTATTTATTTATTTATTTATTTATTTATTTTCAGTGACGTCCTTTCATCGCTGTGCTGTGACTTAGCAGCAGTTTGTGGGGTATTCCCTTGAGAGCAGGTGCCGCCAATAGCATATGAATATTTCATATCACATCCAAGTCGCTCTTCAGGAAAAAAATATCATGCGAAAATGTTTCATGCTGGCTTATCGCTTGATCATGGATTTCGACATTCCTTTCGTAAGTATTGCCAAAAAAACCTACTTTATATGCGTCATTGACAAAAGCTCAGGGGAATCGGGTTTTTGCGGACTCTCTTAAAGAAACGCCTGGATTGCGCAGCGGAAACATCATGGAAACCACAGAAATGCCAAGCCTTCTGTCTGAAATCTATCTTGGCGCTGTTGTCTTCCGGGACTGCTTTGCGCAAAAGCGTTAGACTCAAATTGAAACTGCGCTTGCCAAACACGGTAGCATCTTCGCTGAGACTGAAACCCCCTTTTTCGTGTAGTGAATAAATGTATGAATCCTTTAAAGTCTCTGCATTTACAATGACAAATGGGCGTAACAGATGTGCACTCTGTTTACGCGCCCAGTCGCAAAGAACTTGGTGGTGTTCGGAAAGTGGTTGATATGTATGTCATATTTGGTTATTCGGGAACCAAAAAATAATAAATTTGGATAGTTTGAGTTTTAGCCGAAATGTTGGAAGCACAAATTGCTTTTGCTTAACCAACGTTTGAACGTTTCAGTGGATCAAGCGATGTTGAAATGCGCATATATATATATATATATATATATATATATATATATATATATATATATATATATATATATATATATATATATATATATATATATATATATATATATATATATATATATATATATATATATATATATATATATATATATATATATATATGTGTGTGTGTGTGTGTGTGTGTGTGTGTGTGTGTGTGTGTGTGTGTGTGTGTGTGTGTGTGTGTGTGTGTGTGTGTGTGTGTGTGTGTGTGTGTGTGTGTGTGTGTGTACGTCGCTCACATGACTCTCATATGTCCATGGCCGCTGCTTGGGAGAGATAGAAACGACACTTGCACAAGATGTCGCTACACATGCTTTGCCGAAACTCAACTATTGATCTGCATCTTCGGACCGTGTGCGGGCAGGATGCCATTCTCATTCTTGTTCACACTCGAGCGGCGATAACAGCTGCTTCGGTGGTGTTCCCGGCAGTTTTCTTGGAGTTGTGTACATTTCCCAAACTATTACACGTCGCGTAAGTGCGAATAGTACGCGCTTATATCTATCGAACTCTGTTTTTTTTTTTTTGCCCTCAGTGTCAATGTTCAAATGGCATGACAGTGATGTCATCGTCGCTATAGCTATTAGTCTGAAAGAAAGATAACAGAGAAGCTTTCTTATGGACCACAGAAGGTGTTTCGTCAGAAGGCTGCTGTTAAATGATGCGCGTTGCTTGGACAACTAGCACTAAATGCTTGCGTCGTATAAGTCGTGTATGGTGAACATACTGTGCGAGCGCAATTTTCCTGCGTTCTTTCTCGCGACGTTTCGCGCTGCAAACTAAATTAACATCTTTACCCCCAAAGGCTCACGTTGTCATGCTGAAGCATCAACTCTGATTGATTGATGATGATAGATTTTTGGGGTTTAACGTTCCAAAACCACCATATGATTTATGAGAGACGCCGTAGTGGAAGGCTCCAGAAATTTTGATTACCTGGGGTTCTTTGACGTGCACCCAAATCTGAGTACACGGGGAAGCATCAACTCTGAAGAAACGACTAAAACAAAATGGCTACCGTCAAACAGGGAACATAGACAAGAAAACAAAACTGCGTAAGGGTCGGAAACTTTCCACTGCAGGCCAGGTCAGCGTGTTGCCAACGAAGCACTCCGAGATGACTTGAGAACCCATCAAAGTTTCCTGTTTTCTTTCTTGTCTCTCCCGATAGAAAAAAAGAAGAAGCTTCTGGGCTGGACGAAGAGGCTTGGCCGCAAAATGAATTCCTCTCCAATTCCGACGGAGCGTTCTGCGATCCGCGTGGAGAGATCTGGATCACCTCCGATAGACGCGCGCAACAAATCCCGGGGTCAGAGCGGCGGCTTTGTCCCGCTTTCAAGAAGAAGAAGAAGAAAAAAAGGCGACATGGAAAAAAAGGCAGTGAGTTGAACCTCAAAAGCCTGCAACAGCCTACAACGCTGTCGTTGGAGAGACAACGGATGAGGAAGATATCGAGATGCCTGGAGAAACGGAAAAACAAAACCCAGGGAGCGAGTGTGTGAGGCGGCGGCGCCCAACTGGCATAATACATTGCCTTCGAGAAGGGCTTTCGAAATGGTTGCAAAATGTTGCCGCAAAAGCGAGTCCCCGCGAAAGCAGGCTTGCCACACGGACAGAAGTTTCTGCCTTTGAAGTTTTCCTGTTTTAAGTTCCGGAAACGCTGTCCTCCGCGACTCGCATCTCTGTGCGGCTCAATTCTCTTCGACGAAGAGAAATTCAGGAAGGATTGAGGAAAAGGTTTTATTGTTTTCGAACCAACTAAAAAAAATGTTTCGCGTTCTGGGGCGTCTGCTTACTTTGTTCGTATACCCTATTGCGCGCTTGGAATCCGAGAACCCCCGCTTCTTTTTTTTATTTCTTTTTTCATGTTTCTCAACGCGCGAACGATGTTGTATACACCTTCGAAGCTTGCTTCCCTGTGCTTGTTCGCCGTGTCTGGTTTGAAGAGGTTTTCTTAAAACAACAGAAGACCGCTCAAGCGGGGCTCCTTCGTGTAAATTGGTGCCCGACGTGCATTCTTCGTGCGAGTCCCGATATGTGGAGAGCGAAATCACGCCGCGCGACACGGAATTTGCAGAAAGTCGGGCAGTCAATATATTTCCGCCGTGCACGCGTCCCTTTGTAGTCCGCCGCGCTGAAATTTCGCTGACAGTCTCGGTAATGAAGCGCGAAAATTTTGATTTCCGTGTGCTTCGTACTCCCTTCGTAAATAACACGTAAAGCGAGTACACAAGTTAGAGACACCGAGTGTACAAGAAGACTTTACAGGTAAATATATTCCTGGTTTCGGGTTTCACTACTTCCTAAGGCCCTTCTTATACATTCCTGGCATCGCACAGGGAAATATTGAGTAGTATATACTTCTTTTCTCTCTTCTAACTGTGCACTCGAAAACAGCGCTTCTGCTGGGCTTGAAACGTCTTTGCTCGGAAATTCAGTAGATTCGTTGAAGTGTTCGAACTGAAGGAGTGATGTTCGCGTATAATGTTTGTTTGTTTGTTTGTGTGTGTGATTGATTTGATTGATTGATTGATTGATTGATTCATATGTGGGGTTTAACGTCCCGAAACCACCATATGATTATGAGAGACGCCGTAGTGGAGGGCTCCGGAAATTTCGACCACCTGGGGTTCTTTAACGTTCACCCAAATCTGAGCACACGAGCCTACACCATTTCCGCCTCTATCGGAAATGCAGCCGCCGCAGCCGGGATTCGAACCCGCGACCTGCGGGTCAGCAGCCGAGTACTTTAGCCTCTAGACCACTGCGGCGGGGCATGTCTGTTTGTTTGTTTGTGTGATATATATATATATATATATATATATATATATATATATATATATATATATATATATATATATATATATATATATATATATATATATATATATATATATATATATATATATATATAAACTTGAAAGGTTTGTGTAGATCTGATTTCAAGCGAAATTATGCGTCAATGTACCAGAAATATTTCTCAGCCACTCTGTCAATTGTTTTCTGCAGCTTTCTGCTTATTCCTACTACACGAGTTTTATGCGAGTACTCCATTCGTAAGGAAACACGTGAACACGGTTAGTAATCAGAGAAGGTCGCTCAAGAATGTGGTACTGCATAGTGATGACAAAAATCATTCAGGGCAGATCATGCTGGAATGCTGGTTTTACTAGGTCTTAAATGGCAATGAGTATGTGCACACACACACGCACGCACGCACACGCACACAAATGCGCGCGCAATTTATTCGGAATTATTTCAAAGCTTTACGCGGAAGTCTGGGTTATTCTTGCGTTCGTTCTTCTTTGCGGAAGGTGATAGGGTTATATTGAGTTAAATACGAACTTGCTCCTTCAAAGGAGTGCCCTTCCGAAGCTCGTGTTACTCTCGCGTTCAGCCTCCCGAAATCGAAGCAGAATAACAGAAAAGCAAACTGCCATTCGGAGCCGTGCGCGCGGGAATCGCTATCATACTGTTACGCCCGATCATGCAAGAAAAAAAAAAGAGAAAAGATTGGATAAACCGCGGGTTGGTTTTGAAGCATTCGTTATACGAACTGACTTTCTTTATGGCCGCCAGGGCGATGAATGCCTCTGTCCCGGCAGGCGTCAGCGTTCGCTCGCGTTGGGCGCAGTCGTAAAGATGCGATGGCTTCCCTACTCTGGTTTACGACCCCTCGCACTTCAATATAGCGCTCCTCTGGGCGAGCACAGCAGTTTCCCGCACAGTGTTGCAGTCGCTCGTTTCACGTTGACGCCGTGCTTTCTTCACACCGGGGTGGCTCAGTTGTTCTTGTGGTGTGTTGGCCTCCGGTCGCGTTGCCACCCCGGTGGATTAGACCTCGCCGTAAACATCGCACTACAGCGTTTCCGTTGTCGGTGCTAGTGCTGTTTTACTGGCGGCGCTGCTGCCCGTAACGACAATCACCTGGGCAGTTTAAATAATAATGCCTCTCTCGCCGCACGACTACAAGTGGTAGACTTTTTCGTGAAGAACGTTAAACCCCGGAAGGATGGAAGAAGTTGACTATAAGAGGTGCGTTTGCTTGTGTATGTATGCGGCACTTAGTGCGCTGTTGACGTTGCGTGTTCAACCAACACCTTCTGGCTCTGATTACCTGGTTTTGGGGGATGTGGGATTGTGTGTTGATGCTGGATGTCTGTTAAGAAGTACTAGGTGCTGGTTATATATTTACGTGATGGTACAGCTGTTCGCAGTGAGGCAGACTTGTGATCGAAGTACATCACGAGCATTAAAAACCTTTCTTGCTCATATTGACACAAGTTACATCACCCCAGACGTTGGATATTAATCCCTATTCTCGCTCTAAATCGTGTGCCATAATGCGGCGAATGCGACCGTATACGGACTAATACGGCTAGTAAAACTATGAAATGTCGTATAAAAGTCAATGACCGTTTCGTTGGTCATTTGTTCCATTTTCAACATTGCTCTCCCTTTCTCAGTGCTGGAAATAAAAATAAATCACCCAGTATTTACGTTTGTTTTCTGTTCATAAGGTTCGGAGCTTGACCACGATTGTATGCTATCGTTTGGATGCATGTCATTTAAAAAAAAAGGTAGCCTATTAGATCATATGAGTGACTTAATCATATGGACTTGGTGACGTCTGTTCCACGTGGTCCGTGATATCCTATCTTGCAGCGTTTTCGGAAAGGCGTGACACCGTATCGCCATCTTCACATCGGCCGATCGCCATCGCAACACCGTTTGAAGAAACTTTGTTCTCACCGAGGTCCGCGGCCTAGCGTGGAGAAATTGAAGCAGGAACAGAGCGGAAGAGTTAATAGCGCACATCCATTTAAAATCCGTGCGAGAGCACGCAATAAGTGTTGAACGCGTTGGTTTGAACTTTAAAAACAAAACAAAAACTGAATGAAAAACACAAATAGCCGGATAAAGAAAAAACGAAATGGTCCGGAGCCAGGATGCGTTTATAGCGTCGTTTACGAGAGGCGCTTTGAGAGTTTTACGAGTTCTGGAGAATGTATCGCGCCCTTCTCCGGCGCGCTAACGTGCATAGCGGGAAAGCTCCAAAAAGGCGGAGCACGGGCTGAACTGAGAGTTGCAGCAGCGAAACTTTTGCTTGCTTTAGTTTTTTTTTTTCGCCCTTTAATGTTACGAGAAAGAAATGAAAGAAAGGGTTGCTTGTGCTGCAAGGCCGGGCGGACGCACGCGACAATGAAAATGTTTTGTTTGCTCGGCGTTCCTGTGCATCCATCACGTTGAACTCTCTTGGCCGCGTGGTACGGCTTAAAGAGAGTAAACCCGCTCCTATGTCTTTTTTTTTTCCCCTCTCTGCACTCGTATTTTCATTTTCCTCATTCGTCTTCCTGGAAAAGACAGGCGAAAAGTGAAAGTTTGGATACGGTGTTCGTACACAGCAGCACGGATATTGTTAGCGTGTGGCCCGGATGTTTTTTGTTTTTTTTTTTTCAAGTGAGCGAGTGGCATTGTTTTCCTGCTCCAAGGCGTTTCTGGACCTCGAAGTGTGGCGCTCCCTGGCGTTTTCCTTTTCATCACCGCTATCCGTGGAGCAACCCCGCTTTTATCAACTTACCGTTCCCGCAGTCGACTTCTAGTCGCTCCTCGTGTCTGCGCGTTCATCATGCAACCCTGTTTCTCTCTCGAGTTTCGGAACTGAATTGCCGCCGTCTTTGTTATTTTTTCTTCGTGCTATTGGTTTTCACTTTCGACCGGTTCCTTCCTATTATTCTTATCTTAGAGCAAGAGACGGGCTTTACACTGTACTTCAAGAGGAGCTGCTGGAAGAAGCAGCGCCAATTCAACCTCGGACGCAGGCTATAACTCAAGGAAAGCGCGAGGGTGAAACGACAGGAAAAAAAAGAAAGTGAATCGAGGATACTGCGAACTTCTATTGAATGGTGTCAATAGGGAAAGCTGTTCTTTTTTTCTTTAATTGTCGGAGCTCTTTGCCGTTTAATATCATTACGAAAGAAATTGAAGAGTTCCGTACGCGCGCGCTTGGTCGAACACGCTGTGGGAAGCGCACTTTCAGAGTGCAGCTAAAATGAATTAATGACCTCTTTTTCGTCTTGAAAAGAAAAGGAAAAAAGAAACATGTGCACTCGTTCTTTGAAGCCCAAACTAATGGCCTTCGTTCTGACATTTATTTTTTTTTCTTTTGATGTGTGTTGAACAAAAACAATATAGAAAGAACGCCGGACGCAGTGCGCCGAGAAAAATGGAATTGAGAAAATGGTCGTCGTTAGCGAAGTGGTGTTGCTTCGGTGTGTTCTGTTAACTAAGAAAACCCAAATGAAATCAATAGTGCTTTAGCCTGTGCTACATATTCGACCGTACAGTATAGTAATTACGCTTATAATGTGTGCTTTTGTTGCTGTTTTTACTCGAAGTATCAACTTGGCTGTCTTCCGATTCGCAAAAAGTAACCGCATTCACGTGGGGATAGCGAAATGTGGTCCGTTGATTGCTTCTCTGTAGCAATGCTGCTGGGAAATTAAGGAAACGTCACTAAGGAAATGGCTGTCTTGGAGAAACCATCTTGTAAGAAAATGAGGAATACGTGCGGCTGCTGTTTTGAACGCGGCTGCCACTGCGTGTCAAGAACAGTTTCCCTTATGTAGAAATTGGTTTGAGTTGAGGTGCTCACTCTGTGGGCCTTTTAATGAAAGTGGATCAGTGTCGACTGTCATGTTTTTTTTTCTTTACCAGTTAGCTTCATACAGCACCTTTGTGGAGCGTGAAGATACATATAAATTGCACTGCTTCTATGGTGTGGCATTACTTTTTCAGTCGTTAATCATATGGTGGTTCTGGGACGTTAAACCCCACATATGATCATCATACTTTTTTGGTCGTTACTAAGAAAGCGGCAAGATCAGTCCCAAAAATAAGTGTACTGGCAAAGCCGTTCTGTAAATATCATTTCACTAATCACAATATTTTCCATTCAGTTCAGTAAACGAAAAACACTAAATTGTATTTGCTAATTATGCTGATTTCACTAATTGGCGAAGTCGTCGTTGCGATTGCCGCGAGAAAGAAAGTCTGTAAAGTATAGGAGGAGGTAAAGAGAAACAAAAAGACAGGGTGGTTAGTCAGTTTTCAGACTTGCTGGCTACGTTTTGCTGGGGAAGGGGGTAAGGAGAATAAAAAATAGATATTTCAAGAAAAACGAGAGTTTGCTAAGGCAAAAAGAGGACGGTGACGTGACTTTGAATTTTCCAGCAATTTCCTGTCACGGCATTATGAAATTCAGCCCTACTATAGCGTTTGTGGAACAGAAATGTAGCTATTCATTAAATGTCTGCAGTATGTTACGGAGTTATCAAAACCTAGAAAGTTGCTCATCGGAAACCGAAGGGGTCCTAATAAGCGGTAACTTAATTTTTATTCGTGATTCACGAGACAGGTTAAAGAACTGGCGAAAGGCATATCTGAAATTTCAGGTTCGCTGCTGCAAGATTATCTTATAATTTTCTTCAGAATCCGCCTTTGTAAAGCAAACACCGAATATCTATAGACTAACCACAAGACCAAGGTTTATGCGCTATCGTCCTGAACGTCCCCCATCGCGTCTTTAGTACTTCGCCCAGATTGCTGTTGGACGTGTACGCCCTGGAGTCGACGGCCAGACGACGCGAAGTGGCTTAGGGACACGCCCACGCGTCTACCCGACGAACGCACTATGCCTCGTGCGTTATTCAAACGACGACGCCATTGCGTCCGGATAACAACAGCAGCATTTTGAGGCTTGCTAAAGGACACTTTTTGCTGCGCACTTTCACTCCGCGCGTCTGGACCAGTAGTTATTCGAAGGCCGCCACGCCACTCATTGCCTTGCGGTCGAGTGCATCCGCGCGTGCCTTTGTGTGCATATGTGCGTCACAGCTGCGGCATCGCGGACGGTGAGCCCACTCTGAGAAATTGGCTCACCCGAATGCGTTCCCACACGCTGTCCCAACCTCGCTTCCATCCGAGCCGAAAGAGACGCTCCCTTCTCTTATTAAAAAAAGCCACAACAACAAACGAAAACCTTGCGTCCAGTGAACCGGTCGCACGCGTTCGTGTGCCTTCAGTTTTCTCGCGTCCTTTTGCTTTTTGTGTATACCTTTACCATTTCTGCACTGAACAAGCTGTGTCTCTTCCTCCGCATTGTAGAGTCCTTCAAGAATACATGAGGCTCTCGTGAGGTGCCCTGTTCTTAGCACCGCACTTTGGAGTTGGGCATTCTCGTACCCTGATATTTTAGCTTGGCGTGTACGCATGTGGCATTCTCTTCAGTGTCGCAGCAATTCGTGTGTGCCTGCCCGCCTGCATGATGACGCACGTGCGGGGACTTTATACCTATAGCCCTATGGGCTTACGCGTTGTGTTTTGTAACCTTCGAACTTGACGTTCTGTATCGTAAAATTAAAACTTTGCTCTCTGAAAAGGCTTGTGCTGCAAAGTTGATAAGTAAGAGGTGCACCGGTGTGAGCATCGGGACGCTGAAGTTACTTGAGCTCGCATCTAAAAAAAAAAGATTCATCCTTGATCTGACCTTACCTGAGGCACTAATCAACGGAGAATGGGAAGGGACAGGGGTTAATCCCCTCTTCCCCCACCTCGCCAGAACTGCCGGACTATAAATAACGTCTGTTCATTCATTCAATCATTCATTCATTCATTCATTCATTTATATATCTTTCATAGTTCGTGCATCAGAGCAGTAAGACGGTAAGTTGGGCCAGTTGGTTGGGATCCATCGTGAACTTGTTTACAGCGCAACACCAGAAAGAGAACAGGGAAGGAGCGCCGTTCTTTCTTTCTCTTTTGCTCCTTCCCTGTCCTGTGTTTTTGGTGTTGCTCTGTAAACAAGTAAAGTAAAAAGTTGGGCGAGTTGGTGCTGGTTCATGATGATAAGGGGCGCGAAAAAAACGACACACAACAGAGAAGAAGTACACGGGACGACGCGCTACTAGCAACTGGAATATTTTATTCAGGAAACACCATTTATACCGCAGTGACATCAAATTTAACCCAACGAATCGACCAAAAACTAAAACTACGTGCTCAGCATGCCTATAAGTAACGTTGCAGATAGGCTATCTCCCCTTCCTGCA